>NC_054743.1:1756007-2082395 GCF_018143015.1 Lytechinus variegatus
AAGTCCAAAGTCTTTATTCCAGACCCGGTTGTTTAAAAAATAATAATGCAAGTCCAAAGTCTTTTTCCAGACCCTGTTGTTTCAAAAATCATGATATGATTCCACAATCTTTTTTCCAGACCCGGGTGTTTAAAAAAAAATCATAATATAAATCCAAAGTCTTTTTTCCAGACGCGGTTATTTCAAAAATTATAATTTTAGTCCCAAATGAGATACATTAATGATATTCCAGTGGAATAAAAATGAGAATCGAGCTTATTCTTTTCTCCAGACGCTAATGGTAAATTGAAAATCAAGCATAGTCTTTGCTCCAGACCCGGTAACTAAAAGCTGAAACTTTATAGTAATGTGTTTATATGGCACATAAATGCGAAATCTTTTTTCCTGACCCGGTTAATTAAAAAATTATAATATAAGTCCAAAGTCTTTTTTCTAGACCCATTTATTTAAAAAATTATAATAATTAAAAAAAAAAACAAAGACCCACGATCCTATTTACTATTTATGTTGAATAACATGGAAATGTAGCTTAGTCTTTCTGTCAGACCCAGTTATAAAAGTCATTAGAAACACAACAACAACAACAAAACAAAGACCCTGCAACCATTAAAGGTCAAGTCCACCTCAGAAAAAATGTTGATTTGAATCAATAGAGGAAAATCAGACAAGCACAATGCTGAAAATTTCATCAAAATCGGATGTAAAATAAGAAAGTTATGACATTTCAAAGTTTTGTTTATTTTTAACAAAATAGTTATATGAACGAGCCAGCTACATCCAAATGAAAGAGTCGATGATGTCACTCACTCACTCTTTCTTTTGGTTTTCATTGTTTGAATTATACATTATTTCAATTTTTACGAATTTGACAATTAGGACCACCTTGCCTAAGGCACAAAATGTTAAAATAATAAATTTCCACGTGTTGCAGGGAGGAATGAAACTTCATTTCACATGACAATGACGAGAAAATAAAAATATTTCATATTTCATTTAAGAAAATACAAAAGAAATAGTGAGTGAGTGATGTCATCAGTTCCTCATTTGCATACCGACCGAGATGTGCATATAACTGTTTTGCGAAATGAAGCGAAACATTAAAATGCCATAACTTTCTTATTTTACATCCGATTTTGATGAAATTTTCAGTGTTATGCTTGTTGATTTTTTTTCTTTTTATTCATATCAAGTTTTTGTTGGGGTGGACTTGTCCTTAAAAAAATAATTTCTTGTATATTCCTTCCTTTTTTCTTTGAAAAAACCTAAATAACAAAACATTAAAATACATATGAAAAAAAACTAGGAAATAAGATATCAGTAAACAATAGGGGATTACTTCCCGAAAACGACAAAGTTGTTGATTGACGATCTATGATATATTATATAAAAGAAAAAACATTCTAACAAGAGGGGATAACCATTGCATTCCATGTTTTTATTTGGCAATAAGTCATGATTGACTATTTTTGCCACCCACTGTATGAGAAGTAGGGTAACAATTTTATTTAGTATTATTTGTATTACTTCTTTTTGTCTCACCTGCATAGCAGAGTGAGACTATAGGCGCTGCTTTTCCGACGGCGACGGCGGCGGCGGCGTCAACATCAAATCTTAACCTAAGGTTAAGTTTTTGAAATGACATCATAACTTAAAAAGTATATAGACCTAGTTCATGAAACTTTGCCATGATTTTAATAAAGTATTACTTAACATCCTATTAGAGTTTCACGTCACATGACCAAGGTCAAAGGTCATTTAGGGTCAATAAACTTAGACCATGTTGGGGGAATCAACATCAAAATCTTAACCTGAGGTTAAGATTTTGAAATATCATCATAACTTAAGAAATATATAGACCTAGTTCATTAAACTTGGACATAAGGTTAATCATGTATTACCAAACATCCTGCATGAGTTTTACGTGACATGTCCAAGGTCAAAGGTCATTTAGAGTCAATGAACTTTGGCCGATTTGGGGGTATCTGATGAATTACAATCAAAACTTAAAAAGGTTTTGGATCTGATTCATGAAACTTGGACATAATAGTAATCAAGTATCACTGAACATCCTGGGCAAGTTTCAGGTCACATGGTCAAGGTCAAAGGTCATTTAGGGTCAATGAACTTTGGCCGAATTGTTTTTTTTTTGTTGAATTACCATCATAACTTTGAAAGTATGTTGGTCTAGTTCATAAAACTTGGACATAAGAGTAATCAAGTATCACTGAACATCCTGTGGCATTTCAGGTCACATGACCAAGGTCAAAGGTCAATGAACTTTGGCCATAATGGGGGTATCTGTTGAATTACCATCATAACTTTGCAAGTTTATGGATCTGACTTTTGAAACTTGGACATAAGAGTAATAAAGTATCACTGAATATCCTGTGCAAGTTTCAGGTCACATGATCAAGGTCAAAGGTCATGTGAGGTCAATGAATTTTGGCCACATTGGGGGTATTTGTTGAATTACCATCCTATCTCTGTAAGTGTATTGGTCTAGTTCATAAAACGTGGAAATAAGAGTAACCAAGTATCACTTAACATCTTGTGCGAGTTATAGTAGTTTTCAAAGTCAGCACTGCTGCTATGTTGAATCGCGTGATGCAGGTGAGACGGTCAGAGGCATTCCACTTGTTTATTATTATTATTTCTTGTATATTCATTCCTTTTTTATGAAAAAAAACACAAAACCTTTAAATACATATAAAACAAAAAACTGAGGAATAAGATATCAGCACACAATATGGGGATTACTTCCCGTAAACGATAAGGTTGTTGATCGACGATCTATGAGATATTATATAAAAGAAAATCATTCTAGCAAGAGGGGATAAAGTTTTAACAAGTTCTTCGGTACTTTAAATTTTCAGTGTACCAAGCACCATTTGTAATATATTCAGCATTTTTTTTTTATTAGTTACAATTCCAATAATCTCAGTGGCCTAAGATATATTTTATGTGGTTATATTGACCCGTTCAGTAAAGAGAGAGAGAGAGAGAATTTATGTGATCAAGAAGTGATAAGATAGGAAAACAAGTGGAATGCCTCTGGCCGTCTCACCTGCATCACGCGGTTCAATATAGCAGCAGTGCTGACTTTGAATACTACTCTAACTCGCACAAGATGTTCAGTGATACATGGTTACTCTTATGTCCACTTTTTATGAAGTAGACCAATAAACCTACAGAGATATGATGGTTATTCAACAAAAAACCCCAACATGGCCAAAGTTCATTGACCTTACATGACCTTTGACCTTGATCATGTGACCTGAAACTCGAACAGGATGTTCAGTGATATCTGATTACTCTTATGTACAAGTTTCGTGAATCA
The DNA here is from genome assembly GCF_018143015.1 of Lytechinus variegatus. Lineage (NCBI taxonomy): Eukaryota > Metazoa > Echinodermata > Echinoidea > Temnopleuroida > Toxopneustidae > Lytechinus > Lytechinus variegatus. The sequence continues at coordinate 1,759,345 of NC_054743.1, forward strand.
GATCCATAAACTTTTAAAGTTATGATGGTAATTCAACAGATACACCCAATTCTGCCAAAGTTCATTGACCCTAAATGACCTTTGACCTTAATCATGAGACCTGAAACTTGCACAAAATTTTTAGTGATGCTTGATTACTATTATGTCCAAGTTTCATGAATCAGATCCATAAACTTTCAAAGTTATGATGGGAATTCAACAGATATCCCCAATTCGGCCAAAGTTCATTGACCCTAAATGACCTTTGACCTTGGTCATGTGACGTGAAACTCATGCAGGATGTTCAATGATACTTGATTTACCTCATGTCCAAGTTTCATGAACTAGGTTCATATATTTTCTAAGTTATGATGACATTTCAAAAACTTAACCTCAGGTTAAGATTTCGATGTTGAATCCTCCAACATGGTCTAAGTTCATTGACCCTAAATGACCTTTGACCTTAGTCATGTGACATGAAACTCTAATAGGATGTTCAGTAATACTTGATTAACCTTATGGCCAAGTTTTATTAACTAGGTCCATATACTTTCTAAGTTATGACATCATTTCAAAAACTTAACCTCCCACACCCGTACCAGAGTTACGGAGTTAGGCTGTCCCCTCGGTGGATTCAGGTCCATCAACATCTTGAGGTTTAATCTTTCCAGGGGGCAAACGTGTGTGGGTGTGTGTGTGTGTTTGAGTTTTGTCAGACGTGTCTCAATCAGATATGATTATTTACGTCTGGGACCGACCTTTAACGTCACCATCCGAAAGACGTGACAAGGGCTCGAACCTCGAACCTCTGCATCAATTTGTAACTTCCCCACATAGCTTTGATTACAGGCGCACGCCACAACGCCCAGTCTTTAAATATGGTGTAGTCTTTGCTCTAGACCCATGCAGTTATTTCAAAATAGGAAATTATTAGAAACGATAAAAACAGACAAACAATATTAACAAAGACGCCACAATATCATTGATGTAGAATAACGTTTTTGTTGTTGTTATTTGGGTTTTTAAGGCGCTTACCATTCAGATCTGAATATTTACACCTTTTATTAATTTGACGTTTTTGTGGTATTCAATTCAATTCAATTTTATTCATTTCACTTCCATCAAACAAAAACAAGTTGTATACCAACTTACGGTATGCCTTATCAAAGGGCTTTATAGTTTGAGAGATGCTGGTGTCTAAGTTTTTAGATTAATCTTTTGCTTAATTTGTATTTTAAGAGAACTGGATGTGGGGTAAAGACAACTCTCTAAACCCAAGCATTTTAACTGGGTTTAATTTTAAAGATTGGTCTTAGCTTTGATTTTTTCAATATTTGTTTATCTTATAAATAGCTGGGTCTAGACGAAGGTCTAAGCATAATAATAATGTTATTCAACAGGAATAAGAATATGACAAAGTCTTATGTTTTTAAGATTGTTTGAATTAATTTGTAAATGACTGGGTCTGGAATAGAGACAGCGCTCTAAACATGTGCTTTTGTACTTGGTCTTAATTTGGAGGATTGTTGGTTCTTAGATTCGTTGTTGGGGTTGGGTTTTATTGTTTTTTATTCTTGAAATAATTGTGTCTGGAGGAAAGTCTACAATCGATCTCCATGTTATTCCACAGTAGTTAGATTATTGGGTATTTGTTTTAGACAATTTTATTTTTAAATAATAACCAAGTCTGGAAAATGGATGTTTTCTTTGCAAATGCATAACTACAATGTTTTGTAGGGGTCTTAGTATTATTATACAAAAGAATCTGGGTGTGGGGTACAGACATATTTTTTACTGGGTTTAAATTTTAAAAATTGGTTTTAGATTTGATTTTGTTTTTTAATTAATTTCTTAGATAACCTGGTCTGGAGGAAAGAGTACGTTTTACAACTCATGTTATTCCAAGAGAATATGATAGGGTCTTATGTAAGAAGATTTTTTTCCTAATTTTTGTAATGATTAGGTCTGGAATAAAGACAACATTCTAAACCTCTTTTTAAGAACATGTTTTTAGGTTCAAGGATTGCTTGGTATTAGATTTGGAGTTATTTATATTTTTTACTCTTAGCCTTATTTTGAAAATCAAATGACTGGGTCTGGCTGAAAGACTACGCTATATATCCATGTTATCCAGCATTAATAAGATTATGGGGTCTTTATACGGTTTTTGTTGTTGTTGTATTGTTATTTACAATTTTTGAATAACAAGGTTTGGAGAAAAGGCTAAGCTTGATTTTCTTTTTTTCCACTGTAATATCATTACGGTATCTTAGTTTGGACTTATATTATAATTTTTGAAATAACTGGGTCTGGAAAAAAGACTTTGGACTTACATTATAATTTTTGAAACTACTGCGTCTGGAAAAAGACTGGACTTTTGTGCTATATGAAGGCATTACTATATAGGGTTTTAGTTTTTAGTTTTAAATAACCGGGTCTGGAGAAAAGACTATGCTTGATTCTCAATTTACTCATAGCGCGTATATTCACAATACGTTCAGTATAATTTAAAACAACAACAAATACTTTGATTCCACCAGTTTTAATTAACTGGGTCTGGAGAGAAGACTAGGCTCGATTCTCATGTTTATTCCACCGGAACATCATTATCGTATCTTAGTTTGGACTTATATCATAATATTTGAAACAATCGGGTCTGGAATAAAGACTTTGGACTTATATCATTATTTTTTAAACAACCAGGTCTGGAATAAAGACTTTGGATTTATATTATAATTTTTGAAACAACAGGGTCTGGAAAAAGACTTTGGATTTATATTATAATTTTTGAAACAGCCGGGTCTGGTGAAAAGACTTTGGACTTATAATATCATTTTTGAAACAATCTGGTCTGGAATAAAGACTTTAGGCTTATATGATTATATTTTAAACAACCGGGTCTGGAATAAAGACTTTGTACTTATATTATCATTTTTGAAACAATCGGGTCTGGAATAAAGACTTTGGATTTATGTTATAATTTTTGAAACAACAGGGTCTGGAAAAAGACTTTGGATTTATATTATAATTTTTGAAACAACCGGGTCTGGTGAAGACTTTGGGCTCATATTATTATTTTTGAAACAACCGGGTCTGGAATAAAGACTTTGGACTTATATTATTTTTTAAACAACCGGGTCTGGAATAAAGACTTTGGATTTATATTATAATTTTTGAAACAACCGGGTCTGGAATAAAGACTTTAGGCTCATATGATTATTTTTTAAACAACCGGGTCTGGAAAAAGACTTTGGATTTATATTATAATTTTTGAAACAACCGGGTCTGGTGAAAAGACTTTGTACTTATATTATCATTTTTGAAACAATCGGGTCTGGAATAAAGACTTTAGGCTTATATGATTATATTTTAAACAACCGGGTCTGGAATAAAGACTTTGTACTTATATTATAATATTTGAAACAACCGGTCTGGAATAAAGACTTTGGGCTCATATTATTATTTTTGAAACAACCGGGTCTGGAATAAAGACTATGGATTTATATTATAATTTTTTAAACAACCGGGTCTGGAGAAAAGACTTTGGACTTATATTATCTTTTTGTAAACAATCGGGTCTGGAATAAAGACTTTGGACTTATATTATAATTTTTTAAACAACCGGGTCTGGAATAAAGACTTTGGACTTATATTATCATTTTTGAAACAATCGGGTCTGGAATAAAGACTTTGGATTTATATTATTATTTTTTAAACAACCGGGTCTGGAAAAAGACTTTGGATTTATATTATAATTTTTGAAACAACCGGGTCTGGTGAAAAGACTTTGTACTTATATTATCATTTTTGAAACAATCGGGTCTGGAATAAAGACTTTAGGCTTATATGATTATATTTTAAACAACCGGGTCTGGAATAAAGACTTTGTACTTATATTATAATATTTGAAACAACCGGGTCTGGAATAAAGACTTTGGGCTCATATTATTATTTTTGAAACAACCGGGTCTGGAATAAAGACTTTGGATTTATATTATAATTTTTTAAACAACCGGGTCTGGAGAAAAGACTTTGGACTTATATTATCTTTTTGTAAACAATCGGGTCTGGAATAAAGACTTTGGATTTATATTATAATTTTTGAAACAACCGGGTCTGGAATAAAGACTTTGGATTTATATTATAATTTGTTAATTAACCGGGTCAGGAAAAGAGACTTTGCACTTTAGTGCTATATGAACGCATTACTATACGATTTTAGTTCAGAACGGATTTGCCAAAAATCCCTTCAAATTTATTACATTTGTGGGTAAAGTCATTATTACATTTGTGGGCGATCAAAAATTATTACATTTGTGGGTAAAGTGCATTATTACATTTGTGGGTGAAATTATTACATTTGTGGGTAAAGTGTTATTACATTTGTGGGCGTTATTACATTTGTGGGTAAAGTGTTATTACATTTGTGGGCGTTATTACATTTGTGGGCGTTATTACATTTGTGGGTGCAACCCCCCCCCCCCCATAACATTGGATGGGATTAATTAATCTATAATAAAATGGGGGAGTTTTGGTAAATAACTAACTTGCAACAATAAAATTGTTACTAAATGTTTAGTTATCGTTTCAAACCAATTGATTTAACACATCTAATGAATAATGTCGGTATACTCTAGATCTAGTCATAGACATCTAACATATCTACCGCTTTACATTAAAAAGATATAATTGGAATTATACAAAAAGGTGGCCTTATTTATCCCACTCTTCCCTGTTTAATTTAGGAGTGATTTTTAGTTACGTTCTTTAAAGCTCCATAGGTTATTACAAAATTATCAGTATGCCATTGGTGTTTTTGGATTTGACAATTCATAAGACATTGACGTTTAAGTGATGGTAGTGGTAGTCATCGATTATGATTACGAAGATGACAGATAATTCATCTGACAATGAAATTCTAAAGATTATTAAAATCATCATGTACATGTAGTCATCATTATAATTCACATCATTCATCAAGGTCAAGTCCACCCCAGAATATTGTTTATTGTAACTGATAGAGCAAAATCAAACAAGCAAAATGCTGAAAATTTCATCGCTGAAAATCGGATGTAAAATAAGAAAGTTATGACATTCCTAATTTCGCTTATTTTTTTTAACAGAACAGTTATAAGCACAACTCATTATGCAAATAAGAGAGTTGATGATGTCCCTCACTCACTATTTTTGGGTGTTTTTTTAATTTAAATTACATACAATATTTCAATTTTTACAGATTTGACAAGTATCAACTTAACTTAATCATGATGGTCATTCCACATGTTCAGGGAGAATTACAATTTGCTTCACATGACAATGACAAGAAAATTAGATTTTTTTCATATAATAAAATACAAAACAAATAGTGAGTGATTGAAGTCATCAATCAGCTCATCGGCATACTGACCAGCATGCACATACAGTATAACTGTTATGCGAAAATAAGCGAAACTTTAAAATGTCATAACCTTTTTTTTTATTTTACATCCGATTGTGATGAAATTTTCGTTGTTCTGCTTGTTGGATTTTTCTCCTTTTATTCAAATCAACTTTTTATTGGGGTGGTCTTTTCCTTTACCATCATAATTAGCACCATCATCACAATCATCAATACAGCTATCGACATAAAACCATCAAAATCAACATTAACAAAGAACATCAACTTTAACATGTAGTACATCATCACGATTATCATAATAATCATAATTCCTCATCACTAGAAGAATCATCAGCATCAATTTCGTCAGCATTATCATCACCGCTATCATCATCATCATGAAAGAGAAAATGAGCATATAATTGCACAATTTATGCATTGAATCATTTGTAAGCCAGTCAGTAATCAGCTGACCAATAGTGTGCACTCTTGCATTTAATGATTTAATGTAAACTATATTTCGCACGTTTAAGAAACAAACACTTTAATTGTATAAACTTATCCTCTCATGAAGACGATTAAACCAAAGTCCACTAGTGTTTCACTCTTAAACAAAATACTAAAGCAGTTTCCAGCTCAGTTACTTATCAAAACCTGCACATGAATATAAATACTTAACACAAGACCACATATAATATTTCCATCATATAGACTGGTAGATAGAAATATTAGGACACTATACCAATTTTTACTATCGCTAAAGCATTTCCCAACTGGGTTTCAACTAGGACCAACAAACCTCTTTTGTCCATGAATTTAGAATATATATATCTACATAAACAAAAATGTTACTTCCCATAGTTTAGTTGAATTCCTCAACTTGATAACATTACATGATATTTAGTCAGAATCCTTTTAAAAAAAATCAAACTCTGCAGGTCCAAAAATTCTCAACATAAATAATTATTATTCGTTACAATTTTGTGGCATCCATGGTCCACCCATAAATATTTGTGAACAAGTGTGACATGTGAAAATGCTAAGATAAAATAATTCGAGAAAAAATCATAAGTATTCAAAGAGGATTTCAGTAGTGGGATAGAGGGTGCTTAAAATCTTAACTGCTGGTTTGAGAAATGTATGTTTATAATCAATTAAACATCAAGACAAAATTTGGAGTGTCCTTGAATTTTAATCGAATTCAAAATTGACCATTATGTGCGATGCTGTTCACTGATTGGCTATTCTTGGGTAATGATATATCTAGTCACTTATGTCACCATTCATTGCCTGCCATATACTAACATGTTAATAAATGAACTTTTTTCCACATTTGGAGGATATAAAAAATGAATTAATATATTTAAAAATTTCATTATTATTTCAACAAATTTTAATACTAATTTTTGTGGGCAAAAGCAGTCTATATTTTTTTTTTAAATATTTTCCTAAACTGCTGATATAAGAGCTTGTAACATACATGCATACAGATTTTTGGCAAAATATTTGAATATCATTTGAAAATCAAATACCACCACTGAACTATATATACATTAGATTTAAGCTCTAAATTACTTTGGTGTCTACTGTCACATGAAATAAAACAGACGTGTATGCCACTATGCCTTAACTTCAATGTGCAAATGTTTCCTAAACTGTTGTAGCTACTCCATAAAATACAAAAACTGTTCATAGATAATTTTGAATTTTATTGAAAGGAATGACATTAAAGATAAGATTGAATTTTAAATTTTGAGTTTTAAAATTAAAGTATGTGCATTAGTAAATTTTACAAGTGTCCCTAAATCCGCTTACCATTTATTCAGGGATCATACTTTAGTAATAATGAGATTTATGTGAAGGGAGAATAAAAAGATAAAAATGAGCATGAAAGTTTTAAGGAAATTTCGACAAGGAATGAGAAGTACATGTATTAAAGGGCACTTTGAAAAATAAGAACACGACATGTATACAAATCTCAAATGGGCAACTTGGTTTCTCAATGTTAAAAATTTACCGCTACCTGGACAATACAACATGCATGCTGTGTTCCAAAATTACTTTAATTTCTCTGAATCACCTTACTGAAATAAACTTCTAAAAAAAGTTTTGAAATCTCATTTTGTTCAACTATATTGATCTGGCTCTAAAGGCCTGGTCACACCGCCCGAGCGTTGTTGGAGCGGTCGTGGAGCGGAGAGAAAAAATCATCTCGATTTCGATTGTTTTCTTTTTTTGTTTTCAATTTTTTCCCCAATTTTGTGAGCGAAATTCGACCCTCTCCCCCTACCGCTCAACAACCGCTCCAACAACGCTCGGGCGGTGTGACCAGGCCTATACACGTATGTCGGGTAAGATCACAAGTCAAAAGCTGAAAAACCTGCAATATGTCTGAAGTTTCATAAATCATCTACGGTTTGGAAATCCGAGTTTGATTATTGCTCTCTTATTCCAGCAATAATCCATGCATGTTTGATTTCAATTAAGATTGTGAACATTTTTTATAACTTTTTTCTATGATTATATCTTATACAAGTGCAGTGCTTTGAAACATGGGAAATATTGAATAGATGCAAAATGGCTTTAATACATTTCAGCCATGCAGCTGAGAGACAAAATGACATTATGCCAAACAAAAGAACCTGTTCTTAATCTCTTCTCCATGACTACCAGATTTCATGCCACACTTTGAAATATTGTTCTTTGGCATACTCATAAAAAAGTAGGTATGGGTAAAAAAAAGTATTTCTGCTGTTACCAAGCATGTCAATTATTATACTAACACGCAAGAGTAAATATCAAACTCAAATAAAAAACAATATTTGTATCATAAATAGCATATAAAAGTGAAGTACATCTCGAGACATGACACTTTAATAGTTATTTAATAAAACTGCATGTTAGATGAAAGGGGGGTCCAAGACTTCATCATAATGACATGACAAACATGTACAGTATGTACTTGCCAATTCATTCTTTTAACAATTAAAAACAAAAACATTCTTAGAAGTCATGAAAGGAAAATATCACTAAGGGTAGTTATTTCAATAGAGCTCGGCCATTACTTTGTAGAATGTGCTTTACCAAGAGATTGATTATTTTTTAACACATTCACTAATGTTATGCTTTGCGTCTAGGAATACGCTGAGAACTGAACGGCAGTTTCTTTCCTGGTTTTCAAACAATCCTTTGACGGTCTGCCAGCACCAATGCGGTTTCTGCCACCACCAACCATCTTTCTCCTAGATCATGCAGTTGGCTGAACACCAATCGTCTGCATACGGACTAGAGATTTTTTTTCTTGCCAAGAGCACCTGCCACCCCAGAGTAAGGCCCCCATTCCACAGAATGGAGACCATTGAAAGACCACTGAAAGACATAAGATTGTTGAGGTCTTACAGCGGTCTTGTTCTCTGTGGAATGGGGGTTCAAGCATGGAAGCTAACCCAGTATTTGTTCCAGAATTTAGTTTCAGAAGTTTCTTGGTGAATTTATGTACTGGTCCTCCAAGGAATTCTTAGTCTCCTATGTAGCTTTGCTGTAAAGCAAGAAATCCCTTGTTTAGCTCATTGAGTATTGGGTCACTTCCGTTCTCAGCACTTCATTTTGATGTGCAACCGCGTGTATCAAATTGGTTTTGAAGAGAGCATTGCAAGTGTAAACTTGCTAGCCATGGATTCGTAACAGCATCGTGTCCATTGTCTGAAATCTCAACATCTGTGCAGACAGCTCCTTCATTTCTGTTCTCCCCATCGTTCATCGAGTCCATGCTGTGTTCATCAATACCATCATTTTCATAAGTTGTATTGCTTATGGACTCCATTATCAAGTTGGTTTCTGCTTGTTTTGGTCCACTTTGATGGTTCAAAGAGATAAACCATTCTCCAGGGGCATTTGCACAGCCTGTGGCCACCTTGTATGTTAAGTACAACAGTTTCCTCACTGGTACATCATTGGCAGAAATGAAGTTCCAGCAGCAATGGATGTTGAACTTCTTGACAACTACATGTAGGTATTGATGTTTACATGTACATGGGCTACCTGTAGAGACAGAGAGAAAGAATGCCATGAAGTAGACATATATAATATCAGATGAGACTCATGCAGAGCTATGGAGACCCATCAGTTCATATTTATGTGATTGAGAGGATGACTCTAATTCATGTAAAGTTTCCACCAGGGCTTTGGTTCCTTGCTGCAAAATACTGCCCCAACCCATTCCTTAATTAAGCTCGCGCATGTTTTATTTACCAATTACAGTGTAGGCCTACTCTCATTACAAAGAACACTGATATAACTCCCACTATATAAACAAAGTAATTCTTCTGATCTTAAATTTCAAATTTTGTTTGCATAAGTTTTGCAACCCTGATTTATGTATAACAATATTTCGATATAAATAATTTATTTGGTCGCAAGGATTTTTTTCTTAGGAGAGTCAACTGCACTAACTAGCGACAACATGACAATACCGGGTATTCAAAGTTACAAATTCTACAATTTTAAATATTAATGCCAACGCTTTGTTTTACTCATAATCAAGCAAAACCTAAACATTAAAAAGGCTAAAAAGTAACAGAATAGTGTATAATAAGAATAAACTGAAAAATAACAGCACAAAAGATCACAGATTCAATAGATTTTTCTTGTTGTACACCGGTTGTTGCGAATTTGGTCTCAAATGATGTGTAAGCTTTCACAGATAATCTTATAGAGCAACGCACAAACATGCCTAGCAGTCCGAAGATAAATCATGCAAGTGTTGAGGAATTAAGGTCTTTGATGCATTAGATGCCCCAAGTCCAGATTGGGTTAGTTAAAGCTTAATTCATATAGTTTAAAGCTCTCATTAAAGTACTGTTAACTCAAATACATTTTTAATAAACCCTAACCCTATTGGACTGGAGTCCATTGAGGCTATTATGCCCCCCCCCCATCTGTATCTGATCCATCTGTAGATATATTGTACAAAAATCAACAGGGGCGGCCATAATGCCCCCTTCCCAATCGGATTAAGGTAAAGACATTTACATTGTACTGTCAAATCTCGACACACAAACATTTTGGGGTTTACAGTGGTGACAAAAATGAAATTCAGTCTTACCTGCCATTCCTTTCCTGCAATCCCACACACCGAGAGCAGTATCCACCTTGTATTTTGTGTATCAGCCGTCTCACTAGAAACCAAGAACACTTTCTGATTGTCCTAAAACCTCATGATTTTGTTGGGATCAATCTCAGATCCAGTTGCAATACTTGGCAGAAATCGCGACTAGAGCACCCTGTCCAGTCTGTTATTGCAGACATCGATAAGACGTCTTTCATAATACATCTCCACCCTTGTGACAATGAAGACGACCAGCTGGTCCTCTCAAGGATCTGATCCTTCATTATGCGCATGGCACATTCTGCGAAGGTTTTTGTGTTGTTACGAATGTTCAGGTCAGCTCGGTAACACACAGCCCAAGTCATCTTTCTGGCATAGATGTCCTCCAAATGCTTATGTACATTTGCATTATGTCTCCAAGGTTTCATCATTTATGATTTCCTCATGCTTTGCCTCCAATGCTTCGACAGTATAACCTGAAATGAAAAAAGACAATTTATATCAGTGCCACATGTTGAGAAAATGTAGAAACAAAATTCACAACAAGAATAAGTGTCACATCCCCTGGATACGATCAAACTGGGGCTGTATTTTGATGTCAGGTAGGGGAAGGAGAGAGTGAACAATTGTTTTGCCTTTTGCATGTTAGGTAACTTAGGACCAATATGACCAATAATCTTGTAGAAATAAGTAACTTGCCGTAAAATTCATTTATTTGGAAACATTATTTTTTCCAATATGTAACTTTCTACCCCTCACAATGAAGGCATCGTCATCTTTGAAAAAAAGAGTCAAATGTCTCAAATTGCCCAAACCTTGGGGTAAGTTGAGCCCTAAAAAATATGTGCAAAAGCTATGTGACAAGATTCGCAAGAACCAGCTTGACAATATTTTTTTATAAAAAAAGTCTTTTCATTTGCTAATTCTCTATAAATAAAATCATCTACTAAAACAACTGTCTTGTCCTCTCTGCCTGCATATCATTGGCTTTATACATGTACCATGCCTATTCTAATATTTGTTCAACTGTATTTATTCTTTGCCAAATTAATTTACTAGCTAGGATGGATGAACATGTGATAACATGATTGTGATGATGATGCAGTATAGTCTAGTCAGCGAATCTAGAAACAAGTGGAGTGCCTCTGGCAGTCTCACCTGCATCACGCCATTTTACATGTATATATAGTAGCAGTGCTTATTTTGAAAACTACTATAAAATAATTATTCACAAAAAACACAATTACTATGTTCATTGACAATAGATGGCAATTGAACATGCGACCCAAGAATTGTCAGTGATACTTGATAACCCTATATCCACATTTTATAAACTATATAAACTTTGAAAGTTACGACAGCAATCTAATAGCTTCCAAACTGGCCACAGTTCAATTAAATGACCTTAAAATGTGACCTAAAACTCACACGGGATCTTTAGTGATACCTGGGCTCCGTAACACAAAGGTTTGCAATCAATCCCTAAATACCAATGACCAATCAAGATCATCGTTGCATGCGCACTCTGTTTAAAATGACAGGGAGCCAATCAGAGTGGCTCTTTCATATTTGCAATTCATCGCAAACCTTTGTGTTACGGAGCCCTGATTGCTCTTATGTCCCAGTTTCATGAATCGGATCCATAAACTTTTAAAGATGGTAATTCAACAGATACCCCCAACTAAGCCAAAGTTTATTGACCCTAAATGACCTTTGATGTTGGTTATGTGACTTGAAACTCATGCAGTATGTACAATTAAACATGACCTCATATCTCCATAAATTCAAATCCAAATAGCATATTAGCCTACGAGCAAAATTGCAATTTTTATCCATGCAAATTATTCTTATTTCCCTTTTTTCCTTTGATCTTTTTTCGATACTTACTGTTGTTACAACAGAAATGAATTATGTTGAAATTTTATCCAGGTCAAACAATGGACTTACTTGACCAGCAGTAAAATAGAATATGGTGCAAAAATTTTCAAACAGTATACCCTGTACAAAATGGATGCAAAATTAAATTACCCGCACTTCCTTACTCTCCCGTCTGACCTTTCAAAGGTGCTGACTTTCACAACAATAATCAGGCCCGCTGGACAAGATGTGTTCTTTGACCCCCTGCGTTGATCAGCTGTTGCTGTTCTTGGTTTGGCTTTATGTTGGCAGCGAAATTCAGTCTGAAATGAGTGTAAAATATGCATGAACAAATTGTAATATCTTGACATTTGAAATTTGAAAAGGGCTAAAATAATTATACACCTGGAACATGTGCAAACTTGATTCTTGAAATTAACTAAGTATGACAGGTTGCCAGCATATATAAATTAGACTTTAGTCATTAAAATAATTTGGTCACACATTTTGTAACCTCTGGACAGCCTTCCAAAGACATCAAATATAATTCATAATTCTATGACCTACAAATGATCATAGGTACAAGGTTTGTTTCTATTGATTTGTGTTCTAAATGGTTATTAAAGACATTTTAGCTTGGTTACCGCAGTGGTAACCTCAGGCCTTTTTTTATTAGCATGTTTCCATAATTAGGCCTATCTAAATTGCAATAAGCATGGCATGGGTAAACATTGACAATTTGATCCAAGAAAGTTGAAATTAATAAAGCTATTTTTACTGAAGTTATTCAAGTCGAGGAATAACATTCTGACAATAATTTCAAATTTTATCACCATGATAAACCTGTTTAATTCAATTTTGGTGCATTTCAGGCCAAAACGGAATAACTGGTATTCTTTTGTAAAGACTAAAATCGAGGAGCCCCATCTGGAAGCTTTTGCATTGTAACCTCGTAACAAGTTAATGGTGGCTGCACGATAGCGAGCCGTCTGTGTACGAGGCCGAGGAGAAATTAAAATTAACAAGTGGAATGCCTCTGGCCGTCTCACCTGCATCACGCGGTTCAATATAGCAGCAGTGCTGACTTTGAAAACTACTCTAACTCGCACAAGATGTTCAGTGATACATGGTTACTCTTATGTCCACTTTTTATGAACTAGACCAATAAACTTACAGAGATATGATGGTTATTCAACAAAAAAAAACCAACATGGCCAAAGTTCACTGGCCTTACATGACCTTTGACTTCGATCATGTGACTTGAAACTCGCACAGGATGTTCAGTGATACTTGATTACTCTTATGTCGAAGATTCATGAATCAGATCCATAAACTTTCAAAGTTGTGATGGTAATCAACAGTTACACCAAATTTGGCCCAAAGTTAATTGACTTTTGACCTTGGTCATGTGACCTGAAATGCGCACAGGATATTCAGTGATACTTAACTCTAATGTCCAAGTTTAACGAACTAGACCAATAAATTTCAAAGTTATGATGGTAATTCAACACATACCCCCAAATCGGCCAAAGTTCATTGACCCTAAATGACCTTTGACCTTAATCATGAGACCTGAAACTTGCACAAAATGTTCAGTGATGCTTGATTACTATTATGTCCATGTTTCATGAATCAGATCCATAAACTTTCAAAGTTCTGATGGGAATTCAACAGATACCCCCAATAAAAGTTCATTGACCCTAAATGACCTTTGATCTTGGTCATGTGACATAAAACTCACGCAGGATGTTTAGTGATACTTGATTAATCTTATGTCTAAGTTTCATGAACTAGGTCCATATATTATGTTATTAAGTTATGACATTTCAAAAACTTAACCTCAGGTTAAGATTTCGATATTGATTCCTCCAACATGGTCTAAGTTCATTGACCCTAAATGACCTTTGACATTGGTCATGTGACATGAAACTCATATAGGATGTTCAGTAATACTTGATTAACCTTATGGCCAGGTTTAGGTCCATATAATTTTTAAGTTATGATGTCATTTCAAAAACTTAACCTCAGGTTAAGATTTGATGTTGACGCCGCCGCCGTCGGAAAAGCGGCGCCCACTTGTTCACTGCTACCACCCTGCTTGTGGGGAATCTACAGGTAGGACTATGGTATGCCAATGTTGTACAGAGAACACACTTTAAAAATCATTAAAATATCACTTTTGTGACCAAAATTACTAATTTTCATACAGTTGCAATTTATTTTTCATTAGTAATTTGGGAATAATTTTTGTATTCACCAGAGCGCTCAAAAACTTGAATTTTGGGCATATTTTTGTGTACGCCCTCTATTGGTGGAAAGTAATATGGCAAGAAAATTTTCATTTTTTGATCTCTATTTTTAATTTAAAAAAATGACATAAAGAATCAAATTTAAATAAGAGCCAAGTGGTATGAATTAACAGGTCTAATGGAAACTGTCAGTGTAAAAAAATCAAGCATTTGCCCCAAAGAAAAAGAGAAAATAAGCCAAACATTGCCACCTTTATTTTGTCACACATGGAGATATAATTGAGAACAAGGTTATATTATAACCTTGTTCATTGAATGAGTGGCGGCGCCTACAGTCTCACTCTGCTACGCAGGTGAGACAAAAACTCCTCGAAACAGAAACAGCTGTCAGCCATCGAGGTACATGTGCACGTTGTGTGTGCAAAAAGCAGCAGGAAAAAAGTTTCACACGCGATTCGCATTCATTGTCAAGAACAATTGCATACGTAAGACTAGTCTAGGACTAGGGACTCACTTGTTCACTGCAACCATCCTGCCTGTAGGGAATCTACAGGTAGGACTATGTCTATGGCATGCCAATGCTGTACATACCACACACTTAAAAAATCATTAAAATATCACTTTTGTGACCAAAATTACTAATTTCCTTACATAGTTGCAATTGATTTATCATTAGTAACTTGGGAATAATTTTTGTATTCACCAGAGCACT
Organism: Lytechinus variegatus; assembly: GCF_018143015.1. Lineage (NCBI taxonomy): Eukaryota > Metazoa > Echinodermata > Echinoidea > Temnopleuroida > Toxopneustidae > Lytechinus > Lytechinus variegatus. Next base: position 1,774,626 of record NC_054743.1, read on the forward strand.
CAAAAACTTGAATTTTGGGCATATTTTTGTGTACGCCCTCTATTGGTGGAAAGTAATAATATGGCAAGAAAATTTTCATTAGGCCCTACAGCTATCATATATGATAGCTGTAGGGCCTAATGAAAACTGACTAGTGACAGTGTAAAATAATCAAGCATTTGTCTCATCATACTCATATAGAAAAATAGAAAATAAGCCAAACATTGCCACCCTCATTTTGCCACACACATGACACATGGAGATGTAACTGAGAACAAGGTTATATATAACCTTGTTCATTGAATGAGTGGGGTCTATATTCAATAAACTAGTAATAGTAGGCCTATAACTACCTCGAGCGAAGTTCGTGCAACACTGCAGGCTCCACACATCACTACCGCTGCACTTCGCTCCACTTAGGCCTAGCCCTAGTGTAGTGGAGTGGAGCGAGCCTGCACGAACTTCGCTCGAGGTAGGTTCTACGACTAAGTCCTTAACTTGTTTCTTTAGACGGTATCTTATCACAAATATGAACTTACCTCTAACCAGCGTACTTGTTCAGGATCTGGCTCTGCCTCTGTCGAATGCGAGCACAACACAATGTTGGACATTTTGTCCAGAAAGAAGATCTATTCAACTTCAAGTTGATTTCTGAACTAGCTCGTCGCTGCCCAAAAACTTTTTAGTTCATAAGTCCATGCGCATGCGTACTCCGAAGACGAAAAATCGAGAGGAAAAAACAATCGTCTCTGATTGGCTGTATGCAAATGAGTTCGTATTTTGGTCCAGAAATATGGTGGGAAAAATAATTTCGCGGCCCGGCTAGCCGTCCGGCCGTATGGCAAGCCGTATTGACATATATTGTGATTTTGTGATATCACGAATTCGAATTACTGATATCACTAATTCGAATTACTGATATCACTAATTCGATTTAGTGATATCACTAATTCGATTTAGTGATATCACCAAATCGAATTGGTGATATCACTAATTCCCATATGTTTTTCACACAAATCCCTTTTTTGATATCAAGAAATAGAATATGTGATATCACTAAATCGAATTAGTGATATCACTAAATCGAATTAGTGATATCACAAATTCGAATTTGTGATATCACTAAATGAATTTGTGATATCAAAAATTTGAATTAGTGATATCACTAATTCGAATTAGTGATATCACTAATTCGATTTAGTGATATCACTAATTCGAATTAGTGATATCACAAAATGACAAAAGAAATTTAGCACTCATGTTGTGAAAGATATCGCTTTGATTTCGAGCTTTACTTTAGTGCTAGAATTCACGTCGTATTTTGAGCTTTACTTTAGTGCTAGAATTCACGTCGTATTTTGAGCTTTACTTTAGTGCTAGAATTCACGTCGTACTTTGAGCTTTACTTTAGTGCTAGAATTCACGTCGTATTTTGAGCTTTACTTTAGTGCTAGAATTCACGTCGTATTTTGAGCTTTACTTTAGTGCTAGAATTCACGTCGTATTTTGAGCTTTACTTTAGTGCTAGAATTCACGTTGTATTTTGAGCTTTACTTTAGTGCTAGAATTCACGTCGTATTTTGAGCTTTACTTTAGTGCTAGAATTCACGTCGTATTTTGAGCTTTACTTTAGTGCTAGAATTCACGTGGTATTTTGAGCTTTACTTTAGTGCTCAAATTCAGCTCTGTTTCTATCGCTAGTTTAGCGTTTTAATTCACTTGGTATTTATTATATTGATGCAAAAAATAACCTGTGATCTAAACCTTTACATTAGTGCAATAATTCAGTTCTGATTTTTTTTTTGCACTTTATTCGTTTAAATCGATTGGCAACATATCAAGAATGAAATTAAGGATATGTTGCCAATTTCTATGTAATCATTCAGTATTCTCTTTTGACGTATGATATTTTGGGGTTTGTTTTTTTATTACAAAAAATGAACAACTTATACTTTATTTGCATTTTTATGGTTGAAATTTAGTTTTGAATGGCACATTAGACAAAAAAAATGAACGCTAATTGTGCAAAAATTGGCAACATATCAGTAATTCATTTCGTGATATGTTGCCAATTTGTTGTTTTTAAATATTATTATTTTTTCGACATCGCGTCTACTACACACTCTCGCTAAACTACACTCACGTTGCCACAATCTTCATGTGCCAATCCATCATTAATTATCTCTTCATGTTTTATGGACAATTCCAAATTTGAGTACCGTAAGTAACGGTGTATAATTAACCGCACCTTTTTCTCGGCGGGGCAGAAGCAAAAGTCGGGGGTGCGGTTTATACACGGTGACGGGTCTGAGCCAGCCCGCCGTAACCCCTCCCGTACATGTACGATGTCTGCCAGTTCACAACACATCGAGTGGCCGGGCGTAGCCGCCCAGGCAATGTCGTTTAGAGGGGTATGAGCCGCGGGTAATGGGAAGCGATTATTGCAATATTAATTAAATGTTGTCCATAACAAACTCACCCACCTTCATGACACTAATTTTGACTTTATTCTCGATTCAAAGTAGTGAAGTTCCCTTACAACGCAATCTCTAAGCTCACTCAACTCTCGCTCAGCGGAATATTACCGAGTATGCTTGGCGTCTCTTTAAATTCGCCAGGGAACTTCACTACTTTGAATCGAGAATAAAGTCAAAATTAGTGTCATGAAGGTGGGTGCGTTTGTTATGGACAACATTTAATTAATATTGCAATAATCGCTTCCCATTACCCGCGGCTCATACCCCACTAAACGACATTGCCTGGGCGGCTACGCCCGGCCACTCGATGTGTTGTGAACTGGCAGACATCGTACATGTACGGGAGGGGTTACGGCGGGCTGGCTCAGACCTGTCACCGTGTATAAACCGCACCCCGACTTTTGCTTCTGCCCCGCCGAGAAAAAGGTGCGGTTAATTTGGAATTGTCCATAAAACATGAAGAGATAATTAATGATGGATTGGCACATGAAGATTGTGGCAACGTGAGTGTAGTTTAGCGAGAGTGTGTAGTAGACGCGATGTCGAAAAAATAATAATATTTAAAAACAACAAATTGGCAACATATCACAAAATGAATTACTGATATGTTGCCAATTTTTGCACAATTAGCGTTCATTTTTTTTGTCTAATGTGCCACTCAAAACTAAATTTCAACCATTAAAATGCAAATAAAGTATAAGTTGTTCATTTTTTTGTAATAAAAAAAACAAACCCCAAAATATCATACGTCAAAAGAGAATACTGAATGATTACATAGAAATTGGCAACATATCCTTAATTTCATTCTTGATATGTTGCCAATCGATTTAAACGAATAAAGTGCAAAAAAAAAATCAGAACTGAATTATTGCACTAATGTAAAGGTTTAGATCACAGGTTATTTTTTGCATCAATGTAATAAATACCAAGTGAATTAAAACGCTAAACTAGCGATAGAAACAGAGCTGAATTTGAGCACTAAAGTAAAGCTCAAAATACCACGTGAATTCTAGCACTAAAGTAAAGCTCAAAATACGACGTGAATTCTAGCACTAAAGTAAAGCTCAAAATACGACGTGAATTCTAGCACTAAAGTAAAGCTCAAAATACGACGTGAATTCTAGCACTAAAGTAAAGCTCAAAATACGACGTGAATTCTAGCACTAAAGTAAAGCTCAAAATACGACGTGAATTCTAGCACTAAAGTAAAGCTCAAAATACGACGTGAATTCTAGCACTAAAGTAAAGCTCAAAATACCACGTGAATTCTAGCACTAAAGTAAAGCTCAAAATACCACTTGAATTCTAGCACTAAAGTAAAGCTCAAAATACCGTCATTTTGTGATATCACTAATTCGAATTAGTGATATCACTAAGTCAAATTAGTGATATCACTAATTCGAATTAGTGATATCACTAAGTCGAATTAATGATATCACAAAATCGTATTAGTGATATCACTAAATGAATTTGTGATATCAAAAATTTGGAATTAGTGATATCACATATTCGATTTAGTGATATCACTAATTCGATTTAGTGATATCACTAATTCGATTTAGTGATATCACAAATTCATTTTGTGATATCACAAATTCGAATTAGTGATATCACTAATTTCTATTCATTTACTACACAAACCCCTTTTTTGATATCACTAAATCGAATTAGTGATATCACTAATTCGAATTAGTGATATCACTAATCCGAATTTTTGATATCACAAATTCATTTAGTGATATCACAAATTCGAATTTGTGATATCACTAATTCGATTTAGTGATATCACTAATTCGATTTAGTGATATCACAAATTCTATTTCTTGATATCAAAAAAGGGATTTGTGTGAAAAACATATGGGAATTAGTGATATCACTAATTCGATTTGGTGATATCACTAAATCGAATTAGTGATATCACTAAATCGAATTAGTGATACCAGTAATTCGAATTCGTGATATCAGTAATTCGAATTCGTGATATCACAAAATCACAATATATGTCAATACGGCTTGCCATACGGCCGTACTGTACTAGGCCGTACGCCTTCACAATTAGCCGCTGAGTGTACTGAACGCGAAGGTTCGGGAAAAGCCCCCCAGTTGTTCCATTTGGGGGCGTTGTCGACACTGACGCGCCCTAACGCTCCCAACATACCCTTTCGGCCAAACCGGGGGGGGGGGGGGGGAGGTGCTTTGGACGAATCTTCGCGTTAGTGTCAACACCCCCTAACGCGACAGCACCCACCCTTTCGGCATTAGCCCTGCAACAAAGGGTATGAAAAATAGGGTGGGCCGATTAGCCTTCCAATTTCTTTAATTTTTTTTTGTTTGATACTTGCAAAATTGAGGGTTATTTGTTAAATTCAAGATCAGATGTGATCAGTATGTTGTTTGTGAAAATTTTATACGTTATTAAATTGAAATTTAATGCATGAGTGATTATGAATTGCAATTTTAGTGCATCATTTTCCTTACCATGTGGATCTCAACAATGTGTTCATTACACTCAGGAGAAGAGGGGGTAATATGACTTAGGTAGGTGAAGTACGTTGATGGGATAAAGGTCAAGAGAACATTTAGCAACCCTTCCTCCAACTCTACACCTTCCCCAACTCCTCTCCTCCTGAGAGACTAAGCTTGGCTAGGCTCGGCAGGAATTAGCCTTACAGTTTTATTTGAGAGGTTAGTAATTTGGAACTTACAAAGCCAAGGGTGGTATGCTATCTATGAGTGAGATAAGTTATGGTTTCTTAGGCAATTTTATGAGTTACTAAATTGAAATGTGATGCATGAGTGAACAGGAATTATAATTTTAGTGTAGCATATTCATCTTGTGGACCTCAGAAGTGTGTTCGTGAGAGTCAAAGTAAAGTGGTGGTACCTGTTACAATCAAGAGGGCGAGATGTGCTAAGACTAGGTTAAAAACTCTTCTTTCTGTCATTTTAAAAGTTAAAAGTCATATGTAGCCTCCCCTCTCCACCTCCATTTCCGAGCCCCCCCCCCACCCCCATTTCTCTCTCTCTCTCTGTCACTTCCTGGATTGTAGCCCATTAAAAACCTAACTGCCAAGTTACCGTTGGCTGATGGTCATTTTTTTTTAATTAAATGATTACCAAGAAATTTTATGATTTTGATGAATAATGAAGAAATTTACTGAAGAAACTGAATGATTGATCACATTGCACATTGAATGAGTTGATTTACTGATAAGTTGTTGATTAAATCATTGATAGGAAAAAAGGTTGATGCCCTAATTCAGAATTAATCATTAAATCAATATTCTGCTCTGGACTTCACTCGTACATGACAATAGCCATTAGTCTCTCAACAGGAGGGGAGGGCGGGAAAGAGGGAGGGGCGGGGGCTGAATGTTCCGTTGACCCTTATTCCATCAACCTTCTTCTCCCACTGAAGTCCTATCTCACCCCCTGTTCTCCCGACTCTCATGAACACATCGCTGAAATCCACATGATAAAGATGAAATGATGCCCAAAAAGAGATCCAAATGATGGAGTTGAAATGCTGCCCAAAAGGTGTAATTTATGTTCACTCATGCATTGAAGTTCAACTAAATAGTCTTTAAAAAAATGCTTAAAGTGATTGGTTAACATTGGTTTGAATTTTTAAAAAATTTTAGCTAGAAGGTCAAACTTGTCACCTGTGTCTGTGATATGTTACAAAAATGAAGCCCAGAAAATAGATTTTTAGTACTTCAAAAATTGAAATATAAAGTGACCGGAAACACCATCTTAATTTCATCCTATACACTTATGTGTACTATTTAGGTGTCTATAAGACGCCTATTTACAAAATCGGGGTTTGCCTTGTAGTTTTTGCTTTTTATTCTCAATAATGGTTGTTTTCACGGTTTATGAGTTCTAATACATGCACTTGTACACATGTTTCATCATGGTTTGAGAATCTTTTAAATCATCTGCTCACAAAGTTAAACAATACCTTTGAGCAACCAAAACTGGTCACGGATTAACATAAATTCATCACAACGCCCTTAACTTTGCAAGTTCGAAAGGATTTGCCTCTCAAAAACTGACATGAATTGGAAAGCTAATTCCAGCCCACCCTAATTGTCATAACCTTTGTTTCAGTGGGTAGTGCTCCTGTTCTCCAACTTTCCAACTTTTTGGTGTCAGTTGAAAGTTGACTTTATTGTCTTTCCATATAATGATATGAAAAATTCATCTCATGTTCTCTCATTTATTCTCTTTGCTGATGATTCCAATATTTTCTATACACACCATGATCCACATGTACTTGTGAGCACTATGAATACAGAATTTAAAAAAGTAACAAACTGGATTAAAGCCAACAAATTGTCACTGAATCTGCAAAAAACTAATTATATGCTTTTTAGTCATTCATTGAAACATCTACCGCATCAAATACTTTTAGATAATACTGAAATCAAAGAAGTGCAAACAACAAAAATTTTAGGTCTTACTATTGATAACAAGCTTACGTGGAATGCTCATATCAACAATACTTGCAAAACTGTGTCAAGAAATATTGGAGTCATCAATAAGCTTAAATACGTTCTACCAGCACAGGCGCTATCCATGTTGTATTGTTCATTAATTCTACCATATCTTAATTATGGAATCCTGGCATGGGGTAATGCCTCTCAAACGAGACTAAATAAAGTCTTGCTACTTCAGAAAAAAGTACTGAGAATAATATGCAATATGTCCTTTAGAGCTCATACGGATGAATTGTTTCGTCAGAAACGTATCCTTAAAATCAATGACCTGTACCGCTTGCAACTATTCCAATTCATGTATCAGCTAGATAGAAATAGTGTACCTAATGTCCTACAAAAGAAATTTATGAGAAACAATACTTTACATTCATATAATACGAGACAATCAAATGACTATCACTTACCTAAAAGTAAAACAGTATTTTCTAGCAAAACTGTATTTTTCACAGGACCAAAACTCTGGAATTCTCTGGACAGAGAAATGAAAGAGGCAGCTAGTCTTATACGATTTAAATTACTCATCAAAAAATTTCTCCTGAATTCTTATTGATTCAATCTAATATTTGTGAACTTCATACTTATCCACGGTAGTATTGATTATTTTTTAAAGTCAATATTTAATTTTGTATATAGTGTAAATACATTTGTGTTACAGTGTTTATATCTATATAATTTTATAAAATTTTGCTGATTATTTTACTGTATTTGTATCATATTACCCTTGTATAAAGTTTTGATAGGGGGTCTACATTTTACAAGCTCTGCTTTTTAGTAGGCCCCTCCACTTTTTTAATTTCATTGCTACGTTTCAATCCTGCATATGTTATGCATTTTTTTCATTGTAAACATGATTACGAAATGTACTTTGATGATTGTGGAATATGAATATATCAATAAATAAATAAAAATAAATAAATGTAAGTCTTTTTTCCCCAAAGTGCTACATTTTTTTTGCAGCCATTTCAAAAGTGTTTAGTTTTGTTTGGGGTCGTACTGTATAGATAAAACAAATATGTCGTAATGGTTAAAAAATAGCTCAGAAATTAGTAAAACAAACAACGAATTTCATAACAATGCTGCCCCCCCCCCAAAAAAAAAAAAAAATAATTAATACCATTTCCCATGTAAACCCTTTTGTATGAGCGATCATCAGAATAGAAGTCAAAACGTTATAGCCGTATTATACCCAGACCTACATTTTTTTTCCTGATTTACGCATTATTATGAAGTACCGTTTAAAATTTAACAAGCAAGTCCCTGTTACACCCACAAATGTAATAATCGCCCACAAATGTAATAACACTTTACCCACAAATGTAATAATTTTTGATCGCCCACAAATGTAATAACACTTTACCCACAAATGTAATAACACTTTACCCACAAATGTAATAATGCACTTTACCCACAAATGTGATAATGACTTTACCCACATATGTAATAAATTTGAAGTGATTTTTGGCGAATTCGTTCTAAACTAATATCCTATAGTATAATGCGTTCATATAGCACAAAAGTTCAAAGTCTTTTTTCCAGACCCGGTTAATGTAATATTACAGTACAAGTCCAAGTCTTTTTCCAGACCCGGTTTTTCAAAATTATAATATACGTCCAAAGTCTTTTTACCAGACCCGGTTGTTTCAAAATTATAATATACGTCCAAAGTCTTTTTTCCAGACCCGGTTAATTCGAAAATTATAATGCAAGTCCAAAGTCTTTTTTCAGACCTGGTCGTTTCAAAATTATAATATACGTCGGTGAGGGGTAAAGACAACACTCTAAGCCCAAGCATTTTAAGTGGGTTTAATTTTGAAGATTGGTCTCAGCTGTCATTTTTTTTCAATATTTCTTTATCTTTTAAATAACCGGGTCCAGACGAAAGACTAAGCATAATATTCCACAAGAATAAGAATATGAGTCTTTTGTTTTTAGGATTGTTTAAATCATGTTTAAATCACCGGGTCTGGAATAAAGACAACGCTCTAAACATGTGCTTTTCTACATGCATGGTCTTAATGTGGAGGATTGTTGGTTCTTAGATTCGTTGTTGGGGGTTGAGTTTTATTGATTTTTTTTATTCCTGAAATAATTGTGTCTGGAGGAAAGTCGATCTTCGACAATCGGTCTTCACGTTGTTCCACAGTAATTAGATTATTGGGTATTCGTTTTAGAATATTTGTAAAAACTATTTTATTTTTCAAATAGTAACCAAGTCTGGAGAAAGGATGTCTGCTTTACCCATGCGTTATTACAATGTTTTGTAGGGGTAGTAGTAGTATTTAAAAAAAGACATATTTTTACTGGGTGAAACTTTGGAAATTTGGTCTTAGATTTGAAGTTTTTCAGTTTCTTTTTTTTAATAGCCGGGTCTGGAGGAAAGAGTACGTTTTAAAACTCGTGTTATTCCACGAGAATAAGAATATAAGGTCTTATGTTAAAAGATTTTTTTTCGTAACTGTTTTAGGTCTGGAATAAAGACAACACTCTAAGCCTCTTTTAAAACAGGTTCTTAGGTTGAAGGTTTGTTTGATCTTAGACTTTGATTTTTTCATAATTCTTAATATTAGCGGGTTTTTTTAAGAAAAAAATTGGTCGGGCTGAAAGACTTCGCTATATCCAGCATTAATAAGATTATGGGGTCTTTATACTGTTTTTAAACTGTTATTCATAATGTTTAAATAACAGGTAACCGGGTCTGGAGAAAAGACTACGCTTGATTCTCAATTTACTCTTAGTGCATATATTCACAATATACACCGTATAAGTTGAAACAACAACAAAGACATTGATTCCACCAGTTTTAATTAACTGGGTCTGGAGACAAGACTAAGCTCGATTCCCATTTTTTCCACAGGAATATCATTATCGTATCTTAGTTTGGACTTATATTATAAATTTTGAAATAACTGGGTCTGGAAAAAGACTTTGGACTTATTAAAATTCTTGAAACAACCTGGGGCCCGTTTCATAAAGGACTTGCAACTGTTGTAACTTTGCCATTATGGCAACTACCATGGTAACCTTGATTTTGATTGGCTGCTGAGCCTCGTTACCATGGTAGTTGCCATTATGGCAAAGTTACAACAGTTGCAAGTCCTTTATGAAACGGGACCCTGGTCTGGAAAAAAGACTTTGGACTTTTATCACAATTTTTGAATCAACCGGGTCTGGAAAAAAAGACTTTGGACCTTTATTATATTTTTTTAAACAACCGGGTCTGGAAAAAAGACTTTGGATTTATATTATAATTTTTGAAACAACCGGGTCTGGAAAAAGACTTTGGACTTGTATTTTAATGTTTTATTAACCCGGTCTGAAAAAAAGACTTTGCACTTTTGTGCTATATGAACGCATTACTATAGGATTTTAGTTTAGAACGGATTCGCCCAAAATCCCTTCAAATTTATTACATTTGTGGGTAAAGTCATTATTACATTTGTGGGCGATCAAAAATTATTACATTTGTGGGTAAAGTGTTATTACATTTGTGGGCGTTATTACATTTGTGGGTAAAGTGTTATTACATTTGTGGGCGTTATTACATTTGTGGGTGCAACACTCCCCCAAAAGGGTCTTTACTTGCTTATGGACGACACATCCTTATTAAACTGGCTTATTATAAACTCTCGAGTCGCGGCCGGGTTCGTAATCACTCGGGTTTTGATTTTTTGTGTGCGTTTTTTTTTTTTGGTCGATTTTTTTCTAACGGTGTCTTCAATGGGACAAACATGCTGGGGAAATAAAGTGAAATTGAAATTCGAGTTTCGTTTTAAGCCGGCAATTAAGTGCCTTAAATAAAATGTACTCGACTGCTATATATATAAAGTAACTATTTTGTTGGTCCCCAGGGGGTGTTTCATCAATATTGTCGCGCGACAACTTTCAGCGCTGACTAAAAATTGCATTTCACGAAACTCTCGGAGCCCCTCTGACTATAGCCTCTTGTCGAGGCCTTGTCGGCTGCTTTCCGAGTGAACATGGCGAAGCATTATACCGACCAAAAACTGGTCGGTTGATATGACCTCATATTGAATATTCATGAGCTCATCGTGAATGGCGACCCGTGGATTCATGGCGAAAAGTGACGATGAAATATCAAAGAGCATTGAATATGCCTCGAAAATGCTGAATATTAACCGATTTAAGGATTTGCAAGTCGATAAAATTAAATCTGCACTGAAAGGACGATAGGTTTTTGTATATCTACCGACAGGATATGTAAAAAAATGTTATCTTTCATGCGATTCCACTATGTGTCGATTATATATGAGGGAATGCTGGAGTAGAGTTGTTTCCCCTTGACTCGAGTCTGACCAGTGGCTGACCAGTATCTCTCGGCAAGTTTCGGGCCGGTGATGGGTCTTTTCAGGCAAATAGCATTTTGTTGGTAATATCCCCTTTAGTGTCCTGCAATTAATTGTATGCCCTGCAGAATGGACTAATATAGTATTCCGAAACCCGGACGAAACAGCTTTGACATTTCATTGGTTTATTATATAGGTGACCGGTGATATTACAGCTCATGTATATTCATTAGGAAGACGTTCCTCATGAATATATAATTCAACTCAGATATCAAGAGGCCCTGGCTCACGCCAGGCCTAATTTGCTTCCACTGGACCGTTGTGGCCCAGTGGATTAGTCTCTGGACTCAGAAACAGAGGGTTGTGGGTTCGAATCCCAAGCATGGCGTTATTTCCTTCAGCAAGAAATTGATCCAAAATGTGCTGCAGTCAACCCAGGTGAGGTAAATGGGTACCTGGCAGGAATTTTTTCCTTGAAACGCAGCGCGCGTAACAGTTGCACTGCTAAAGCCAGGGTAAAACATGCTGCATATACTGTAGAGCGCTTAGAGACTTCTGACAAAGTAAGTATTAGGGGCTATGTAAGCAAGTATAATTATTATTATTAAGAGATCCCTCACTTCGCTCGAAAATCAGCCGACAGGGCCTCGACAAGAGGCTACTCTGACTATTGTCAGATAATTTTTATTTTACAAATCGTCTTGAACGGGTTTCGCTGACTAATTAGGCCACGCCCACTCCCAAAGTCTTGAAAGAGATGATTAGTTTGCTGACGTTTTCGCGGCGACGATTCAAAATGAAACGAATAAATTACTAGTAGTAGAAGCGAAGGTCCCCTGAGTGGTGAATGAGGATTTAACCTAAGCAAAACCCTTCAAAAGGTCGTTCATATTGTATGTAATGTAATTGAATTATTTGTGATGGGCAATTATCAAATGGATTACAAGAAAAGAGAATCTTCTGGCAGGATCCCGTCGATACGATCGATAAACTTGACAATATATAATTCAGTTTAGTCCCAAACTCGTGTTTCTGTGTCTGTAGAACAATCTCAGGTCCAGACTAACGTTTGTCTGTCCATACACGTTCTTATAATCCGCACATGACTGCAATTTTTATAAATTTTGCAAGATAATTCTCTTTATCGTTCTACCTATATGTCATTCTATGTTACAAATCATGATTTTTCATTTCCTTTGGTTTTGAATTAATTTTGTTTCTTGGTGTGGTCAGAGATATCCTTGATCACCAGGCAAACCAGCGTGTGCAATTGTTAATTTACATATATCAAATGGGGTCAATCTAATTTTGTGTTACAGATATTGGAATTGAACAGGAGCTAGGACTATGGTATGCCAATGCTGGACACAGCACACACTTAAAAAAAATCATTAAAATGTCACTTTTGTGACCCAAATTACTAATTTCCTTACAGATGCAATCTAGTTTTCATAAGTAACCAGGGATTAATTTTGGTATTCACCAGAGCGCTCAAGAAATTAAATTTTGGGCATATTTTTGTGCACGCCCTCTATTGGTGGAAAGTAATATGGTAAGAAATTATTCATCATTCAATCTCTATTTTTAAGAAAAAATAATTTAAAGAATCAAATTTAGTAAAGGGCCAAGTTACATGATGAATAGCTGTAGTGGCAACAGAAATGAAAAATATACAAGCATGTGTCCCAGAGAAAAAAGAGAAAACAAGCTAAACATTGCTACTCTTATTTTGCAACTTATGGAGATGTAACTGAGAAGGTTATATCATAACCTTGTTCATTGAATGAGTGCTTGAAATTAGCCATTGCATGGCTCCCTTTAAAAAAAGATTGTCCAATTTTGGGGGAGACGAAGTAATGCTCTTCATTTCTGTGCGATAATTTTTTTTTCTTAGTCATTTTTTTAGACAAATTACTAATTAGCATCCCATAAATTTCGACTCAATCTGCAATATCATCGTTGTTGTTTGGGTAAATAAAGTAAATTATTGTTGATGGTGTCTCTTAATCTATTAAAACAATATTATCGTACCACATAAAGTTAGAGTCTAATCATGCCTAGGGGCGGATTCAGGATTTATCAAGGGAGGAGGGGGGGGGGGGGAATTTTTCGTAGTAAAATTTTGACAAATCAAGGAAATTTTTTATCGGAAAAAAATTTACAACCTCCATTTTTTATATATATAAAAAGGTATGCACTTTTTAATTTTACTTTTCAAGGGGGGCACCTCCTCCCCCCTGAATCCGTGCCTGGTCATACCTTTCCTTAAATAGCATGTAAAAGTTAAAGGTCTCATCAAGCCCAAGTATTTTTTTGCCTTGAATCTCATATCAAAGTTTCATTAAACGAAGGTCAAAGTCCAGAAATAGTTGACAGTTTAATGGGGATCCAATTATTTGCTGCAGTTATAACTTAGGAGCCTATTCATTTCCTTTATTTATTTCATCGTGGCTTTTAACCAGCAAGGTATCCAAACTCTATTGGGTTAGAAAAAAACGTTTATTTTATTTGAATGAAAAAGAAATATTATTGAAATAAAAATGTTTCCATATTATTTGTATGGTTAATGCGTTAATGACTGTCTTGTTTAAATTAACTGAAAATTACATGAATTAAAAGAATGAATTGTTTAACGGTTGTTGGTAAATTTTACAAATTTCAGGATAATAAAAACTGAAAAATTATTGGTATATTTGATTATTCATCTTCATTGAATGGCAACAATATTAATTGAAAGCGCATTTATTTTTTCATTATCACTGTGTAAATCTACATATTTTCTTGGCTACATGTATATCAATGCGATATTAATATTTTAATTTCAGACGACGGACATTTAAATAATTTGCGGAAGAAGACGGGTCTTGAGCTAGAAAGCTAGGCTCTGACTGGTCTACAACAACAAGGAATGTGCAAGCGGCCAATCTGATGAACATGCGGCAGAAGATTGGCAATGGACGAAGAAACACTGATACTGAAATGCAACCACATGTAACATGTAAACTAGTAAAATGCGATAATGATTACAGTATATTGAAGGTATTGAAGTATATTGTTTGGGTTGGTAAATGTTAAATCATTCAAACCCACATCAAAGACAATGAAATCGGACTGTGATCAGATTTTCTATTAACTCTTTGAACGATGAATCAATTGTAGGGGATAATAATGACAATTGTTTCCATGTTATTTTCTTTAATTCAAGATTTTCAAAATGCACCAATGATATTTATCGTTATTATATGGATGTTATCCAAGAAGTATTGCTTGTATTAACTTATCTAATTTGATTTGATTTGATTTATTTATTTCCGTTTCACAGTAATATAATGAACATAACAATAATATAATAAACATAACAAAACAAGGTAGAAAATACTACGAAATATAATATGTATATATAAATAATCATAAATTTAAAGAACACAATTGAGTAAATAAATTTATCTGAAATGACATTTGTATTTGAAAGTAAAACGGAGGGACTTGCCGAAAAAAGCAAAGCTTGTACAGGAGGCAAGCCCCTAACTTAGTTTCATTATAAAACTACAACAAATAAATATTGGGTGGTAATGATAAATTTGTTTAAAAATAAATACAATTTTTGTGCAATTGAAAAAACGTAACTGATGGGTCATGTAAAGAAGTATTTACGTTATACAATATTTTAAGAGAGGGGGAGGTGAGGGGGGGGGGGAACAGAAGGGACAGAGCAGTGCAGTACACTAAGTAGAAAGAAAGATGGCAGGCAGCAGGAGCAGGTACTTGGCTAATTGCAGTTTTAAGAAGAAAAAAATATAAAACAAATAATATACATGACTATATGTATATAATATAAACACATATACATAAAAGTCGAGTATAATTAAATTAGTTATTTTAGTTATTCAGCTTGACCTGTTTGCGACGAGTATTTCAGAATTAACATTTTTTTCAGTTTGCGTTTAAAAATATTTACATTAGGGGATTCTTTGAAATCTTGAGGCAGAGAGTTCCAGTAGGCAGGCCCGGAGAAGACAAACGAGTTTTTTTGCAAATAAAGTTCTTGTTAAAGGAAGATGATAACATTGACGTTGCCTTGTTGGGTAGCTGTGTACGGAAGCATTTTTACGGAACATATTAGAGAAAATAGCGGGGAGATCGTCCCTGCTTAATTTAAACATAAATTGACTAAGTTCGAAAAGATATATGTCATTTACTTTAAGAATGTTATTTTCAAAAAATAAGATATCAGTATGTGATCTAAAGTGTGTTTGAAAAATTATTCTTAGAGCTTTTTTCTGGAGAAGTAATATTCTATTTATTTGTGTTTGTATTGCACATCCCCACGCAATAATTCCATAATTAATATATGGTAGAATAAGTGTGTAATATAATGTTAACAAAGTGCGGGAAGGGAGAAAATGTTTAAGTTTATTAATAATTCCAATGTTTCTAGAAATTGTTTTACATATACTATCGATATGAGGCTTCCAGGATAATTTGTCGTCAATAAGGACACCCAAGAATCTAGTAGTGGAAACATTATTAAGAACAAAATTATCAAAGAAAATCCTGTCAGTTAGAGTATTGATTTTATTACTGAAAAGCATGTAGTTTGTCTTCTGGTGATTAAGTGAAAGTTTGTTGGCCTTGATCCAATCTGTAACATTTGTTAGTTCAGAGTTTAAGATTCTAACGAGTTGGTTAATATCATCATGGGAAAAGAAAATATTGGAATCGTCAGCAAAAAGAATAAATGAAAGTAAATTTGATGTATTTTTAATATCATTGATGTAAGTAATAAAAAGAAGTGGGCCTAGTAGGCTACCCTGGGGGACACCGCAAGTAATTGGAAGAGTAGTCGAATTGCAATTATTTACTGATACAAATTGGGTCCTATCAGTGAGGTAACTCCTGAACCACTCCAAGGCCTTCCCTCTAACTCCATAATTTTAAGGTAGAGGAGAAAACCAATTATTACGATTGTTGAATTTAATTATACAAATGTGTAAGACTGCAACATCAGCGCGCAAAGGGTTAAAATCAGTTTGCAATGGAACATTACATAAACATGAAAGACATATAATAGATTCAACATTTTTTTGCACGTTAGCTGCAGGTTAGGCAGAACGGTTTTGAAAGTGAGAGGGCTGAGCCGAAAGTGGGTGGGGGGGGGGGTGGTCACCATGCAAGAAATCATTACTAGATGGTCATTTTTTGGACATGGTTTTGAAAAACAGTGGGGGAGGGGCTGAAAAACACAAACAAAATACCATCTCGTTATGATTTTTTGTATGGTCAGCCCCCCCCCCCCCACTCCCACTTTCGGCTCAGCCTACTCACTTTCAAAACCCTTTTGCTGACCCTGCACCGCCACCTCCCCGCCCCGTTTTCGCAGCCACTGAGCTGCCAATGCTCTCACCCCTCAATCCATTTATCGCTATTTGCTCGTGTGTGTTTACATATCATTTATTTATTTATTCACGTCCATTAAAATACATTGAGCATAAAAAAACATCAAAAATACATTAAAAAAAGGAAACAAAGACACATAGCAAGATGGAACACCCACAGATAAAAGTGAGTCATGTGACTCATTTATATATATTTGTGAGTCAGTTAACAAGTGAGTCAATAACGAAATGACTCACTTGCAGAATGCTCCGACTGACTCACATAGTTATAAAAAATGAGTCAAGATCGGCGATTGACTCATTTACAAAAAAAAAAATAGTCAAGAAGAAAGCCGTGCGCGCATGCGCTACTTGCACGTCGCGCGCGCGCGCGCGAACCATTCCGTTTGACGTCGCCATTGCTGAATTGGATCAAGAGAATATTGTGAGTAAAATCGTTTTAATCCTGCAGTTTTGTGAATAATTTTGTTCATTTCACCTGTAGGCCGCTGAGAAATTAAATTGCTGAAGAGAATGAGAGGAAATTGGGTGGACATGAATAATTGATTCTCAATTTAGGTGATGATTTGTGGAACTTTGAGAGGATTACGTGCACCAGACGGATGCGTGTGTGTGTGTGTGCTATATGGCTGTAGGGCTAGCTGTAGTGTAGCTCCGCTGCGCGTCTGTTTAATTGAATGCAGATATGTATTGTTGTGTGTTCGGACAGGTTGTGTGTCCAGACTGTTAGCAAGTCAAAGAAATTTACAGGCGAAGTTTCATCAACTTTTAGTACAAAATGTAGGAAATAGTATAGAGAACAAAATAGAAGATGATTATACAACTATTGAATTCATATTTTTATGGTAATCCAAAGATAAAAAAGAAGGCTTCAAAAATATAAAATTTCCGGACACCTGACCTACGAAACAGATTACCACATCTAGTAACAGTTAGGCCTATAATCTGGATGTGTACGATGCAGGGCCCTCCTGGGCATTAACGCATCGGGTGAGCCTGAGATCGGGTTAGACCAAAAGCTTCGGTTCTGTTATGTTGGTTGTTCAGCTGAACTCCGTTGGCTTCACTGACCAAATACAGAGACCGAAGTTCTAGCGCGATCTGTACAGGGGACTCAATGGTCATACGTTTATGTACTTAAGATCGGATAAAACGGGGAAGTGAATTTGAGCGTCAGCCGAGGTAAGACACTGTTTTTGTTCCTTTTAACTTGATTTTTCTCCGTTTTTGGTCAATTAATGCCAAGAGGGAATATTGATTTGCATTTTGGTTGCGTTAATCTTCTGAATTTTTATTCATTAAAGGCAAAAATTGAAGAGCCCCGACGGGGGGATTTTTCATTGCAAGTCCCCTATTGGTGGCTGCACGATAGCGAGCCGTCTGTGTACGAGGAGAATAAAAAAATGTAAAAAAAAAAAAAATCCTCGAGACAGACGACTGCCAGCTGTCTAAGATCGGGTGAGCTTGAGGGAGGGCGAAGGGATGATTAGAATGTCTTTTCGATGGCTTTGAATGAGTTTGTCGATGGCGAGTTTATTCGATGTCAATCAGGTGGTTCCATATGATTGATGATGGTACCGGTACTGAGAAGAACAAGTTCCTGTATTTTTCAATTCTTGCTCTTATTGGATGATAGGTCTGGCACTTACTATTATTTGTCACTTGCCTATCGATATAATCTGAGTTCAAAATGACTCTCACATCAGATAGATCAATTCTAGACCATGCATTCTATGAACAAGGTTATGATATAACCTTGTTGTCTGTTAATGTTACTGCTCCCTGTGTGGTGAAATAAGGTTGGCAATGTTTGGCCTATTTTCTCCTCTTCTTTGTGACAAATGTTTAATTTCTTGACACCGTTAGGTTCCATTACAGCTATTTATCATATACATGTAACTTGTCTCTTAATTAAATTTGATTCTTTAAATTAATTTTTCTTAATTAAAAATAGAGATTGAAAAACTACAATTGTCTTGCCTTTATTTTTCCACTAATAGAGGGCGTACACAAAAATATGCCCAAAATTTAAGTTTTCGAGCGCTCTGGTGAATACAACAATTTCCCCCAAGCTACTAATGAAAAATGAATTGCAACTGTACAGAAATAAGTATTATGGTCACCAAAGTGATATTTTAATGATTTTTTTAAATTGTGTGATGTGTACATCATTGGCATACCATATAGTCCTAGATTCCCCACAGGCAGGCATGTAATGAACCCTTGGGTGAGTCTAGACTACATGCATTTCCTTCTCACAGAAAAAAATGTAGAGGTGTCTTGTAGGACCTGTTCCTGGTCTACTGAGGTGTTTTTAATTTGATAAGTGCCCCTTTCCCAACAATAATTTAGATGTATATTTTTATTAGATAATGTTGAGATGTGATAGTAGGCTCGATCGCAAAGCCAACACCCAGCCCCCATCTTGAATGGATGGGGATTTTGTTTTTATTAACTTGGAAATGCAGTCACTCTCTGAAGCATGTGTCACATTTATCCCATCAAAATAACATTAAGAATATTTCCAATTCATTTTTTTTAATTATATCTGTTTTTTTATAATTTTATTATTTTTTTACAGGGCTACTGGAAGAAGTCACTACGCAACAGATTCAGGAATTGCAGGAAGTGTCATGAACGTGATAATCCATTAGGACAAATGGAAGCAAAAATAATGGACTACACCCAAACCGGACAAAGCCGCAGGCAAACACATGTATGGCATAAAAAAGTACCTTCCTGCATCCCCAGAAGGTGATGATGAAGAAACGATCGATGCTCACATCAAGATGCTTCAGAATGAATCCAGAAAAACAAGACAGGACAGCTTGATGATAGACAATCTAATTTCACTAACTTTAGCCCATAGGCGCAAGGGGATCATCAACAGCAACTGGACTGTATCCTACTTGAAGGATATGTGCCCTTACCTTTTCCATGAAGATATGGTAAGTTCAAATAAGCGTTAATACAGATCAAAAAAACTTCATTTATGAACAAGAATCTATCATTAGATTTACGTGTAACAAGGGTCTATTCTTGGAATAAGCAAGTCCATGCTTAACCCCAAACAGGCTGGGGGGGGGGGGGGTAATCAACCCCCCCCCCTCAACATTTTCTGCGATCATTCCCCGCGCAAATTTTTTTGACTGCGCCACTCGCAGAGTTTATACATTAAGTCTGGCGCATCTTTTGAGACCAAATTTACGACATCCGTGTACGCGGTTCTGAAATTACGCAACATTTTGTAAATGCATGTCAGACCAAATATTGTTCCAAAACGTGATTTTGTGTACAAAGTCAACGCAAATTGAGTTTTCTCATCTTATTCATAGAGATATGATTATTTTTACCTTAAACAGCTGAAATCAATTGATTTAAGCATTATTATAAATTCAAAGTTTGTGCAATAAATCTGGTGAAAATAACAAAGAAAAAAAGGCTGAAAATAAAAGAAATACATAAGAAATTCACAAAACAATAAAATACATAAATTGATTTCCAAACTAAATTTTATTTTAAATTGCAATTGTTAAAAATGCTTCAAAGAATATTTTTACAAAAATAGCATTCTAGGAGCGTTATTTAGTGAATTAGAGCAAGAAGTATGATTTATGCATAAATTAGCATAATTTATTCATTTAAAATAAAATCTCCGTGCAAATCTTAGCAGCGATCGTCGTCCAAGATCTTGGGGGAGGGGGGAATGGTTGAATCAACCCCCCCCCCCCCGGCCACAGAACAGCCAAAAAAGCCCGGCCTAGTTAGGGTTAACTAGAATTGGAGCTTTAAGTTTTATAGAAATGGGTATGTTCACATTTCTAGGATCATGCAATCACATTCTGTATTTTAACCTAGTTTATTAGTATCCATCTTTGAAATAATAAATTGTGTGAAAACATAATATTTAGAAAGTTTGAAATTTTAATCTTTATCTGATCTCAATCATATCATGTCTGTTGATCGAGAAGAATCTAAAGGTCCTACCATTTCACACTCAATGCAAAATCTCTTAGTAAATAGCGTGTACTGGCTTAAAATTATGATAGTTAAAGGAGATCAAAATTTGCAAAGTGCTAAAATTTACAAGAGCAAAATATTTACTCTTCGTTCTTACTAGAATTTTTGTTCTTGCTGACAAGTAAGGGACAATTTCACTGAGCATCTCATATGCAAAAACTTATCTTTGTGAATGGGTTAAGTGATAGGCCCATTTCAAGAACTGTATGTAATTGTTCACCAATAAATTTCCATATGAATTCAATACATTGATCATTGTATATATAGAATGAAAGTGATTCCAACTCGTGGAGACAAAGAAAGACTGGAGTCAGTTGAGTCATTTTACCAAGAGTGTAGAGATTCGCACATGATCTTCAAAATTATTCTTGATTGAGCCATTTTTTACACACCTATTCTTTTTCTCTTTTTTTCACACAGAGAAACATAAGACTGCCCTGTTTAAATTCCCTGTTTATCCTTTTCTTTTGATGTTGAAAGAGTTTGAGAGACTGTCAGAGGACCCAATTAAGCAGGAGTTGGAAGCAGGAATATGCTGATCCATTACTAGAGATATGTAAGACTCCCAAGCAAGGTTTGGAGCTCAAAAACCTGATCTTGGCTGCAGCGGCAGAAAATGAAGACACCAGGAAAAGTATGTTATTGAGATGTTTGACAAGGAGTGGGTTTTGCAATAATTTCATTCTTGGGAGGATAACTTTGAAAATTGATAAAGAGTTACTGTACTTCCCCCCCCCCCCCCCTAGTTTTACCAGCCCCCAAATCAATATACCCCATTCTAATTTCAAGAGAGAGAAAGACGATAATTACATGGCTCCAAAGTGTACTCTTTAATTCATACCTGATGTGCAATTCAAATGGTTAAAGAAGGATGACCCAGGCCAGTTGGTCAAAGTGTATACTGTATATTGTATATTTTTATCATTTCTGAATGGACAACCACAAAAATACTGATATTCTGGAGTTTGATTTACATTGCTTGAGTTCAGTCTTCATTTTTTTTCTTTGCAGTGATCAAATCATGTGGAGCACTTCTGTTGATTCCTACTTTTTTGGGAAAGAAGCAATGCTTTGTCAGCATAGCCAGGTAAGTTCATGCATAAAATTCATTTAAGGTTTATACAAATATCAGCAGAATTTTGAGTGAGTGGGTGAAGCTGTTGCAGGCATGTCCATTTAGATAGCTCAACTGACATGCCATATGGGACCTGGCACCACAAAACTCTTAAAAAGTCAGAAGAAATAGATATTGGATTTAATCTCTCTTTTAACACAGGAAATTCTAATAAGTTTTGAAATGATGTTTAACTCACTATCACAGTAAGATCCTAACCTTCGAAAGATTAAGAAAAGAACATTGCCTACCATAGAATTCTACTTATGAGAATAAGGGATTAGATTTTTGCCCATTTGATTAAGTATTTTGATTGCTAACTTTTGTTTAGCATCAATGTAAAGAAGATTACACATTAGTATAATGTTCGTGAAAATTGATTTATTGAATCTCAAATTATCTCTAGAGTTGATACACAAATTGAGAACATCCTCCTGAAGCCTGTAAACCAATATCTCACCAGGGTTTAATTCATAGGGGTTTAAAGTGAGGAATAGGCCCTATATCTTAATTTTAACCCCCCCCCAAACAAAAAATATATATATAATAATAATTCATTGCTAATATTATAATTGAAAGCTGCAATAATAGTACTTCATAATTTAAAAGGCACTTAGAAATTTTTAACGTGGCTTAAGAAAAGTATAGGTGAATTCGACTTCACCTCACTGTAACTTGTGGCGGCCATAACTGAAGGGCTTCCACAAAACAAAAGCACTTTCAATGGAGTATGCCATGATCCATGTGTGTTGCCATGTCAGTGTTTTTGTTGGGGTGGACTTGTCCTTTAATGAACTTTGACCATCAAAGTCAGCACTGCTGCTATATTGAACTGAGTAATGCAGGCGAGACTGCCAGAGGCGTTCCACTTGTATATAAATGATTTGATGGCTATACAAACTGTTCAACTTGATGTTTTGGTGTTTCCAAGAAAGTAGTACATTTCTCAACTCTGAGTCCAATTTATTATTCATTTCCATCCATGTAATTTGATAGAGCTTGGATGATAATTCATAGTGAACACTTACTCAACCATGGCTAAGAAATTCTTTATTACAGTTACATTTTTGGAAGTCTTGCGGTTCTTTAGGCTACAATTTGTAAAGTATCAAAATAAATACTATAGTGTTTCATTTAATATCATACATCTTGAACTACAGTACAGTTAGCAGTATATGTATTAGCATAACCTTGAAGTTATCATTTTCACTAGGATCAACCAATTTGCCTTGTGTACATTACCAGAAATAAACTAATCAGCATTTCTCACTTATGTTTCCCTTTTTTAGGATAAAAAACGGAACAATCGCCAAAATCATCTACAAAAGTAAGCCCGGCAGTGCAGGTCTGACTCTGAGCAGTGATCATGAAAAATTCACGGAAATTCTGCAATCATCATTCTATATTACAGCAGAGAATGAAGTCATCTGCGAGACAACCACCTACCTCATGTCAGCAGTCTCTCTGCTTATGTCGGCCCATTATGTATTCAACTTATCATACAACCCCAAGATGGGTAACACCCTCACATTCATTCAGAAGATTCTGATGAACATAGATTCCACATCTCAACCCCCATCCAAGGTCGTAAGATGCCTGTATGACTTAAATGCTGTCCGAAATGCTGATGCCAGTAGTTCTTCAGTTTAAGAGAAATTAATTACTTGGGTGATGCTACTGCAACACAGCTGATAAAATAGGATTTTGCACACACAAAAAAGAAAAGATATTTGGACCCCAAATATTTACAGCTCAGATGGTCAACAACATTTTTTTTTTTTTGGGGGGGGGAATTGAAGACTAAGCTATTAATATTCTACTTTTTGATTGTTGTACACATGTTACTGTACATGTAAATAAGTTTAACACCACAAATTTGAAGAATTACAACATTTTAAGTGTTCTCTATGGAATTTTAGTTAGTTTGTAAGTTTCAAGCAACTTTGTATTTAATTCCAAGAATTATACAAAGGAACTTTTTAAGATTATGGCTTCCAACATCAGTACATGATGGAAACAATTCTCAATGTTTACATTTATTGAGATGATAAGCACATGCAACTGATTTGAAACTAATTTTATAAATTTGACAAAGCACTGTCATTAATTCTAAGCCAATCTGCACACTTCCAAGCATGTCAAAGGTATTGCTTAATAGCCCAACCACCACAATTATCATTGCCTTTAAAAAAAATTGCACAAAAATATTTAAATAGAAAAGGTCAGTATCTGCTTGAAGATAAACTCCTATAGGAGGCAGATTTTGCAGAAAATACCAGGGCTTCACAGTGAGAGAAATGGTATTAAGAATGGGGATTCTGCGAAGTGCTTTAAATATTAATTGAGAATCCAAATTGCACATTTTGAAATCGTCTTTTGTACTTACTAGTAAAATATTTTTGTGGGTTTTCCTACAGCAAAAATTGACATTTGGGGGATTCCCATGTCATGCATGGGGATTCTTAAATTTAAATTGTGTTTGTACGTATGCTTAAGTTTGAAAAATTTCTGAATTTTAGAAGGTTTCTGGAAAGCTGTTATTGGTTTTGAAGTACTAAAACAATGGTAATGTGTTGTAAGCAGAGTCTTAGGAATTCATGATTTTTGAAGGTTTCACTTTTAGTGAATTGTTTCAAATTCAGTGAATTATGAATTGTTTCAATTTCAGTGAAGAAATTATACTATAAAAAAAATATGATTTCATTGAATTGTTTCAATTCCAGTGAATTATGAATTTCAGTGAATTATGAATTTCAATGAATTATGAATTGTTACTGTAAAAAATGTACGATATAGAAAGAGATTTTAGTGAAGTACGATATTTGAATTACAGTGGAATCTCATTATAACGAGGTCCCTGGGACCAGAGAATCTTCCTCTATATCGAAACATTGTTATAATAGGGTAAAAAGAAAAGTTATTAAGGATAATCACTGTGAGAAAGTTATTAAGGATAATCACTGTGAGAAATAATGGACTATCATTATCACACTCTCTCCAATTTTATAGACGCTTTGTGACAGCTTTATCTTTGTTTAGTCAGTTAAACCATGTTGCCAATCAGTTATAAAATCTATCACTCTCTCTTGATTTTTTTTTGTTTGTATTTGATGAGAGGTAGCAGTGCACTTATTTACATGTTTGGTGACTGGATTCTATGCTTGAGAATAGATTTTATTATAGAAAGAAATGCACAGCAACCATAATTATTTTTCAAGTAAACTCTTAAACATTTATCCCATGAAACACATTTCTGTCTGTTGTGGTTACATCACTGATGCATAATGGTCACTTTTGTTTTAGTAATATTGGTGGTGACTCCGGAGATTTATTGAGAGGAAATAAATCAGATGGCATGTACAATGCATTTATACATTCTAGTTCTTTTGCTTTAACTGATTGTGATGTGTCTGTTAAGTTAGCATTAGGCTATTGATCTGTTGGTTGTAGGTCCATCATAATCGGCACTTCTAAAGCATGCAAAGAGACTTCCTGATCCATTCAATTTTGCTGATGATCTATGTTTACTTGGAAAATGTTATTGTTAATCATTTTTGGAAAAGCCCCTATGATGACAACAGACCATTTATTTTATTTGGCATCATTTTACACCCTTCTCTTTTGGTTTAATTATCACATATGTATTTGACTCATTTTCAGTTGAGTCGCCTTGACTCACTTCTTCATACGTAAAGTGAGTAAAGAGGCTTGATCTACGAACAGAAGTAATGACTCATTTAAGTAAAACAAACTAAGTCATGTGACTCACCTAGGCAAAAAGTGAGTCACCCTGACTCATCATTGATGAGTCACTGGTTTGTCCGTATAACGACACACTAGAAGGATCACATGAGTCACCGTGACTCATTCCAAACGAGTCTGAGTCTTACTGGCTCACTTCAAACGAGTCATTGTGACTCATTTGAAGTGAGTCTTGAAATTATATGAGTCACCACGACTCATTACAAATGAGTCTGCGTCTTAATGACTCACTTTAAATGAGTCAGGTGACTAATTTCAAGTGAGTCTTTAGATTATGTGAGTCACCATGACTCATTACAAATGAGTCTGCAAGGCAAAGATGAGTCACTATGATGCATTAAAAATGAGTCTTCTATGATCAGACTCATCTTTAACGGGTCATGGTGACTCACATATTCGTAAAAGTGTTTCGCTATACGGACAAACTGGTGACTCGCCAAAGTGAGTCAAGGTGACTCACTTTTTTTGTGGGTGAAGTAAGATTTTAAAAAGGGCTAAGATTGTATAAGGATAATTAGAGTACATGTATAAAAAATGAACATGAAATGGGAAACTACAAAAGAACAAAGCAAATGTTCTGTCGAGGCAGTCCTTGTGGACAGTAAAATATGAAATTCAAGACTTGTACTGAGAAAATAAACATATAATAATTAGGAAATATGATGCGATAAATTAAGATGTTTGATGGTTAAAAAGAAAGTTTTTCAACTTCGATTCAAAATAATTTAAGTATAAGATTTGTTTGATGTTACGGGGAAGAGAATTCCAAATGCAAGGTCCTTCGAATTTAAAAGAAAATGAAGATGCTGTATTTTTACATTCTTCAACATAATAATTTTCAGGATTTCTAGTGTTATAGCTGTGCATCAATATCTTACTTTTGATCATTGAGGCAAGATTATACGGCACTTTATTTTATTTATTTTTAAAAACCATTAATGCTACACAATAATGAATCTATTGATAAACATTCAGGAAATTAAGTTTTTGAAAAGTGGTTTTGAGGTAGCATTAAAATCAGACGGGGACATCCCCATAGACCGCGGGTCCGATAGACTGCGGGTCCGATAGTCCGCGGGTCCGATAGACCGCGGGTCCGTTAGACTGCGGGTCCGATAGACCGCGGGTCCGATAGTCCGCGGGTCCGATAGTCCGCAGTGCCCCGGCGCAGTGCGTGTAAAATTATGATCAGATATATCAAATGTCATCGAGAGGTCCAAAGGTCAAATGATACGAGACCATGGTATTCTATCAGGTGCGGATCCATGGGGGCCGAGGGGGAACTGCCCCACCCCAACCCCCAGCTCAAAAAAGGGGGGAGAAGGGAAAAGGAGAGAATAAAAAGAGAGAGGAAGATGGGAAAAGAAGATAATAGAAAAGAGAGTAAGAGGGGGAAAGAAAAGACAAAGAAAAAGGGAGAAGAACAGGGGGAATTAAGAGAAAAGAGAGAGGAGGGAAAAGGAAGAGAAGAAAAGAAAGGAGAAAGGAAAAGGAGGAAAAAAGAATAAGAAAAAAAAGAGGAAGGAAGAGAAGAATGTTTAAGTAGAGAGGAAGATGGGAACAAAGATAAGAAAAGGGGAGATAGAGGAAGAGGGGAAAATAAGAAAAGAAACAGAGAGAGAGAGTGGAAGGGGGAGAGAAAAAAAAGATTAAAAGAGAAAAAAAGGGAAAGGAAAGAAAAAGAAAAGGGAGAAGTAAAGGGGGAAAGAGAGAAAAAAAAGGAAAAGGGAACAGAAAAAAAAGGAAAAGGGGAAAAGAAGAAGAAAAAAATAGGAAGAGAATAATATTGAAAATAAAAGGAAGATGGGAAAAAAAAGAAAAGGGCCTAAAATTATCCAGTTTCAGATCAGAATATCAAAGATTTTCTTCTCGCGCTTTGCGTCGCATTATTATTGTAGGAATATACCAAAATTACCCATCCTTTTTCATGATTGACAAACATGAATCGAATGTCCCATTTGGGGGTTTGAAATCTCATCTTTTTAGGTTGGAATATCAAAAATGTTCGGTTTAATCGTTGAAATATGTATCGTCGTTATGGCGAACTGCAAAATATCCTTAACAGGTCCCTTTTCGACTAGGCCATAACGAATATTTAGCATTTCTGCTCGCGCTCGTGGGAATTATCTAGTTACATACGCGTCCTGTTCAGGTTCACAAACATTGCCCAGAATGTTAAATTTTCAGGACAATATACAAGAAATTTCATTTTTAGCTTGCATAGGGCTTATGAGATTAAAACACATTTATGTTGCTTATAAAGTAAGTCTAGGAAATGACTGTTAGGACATGGGCGTTTGCCCCCCCCCCCACAAAAAAGAGAGAATCAAGACTAAGAAAAAATAGAGAGAAAAAGTAATGGGATTAGGATGAAATATACTATTATTTTCCAAACATGTCAAAATCTATCACAACCTTGTATTTTTGTAATAAAAGTGTCAACATATTTGCTTGCTCGCTTCGCTCACTGCCAACTTCTTATTAATCTTATGCGATACGCCGTACCGAGCCCCCTCGAAATTGTTGGCTCATTACGGCACTTGGACAAATCAACTTTGAGCGGCCGATCGGGGAAAATATGGGTGAAAAATGGCCCCTCCCCTATTGGCGGAAGCTGGGTCTCCCCCTTGACTTGGGCTTTCAGGATAAAATACAGGAAAATTCTATAAAAAAAATCAGATCGCGCTTCGCGTTCTCATTATTTATTTAGGCCTTGTGAGATACCTCAATGTGTTTTTCAAGAATAAAATCTCAGATTTTCTTTAACGTCTACCCCCCATTTCATTTTTTTTTTATCTAACTTTCATTATTTTGTATAATTTACAATTGGGTTTTAAAAAAGTGCTCTGTAAAAATGACAGTTTTATGGTTTGAATGTTTACATTTGCTGCTTGCGCTCACAAATTTTGATTTATCAGGTACCTATTTTCGTGTATTCCATGAAGTTTTCAAAATATCCCCTTTCTGGTCTGATTGTTAAGACTCATCAGCTAGCGCGCTGCACGCTAGCTGATTTTGATTGGCGAGTTACATAAATGTTTCAATATTGTTTATACAAGAAACTACTTAAAATCACCCTTTCATGACAGTTTATCAAAAATTATAGCTCGCGATTTGCGCTCGCATTAATGGTTAGAATATATTAACTGATGCAAAAGTGAAATGTCCAATTTTTATGCCATGATATCAATTTAATAATTAAATTGTCCCTTTTGCATCATATCGCGCTTAGCAAGAGGAATAGGAAGACAGTCATCATTTTCATATGATGGCATGTCATAAGGATGTCTCGATCCTATGTCAAAACTCAAAGTAATAATAATATCAGCTCTTTTTTAAGTGCGATCCATATCCAGCTAACAATTTTCCTACAAATTGCTTGAAATATACAGCTGAAATTGACTCTTTTTTCAGATCGGACGATCAAAGTTTCATAATTTTTACGATTAAAGTTTTATTTAGAATGCCTAGATTCTATGTCAAAATATGAAACACGCTCGCGCAAGTTTATTCAGATACCCAACTTGTTCTCTAATTCAAATCATTATCCAGCTTCGTGCTCGCATCATATACATGAGGATTATGATATATATTAATTTATAAGAATAAAGCCAAAAAGTGAATAATGAGGACTACCCAGTCAAAGAAACAAACAAAATTTTTCTTCGAGCTGCCGATCGGGGAAAATATGGCTGAAACAAATTTCCACCCACCCCCATTGGCGAAAAGTGGAACCGCCCCTGTGTCCCTCCTACCTTTTGGTATTTATGTATTCATGGATTTTTTTCAAGAACACCTTAAAAAGTGGTCTTTATTTTTTTAATGTGATTATAAGATGATTTAAGTAAGCCTGGCCGGGAGGGAGTGGGTGCAATTTTTCGAAAAGTACACATAAGCGCCAAACATCAGGTCAAATTTGCCCCCCCTCCCTCGCCACGAAATCCTGGATCCGCGCCTGGGTTCTATAACAACCCAATTAGGGCAATCACCCCCTGACAACTACTTCAAGGAAAATAGCATCCCCATATCATTTACCGCCAGGGATTGTTACCCCCCCCCCCCGGAAATTTACTCTCCAGACAATTACCCCAGATAATTACCCCTAGTACGGAGCTGTGAAAATGCCATCAACGTGACGACATGGCGTGGTATTTTATCTTACCATGTCTTAATTAATCATTGGCGGCGGAAGGCAAAACATTTAGGGGGATCCACCTGAAATTTTGGGATGGACACAGGTAAAAATGTGACGAGCAAATCAACCAAAATTTTAGGAGGGACCACCAAAATTTTTTGACAAGGAAAAAAAGAAGGTTATCAACCAAAATTAGGGGGGGGGGGCAAAAATATTTTAGAGGGGTCTACCTCAATTTACGGGGGGACGTAGAAAACAAATTGACAAGCAAAAAAAATTGTTCTCAACTAAAAATTTAGGGGGGAAAGGTCCCCCCTGCTTCCACCGCCTAAGTAATTAATAAGGTTATTATTTCGACATCATATGTTCTATCTTGTCAAGTCGATATGTCCACATGGCGAGATATGAAGTGTACAATTCCCGGTAAGAATCCCGATATATCGCCATGTTGACATGTAACATAATTATTTAAGTCGACTTGGCAAGATAAAATATCTCGCCATGTTGACATATAACTTTTTATAAGTGGACTGACTTGGCAGGATAACGTAACGATCTCGCCATGCGGACATACTAAACTTATTTAGTCGACATGGCAAGATAAAGTATCTCGCCATGTCGTCAAGTCGATGGCATTTTAGAGGCTCCGTATGGCGTTTAGAGGGTAAATTGCTGGGGGGGGGGGGGGTGTTACACCCACAAATGTAATAATCGCCCACAAATGTAATAACGCCCACAAATGTAATAACACTTTACCCACAAATGTAATAACGCCCACAAATGTAATAACACTTTACCCACAAATGTAATAATTTTTGATCGCCCACAAATGTAATAACACTTTACCCACAAATGTAATAACGCCCACAAATGTAATAACACTTTACCCACAAATGTAATAATGCACTTTACCCACAAATGTAATAATGACTTTACCTACAAATGTAATAAATTTGAAGTGATTTTTGGCGAATTCGTTCTAAACTAATATCCTATAGTAATGCGTTCATATAGCACAAAAGTTCAAAGTCTTTTTTCCAGACCCGGTTAATGAAATATTACAGTACAAGTCCAAGTCTTTTTCCAGACCCGGTTTTTCAAAATTTTAATATACGTCCAAAGTCTTTTTACCAGACCCGGTTGTTTCAAAATTATAATATACGTCCAAAGTCTTTTTTCCAGACCCGGTTAATTCAAAAATTATAATGCAAGTCCAAAGTCTTTTTTTCAGACCCGGTCGTTTCAAAAGTTATAATATACGTCGGTGAGGGGTAAAAACAACACTCTAAGCCCAAGCATTTTAAGTGGGTTTAATTTTGAAGATTGGTCTCAGCTGTCATTTTTTTAAATATTTCTTTATCTTTTAAATAACCGGGTCCAGACGAAAGACTAAGCATAATAATCGTGTTATTCCACAAGAATAAAAATATGAGTCTTTTGTTTTTAGGATTGTTTAAATCATTTTTAAATCACCGGGTCTGGAATAAAGACAACGCTCTAAACGTGTGCTTTTCTACATGCATGGTCTTAATTTGGAAGATTGTTGGTTCTTAGATTCGTTGTTTGGGGTTGAGTTTTATTGATTTTTTATTCCTGAAATAATTGTGTCTGGAGGAAAGTCGATCTTCGACAATCGGTCTTCATGTTGTTCCA
Source organism: Lytechinus variegatus (assembly GCF_018143015.1). Classification (NCBI taxonomy): domain Eukaryota; kingdom Metazoa; phylum Echinodermata; class Echinoidea; order Temnopleuroida; family Toxopneustidae; genus Lytechinus; species Lytechinus variegatus. The sequence goes on from NC_054743.1 coordinate 1,805,965, forward strand.
CAGTAATTAGATTATTGGGTATTCGTTTTAGAATATTTGTAAAAACTATTTTATGTTTCAAATAGTAACCAAGTCTGGAGAAAGGATGTCTGCTTTACCCACGCGTTATTACAATGTTTTGTAGGGGTAGTAGTATTATTTAAAAAAAGACATATTTTTACTGGGTGAAAAGGCTTTGGAAATTTGGTCTTAGATTCGAACTTTTTTCAGTTACTTTTTTTTTAATAGCCGGGTCTGGAGGAAAGAGTACGTTTAAAAACTCGTGTTATTCCAAGAGAATAAGAATATAAGGTCTTATGTTAGAAGATTTTTTTTCGTAACTGTTTAGGTCTGGAATAAAGACAACACTCTAAACCTCTTTTAAAACAGGTTCTTAGGTTGAAGGTTTGTTTGGTCTTAAACTTTGATTTTTTTAATTCTTACTATTAGCGTTTTTTTTAAAGAAAAAAATGGTCGGGCTGAAAGATTACGCTATATATCCAGCATTGATAAGATTATGGGGTCTTTATACTGTTTTTAAACTGCTATTCATAATGTTTAAATATCAGGTAACTGGGTCTGGAGAAAAGACTACGCTTGATTCTCAATTTACTCTTAGTGCATATATTCACAATATCCACCGTATAAGTTGAAACAACAACAAAGACATTAATTCCACCAGTTTTAATTAACTGGGTCTGGAGAAAAGACTAAGCTCGATTCCCATTTTTTCCACAGGAATATCATTATCGTATCTTAGTTTGGACTTATATTATAAATTTTGAAATAACTGGGTCAGGAAAAAGACTTTGGACTTATTAAAATTCTTGAAACAACCGGGTCTGGAAAAAAGACTTTGGATTTATATTATAATTTTTTAAACAACCGGGTCTGGAAAAAAGACTTTGGATTTATATTATAATTTTTGAAACAACCGGGTCTGGAAAAAAAGACTTTGGACTTATATCACAATTTTTTTAAACAACCGGGTCTGAAAAAAAGACTTTGGACTTTTATCATATTTTTTAAACAACCGGGTCTGGAAAAAAGACTTTGGATCTATATCATAATTTTTGAAACAACCGGGTCTGGAAGAAAGACTTTGGACTTGTACTTTGATGTTTTATTAACCCGGTCTGGAAAAAAAGACTTTGGACTTACATAACATTTTTTTTAAACAACCGGGTCTGGAAAAAAAGACTTTGGACTTTTATTATATTTTTTAAACAACCGGGTCTGGAAAAAAGACTTTGGATCTATATTATAATTTTTGAAACATCCGGGTCTGGAAAAAAAACTTTGGACTTGTACTTTGATGTTTTATTAACCCGGTCTGAAAAAAAGACTGCACTTTTGTGCTATATGAACGCATTACTATAGGATTTTAGTTTAGAACGGATTCGCCACAAATCCCTTCAAATTTATTACATTTGTGGGTAAAGTCATTATTACATTTGTGGGCGATCAAAAATTATTACATTTGTGGGTAAAGTGTTATTACATTTGTGGGCGTTATTACATTTGTGGGTAAAGTGTTATTACATTTGTGGGCGTTATTACATTTGTGGGCGTTATTACATTTGTGGGTGCAACAGGGGGGTAACACACCCCGCCGATAAAAATATTGGGATAATATTTTCCTTGAAGTAGATGTCAGGGGGTGATTGTCCTGTGGGTCATCGTTATAGAACCCCATGGACTCGTATCATTGACCTTTTGACCTCTTGATGACATGGATTTCACTATATTGTCCTGATCATAATTTTACACACACCGCGGACTATCGGACCCGCGGTGTATCGGGCCCGCGGTGTATTGGACCCGCGGTCTAACGGACCCGCGGTCTATCGGGCTGTAACCAATCAGACATGCAACATATTCTAGCAATCGTCTTTTGTAATTTGAACAACCCAATGAGCCTGGTGGGATATGTGCTCACCCAGACAGTGTTACAATACATTTAATAAGGCAAAATCATCGAGTTGTACAGTAAAATAAAAATATACTGTGGCAAGAAAAGGCGCAGTTTGCTGATGACACCAATATTCCTTGATATTCTATTTGATATGACTCGTATATGTTCGTTCCATGTTAAATGTTTGTCAATAACAACCCCTAGGAAATTTGTAGATTGCACACGTTTTATGACAACATTATTCATTTTGATGATTAAATTATTTGATAAGCCATCTGTAATACAACTTTGCTTGTAAGTAGAATAAATGAAACTGGACTTTGATGTGTTAAGTGACAACTTATTACAATTAAAACATTGTGAGACATATTGTAATTCATCGTTCATATTTTTCTTTAAGTCGTTAAAATTTTCATCACTACATAGAATGTTGGTGTCATCAGCAAAAATAATAAATTTCAGTTTATAAGAACAATTAATCAAATCATTTATGTACAATAAAACAATAACGGCCCCCCAAAAATGAGCCCTGAGGCACACGACAATTGACTTTCTTTGTGTCTGACAAAACACCACGGTAAAAAGTTATTTGAGTTCTATCTTTCAAATAATCTTTAAACCATTTTAATATCGTACCTCGTATTCCATATATTTTTAGTTTTTTAACATAGTTGCATGATCAATAGAATCAAACGCTTTGCTTAGATCTAAAAATAAACCAACAGTATGCAATTTCTTAATTATTGAACATATTAGATAATTATGAAAGTCAACGAGAGCCATTTCAGTGAATACGTTTTTTTCTAAAACCATACTGGCAAGAATTCAATATTGCATGTTTCGTTAAAAACATTTGTAAACGATTATAAACAATTTTTTCAAGAATTTTAGAAAAAAAAATGGTAGTACAAATATTGGTCTATAATTTCCTATAATATTCATATCATCCTGTTTATGTATTGTTGTAATTTTAGCAATTTTCAACTCCGATGGATTTTTTTCCAGTACATAAAGAAAGATTTAAAATATGTACAAGAGGTTTCAAAATCAAGGCAGATATCTTTTTTTTAAACACATGGATTAAAATTATCGATACCACAGCTATTAGTGCATTGGATTGTACAATTTTGAAAATTTCAGATTCATTAAGAGGAGTAAAAAATAGTGACGCTTCAATCAATCGAGTCAAGAATTTATACAAATAATTTTCATCACTTCGTGGAATATTATTGCACATATTTGGACCAATATTGATAAAAACTTCATAAAAGTGATTGGCAATTATGTTAGAATCATAAATATCTTGATGATTTATCTTGAAATATGTTGGAAGAGATTTTTTTTTGACTTACCAAATATTTCTTTGACCACAGACCAAGTTTGCCTAATATCACCTTTTGTCTTTTTGAATTTATGAGCAAAATAATTTCTTCGTGCTTGCTTCCTTAATTTATTCACCTCATTACGGGCTTCATGATATTTTGTTTTATTTGAAAATGACCTAACTTTACAAAATCTTTAATACAGCGCGTCCCAGAATAAACGAAACCGAGATTTAGCGATTATTTATCATAACTTAATCATAGATATAATAGACACATGACCTACCAATTTAAAGCTTAGAATCTCCTCTTTCATCTGAAATTACTTACATTATTTCTCATTCACGCATGAGTGAGCAAAAACAATTTGAAGAAAGGATATCAAAAACTCATTTGGCGAGGGGTATCTGGGTTTCAAAAAGAAAACCACATTTCTGAAAAGTTTAATATCTGCTCTTTAATTTGGTACCTCAACTACAGAAAATGGTCAAGAAATTAAAAAAAATTCTGGTCATTAAAGTTACTATTGTTTTTATTTTCAATTAACATAATGAAAACTTGAACACCATATTTACCTCCTTCTTTATAAGAGCTGGTAATCAAAAGGTGTTTCATTTCCTGTTTTAAGACATGTACATATGAGATTATGGCAAATATTTTATTTAGTTATTTCAATACTATTTTTTCCTTCAGGTGGAGGCTTCACCCAAACTTTTCAGACAGATATGAGATACAAAGTTACCCAAGAATAAACGGTTGAGATTTAGGAGATCCAGACAAGGAGGCAGGAAATGTGATGTCACTCTAAGTTAAAACGCTCTTAATTATGACTGCCTCATTGGGCGAAGAAAGTGAGGTCACGTTTAAAAAGTAAATATATAAATTACCGATACTGTCTCTTCTTTATTTGGTCTTCTACCAGTCAATATTTGAAAACAATAGCATCGATAAGTGCTTAGACGCTTAGTTGACAAATGGTGATATTTCTTGGACAGTTGTAAAACAACGAATATCAATCATTGCTACATGGTGTTACTTGCTTTCTATTGCCAAAGCAGTGACGGAAGTTTCCATTGTTCTGCATTCCTTTCAGACCCCCTACACCATCACCCTTTGCTTTGTCAGGGAGGAACACCGGAAAATTACCCCTAAAATAACACAATTCTTAGAAAGATATCTTATAAGCCTGTATAAATTATATAAATGTGATGACGACAAAAGCAGTCATTAAGCCTCACTAATTCAAATGATGTTGGTAGGGGGGAGAGGGTGCCTCAGGATCTTGCCTTTTGATTTTGCACTCGCTTCAGAAATCAGCAGGTATGCTGCCATAGGCGGCGGAAGCGGGGGGGGGGGACGTGTCCCCCCTAAATTTGTTGTTGATGACCTTTTTTTTTTGCTTGTCAAAATTTTTTTTGTTGTCCCCTCTTAAAAAGGAGCTGCTGCTCCTGATGTTGCAAGTTTATTTATGAAAACATGACTCTTGCATGAAATCAGCATTTGGCTCTAAATCAAGACCAAATGTGATAATTTTGGAATTTGAATCCCTTTCTTTGGTAAACCAATGAGACAGATCCAAGTCAATAAAATCAATTGTGTATACGTGTACATTTTAATCATTTTTTTATGTATTTCTTTGTTATTAAATCGATTATTTAGCTTTTTGATATCGCTGTTTAATAAGCGTTTGGTGACAATAATTGAAACATTTAGAACTTAAAATTATTATTTCAAACATTAAAAGTAAAAAAAGTTTAAACAATTAGTATAGGAATAAATGACTTTGAGGTTACACTTAGTAATTCCGAAGGTTCGTAATTCCGAAACACGTAAATTGCCTATACCTCCAGGGGCGGATCCAGGATTTTGAAATAGGGGGGGCGCCAGCGGCGAGGGAGCGAAGCGACCGAGCGGGGGGAGGGTGTGGGAGGGGGGTATCCCCCCTCCCACGGCAAGGACTTTTTCAAAAAATCATGTCCAAAAGTCGTATTTTGAGAGCACCTTTAGAAGAAAAATGCACACTTAAATCACTGTAACTTCATGAATAAAAGACACATACTGACTCATTTAGGAGCTGGTTTCCAGTCACACACCGTATAAGCGGTCATTCAAAACATACATTTGGCAAAGGCTCTTCACTTGCTTGCATCGTGTGATTGAAACGTCAAATTTAAATGATACGAAACTGAGACTTGTAATGGATATATTGTAATCAGCAAACCTATAGATTATCAAACATTAAAAATGGGGTAAGGGGGGTTAATGTCACAATTTCTACTTTTTAACAATACACAATGTGTCCTCGGGACGTTTTTCCCCAGCACGAAAGTATTTTTATTCTCCCCCCAACCCCCCCCCCCCCCCCCCCGTCACATAAAATCTTCGCTCCTTACGCTGACATATAGCTGCCTATACACAGCAAACGCGGAGTGGGGTCGACTGGTGATTGAGAATATACAATTTTGCTCCTTGATGATAATACGTTGGAATGATTGCTTCGGCGAAACTTAGTTGGGGCGCCCTGGATAATATGCCTCTGAATCTACCAGAAAGTGTAAAAGTTAGTTTACATTAAATACAAATATGTCTGACCTATACAGTGGCGTACCGTGGGTCACGGCATTGGGGGGGGGCACCAGCAAAAATTTTGAGTCACTTCGTGAGCGCGCGAAGCGCGCCCAGTTGCCAGGTATACTGACCTAACAGAGACATTTTAAGGACAGTGCCATTAAACGGATATTCAGACCTAAATAGGGACATTATAATCAGTCTTTTGTAACCATGATACGTACCTGTCTCGCTAAATAATGCGAGCGCGAAGCGCGAGCTGAAATTTTTTTAAATATTGACTCTCCAAACAGGAAGATTTTAAGGACTATATTTTAGGAATCCATTAAGAGTATACACATCTCACCATAGGCATCTAATGCGATTGCCCATAAGCGCTTGCTTATTTTGTTAGAATTACATATCTAAACATGCACATAAAGCACTTGTAATCATGATTAACATACCCATCTCACTAATCAAATCTTGCGAGCGCGAAGCGCGAGCTGAAAATTTAGGAAATTCAGACCTGAAGGGGGGCATTTTAAGGCTTATTTGTAGGAATTCACGAAGACCATACGTAGTTCACTAACCAAATGATGCGAGCTGAAAATTTGTGATATTCAGATCAGAAAAAGGGACATTTTAAGGACTGATTCTACGAATTCATGGAGAGCAGACATATTACACAAAGCCACTACTGCGAACGTAAGCACGGACAGGAAATGATTTATATTAAGACCTTAAATGGGGCCATCACTTTTAAGTAGTCATGAAAAAGAAGCACACTATTGTACATAAAAAAATAATAACTCGAAGTGCGAGGAAATACATTTGGCAGTTTGTTGTATATTGACTTGAAAACGGGAGGTTTTATAGTATAACAGGATTATATATCTCGGTAAACAGACAATGCGAGCACCAGGAACAATGAAGTCATAGGCCCTATGCAAATTATGTTTCATAAAGTTATGAAAAGAAATGTTTCTTATGTAATATAACATAATTATGATATAATATAACATTATAATGAACAATAATGTCTTCTTTTCCACTACGTTTCTCTCCCTTTCTTCCTCTTTTTCTCCTTTTCCCCGTTTTTTTTTTGGTCAGCCGATTGGGGGGGGGCACGTGCCCCCCATGCCCCCCCGTAGTTACGCCACTGGACCTATACATTTCAGTGAAAACGTACATGACCAAGGCAGAATGATAATGCTGCGCACGTGGCGCCCGATATAGGGCTTCATCTTTGAGTGAAGAATAATCTCGGGAATAGACATTATCATTCGCATCGTTGACACTTTCTCTCGCGATCTGTTACTTACAATTTACATGTATTTGCCATAAAGACGGACAAACGCATGTTACAAAAAACACAAAATTTCGGGAAAAAATGATATCCAATCCAACATCTTCACACTGGTCACTGCACTGCAACTCCCGATTACAAGTGGTGCAACTTTCCAACCAATCGACTTGCGCGCCCTGGAATTCCGGAATTTACATATTGCAATACCGACAGAGGTGCATTTGTGCGAACACAAAGGCCATGAGCGTAAGTTAAAATATAGTTTTGACTAGATCTAGCCCTTGAAATTGACTACATTGTACCAATCCAGTAAATATAACCATCAAAAAAAAAAAAATCCGGCGAAAATAGGGGGGGCGCGCGCCCGGGGCGCCCCCCTCTGGATCCGCCACTGACCTCGATGTTCGTTAATCCGAAAACGAAAAAGGGTTCGTTAATCCGAGCATTTGTGGCGTTATTCCGAAAACGAAATAAGATGCGGTGTTCTGAAGGTTCGATAATCCGAAAACGAAATAAGGTTCGTTGTTCCGAAGGTTCGTTAATCCCAGAACGAAATAAGGTTCGGTGTTCCGAAGGTTTGTTAATCCAAAAACGAAATGAGGTTGGTAATTCCGAAGGTTCGTTCATCCAAAAACGAAATGAAGTTCGTAATTTCGAAGGTTCGTTAATCCGAAAACTAAATAAGGTTCGTTAATCCGAAAATTGAATAAAGTTCATATTTCCGAAAATGAAATGAATTCATTTTGGTAACGAAAACGGTGTTGATCTTGCAAGATAAGATATTATGCAATAAAAGTAATAACGAACGATGATACATTTGTGTGTTGTGGCCAAAGCATGTATTGATTTAAGAATCAAGGATCAAGCATATGCTTAATTTTGATTTTATCTGAGCAATTGCTGCCCAAGCAAATGGTTTAAAGATGCAAGGGATTAAGTGTGTTGGTTGCGTGCGAGTAACCTGCAGATAATAGGATTTGTATTAGAGGGGATGTCATTTTTATTAAGAGCTTCTCCTGAAAATTAGTCTAAAATGTATACTTTTAAAAAAGTATTTATTTTGTAAAAAAAGGAATTCACCATTTTGGTTGTTATTTATTTTGGGGGTGCAAGTGCCCCCTGCTCCCCCCCCCGCGGATCCAACTTTCGCCAATAGGGGGGGGGGCGCAAATTTTTTCACCCATAATTTCACCGATCAGCAACTTAAAGTTGATATATGTTTGTTTATTTCTTTGAAAGGGTAGTCCTAATAGCCAATAATCAGCTTTAAATGTGTAATAGTATCATAAGCCCTTTTTTAAATAATGCGAGAGCGATCGAAGCGCGAGCTATATATTTTGTTGAAAATATGATGGGCAATATGTTTGTGATTTTCGAAACAAGATGGCTATGTAACTAATAACAGCTGCGAGCAAGAAGCACGAGTAGGAAAAAAAGCCAAAAAATGTGCATTTATATGCCAAACGGGCATTTTGGTGCAAACGGATATTTTCACCATGAGATTATCATCTGTGTTAAGTTGTGTTTTGTAGTAATTAAGTTACGCAAAGTTTTTTAAACTTATTTTTGATTGATAAGATTTATTTTTAGGTTTTATTTTCGAGGCAAGTGGTTTGGAAAAAAACTCGATTTTTGGTCAATTATGTTAAAGGGTATCCTTGTCAGATATTGCGAGCGAATCACGAACTCACACTTTGGAAATTTCATGTAGGCCTAATAAGACTTGATAATAATAATAATGATAATAATGGCATTATTTACCGGTGACAGCCCGCTAGACCAAAGGTCCGCTAGACGGAGGGTCCGCGAGACGGAGGATCCGCGAGACCGAAGGCCCGCGAGGCCGAAGGTCCGCGAGACCAACTTTTTTCCCTTCATCGGTTGCCGGTTGAAAGCTTGATATTCCAAGCATTGTGGTAACAATGATTAAGATGGGTAACTAAAAGAACAATTGACGCAAGCGTGCGAGCTGAAAATTTTGATATTTCGATCTGAAAAAAAAATGACAGTTTAATGGACGTTTTTAATAAAGAACGGGATTTTTTTTTTGGAGGTTTACCTGAAAACGGGACATTCTATTCACCTATTTAATCATGAAAAGAATGGGTTTATTGCTAAAAAAAAGTGATGCGAGCGCGAAACGCGAGCTGAAAATTTTTATATTCCACTCTGAAAAACGGATATTTTGAGCACGATTTTGAATAAACAACGAATTGTGCATCTCGATTTCGCTTGCCGATTTCTGTCTAACATTACAATCTTATTTTATTTTTACACATCCGGAATTATTGGGGGGAGCGATATGATTGCAGCCCCCCCCCCCTATCCCCCCAGGATCGACGCATCTGATCGTAAGTTTATACTGTAAGTAGCAGAAACACCCTCCCTGCACCACAACCCCCTAGAGAGACGTTTCGTGCGCGCAGTACGTGTTTCGCACCACCGGTAGGGCGGTGGTGAGCAGGCGTGCTCACATTATAATTTGTTGGTGAGATATGTGTCTCTTTCTCATGAGTCATGATATCCTAGCAACGCCACTGATTCTATATTGTTACCGGGAATTATTTGGCACCCCCCCCCCCCCCCCCCGTTAACAGGCACCTGCTACGCCACTTCAACGAGGTGTCTTAAACCACTCGACCGCGGCAACCGATGAAGGGAAACAAAGTTGGTCTCGCGGGCCTTCGGTCTCGCGGACCCTCGGTCTCGCGGTCCCTCGGTCTCGCAGACCCTCGGCCTTGCGGACCTTCGGTCAAGTGGTCGGACCCCATATTTTTAGATAAAGTGGATGTAAAGTGAAACATTTTATATTACATTGCTAATAATATTTCAAAAAAAGGTTTTTTTTTGTTGTTGTTGCTTTCTTGGCAATGTTAAGATATTTTCCCAAATATCCAAATTAGTAATTTCATAAATCATAGAATATAGATCCATTAATACATAAATCATTAACAGCAACAGGCTTGTTACTTTTTAATGCCCCATAATACTTGAATTACATCGTAGTGTAGAATGTGGGGGAAATACATGGGGGCAATTAAGACTTGATGTTTTTCTTGGTAATATCTCTATGTAAAAAATAGAAATATTTTCCTTTATGGGCAAACATTGATGGTGAATATTTTTGTAGTCAGAGGCCAACCGAAAGGTTAAATCTTATTTTTCTATTGTCAATTAAAATATCAGTCACACAACTCAGACACCTCCCTCTTAATAATTCCTTTTCTTCCTTTTCTCTCTACCTTTTTTCTTTTTTTAAACAATTCTCAATTATCATATATTTAAAATGATCTAATTAGCTATTGGGTATAGGGAACAATTATTACTTATCAAGAACACTTTTCTACTCTCAATTATATTACAGTCACACAACAAATTAAAGCAGCATGGAGCTTTTTAGCAAGAAACCAAGGGAACATCATAAAAAAGGTGGAGTATATGCACCAATAAGTAATTGATGCCTTCTGTAAAATTTAGAAAGTTTTGCTCAGAACACAGGTAATATTTGTAGTAGTAGTAAAATTGCAGTAGTAAAATACAGAAAAAATGAAGTTGAATTGTTCAATATTACCTCTGATTTCCATTAACAAACTGCTGCAACTAATTGACGAGAATTTTAAAATCATCATGGATGATTTTTATCAAAAATATTTGCAGCATTCTGAGCGTCTCCTGTAGAACTTGCAGCAGATTCAAGCTCATGGTACTCGGTGTGCCTGTCATAACAGGAAGAGCACCTTCTCTTCTCTTATGCTGGGTTTAATCTTGGTGTCCTTCACAATCAACTACCGGTAGACCCTGGATGTCAATGGTGCCTCGGGAACAGCTAGGGGCTCCCCCTTTACCTCCTTCTCTTCCTCTGCCTTCCCCGTGTCCAGAAGCAGGCTGCTTTATGTGAAAGCTGCACATAAAAAAATGTATTTTTTAAATTAACTTTAATGACATCTTTAACACTTCGCATTGTTTTTTTTTTTTTACTTACTATGATTCAATTTTTTTCTTTTGAAAAACTTTAAATCATTTACCAACTCTGAACGAAATCGCTCAAGCTTGCAATAAATTGTATTTAAAGCTACCTCTTATACCCATATGGAATACTAGCGGACAGAAGGTCCTCGCTGCACGTGCGCACCCTTACAACACGCAGAATTCCCTTGCATCATACCCCTTCTTCACAAACTAATGTGTATCAAGGACAAGCATTGATTTAGATAGAATTTCCGCCCCCCTGAAATGAATGTTAACATCTTCTTCTATCAGATGACCATGATTTTTTTTAACATTCAATGGGTGGGAAATATAGCGCTTTATTACAATAAAATCACTAAAAACCATCCATAGTCAGGAATATGTATTGGGATAATGGGTTAGGGGGACATTTTTATAGTACCTGGGTGGATTACATCCGTCGTCACATCGGTGGGTGATGGTATCAAGAATTTCCGCCCAGATTATAATAAAGGGCACATTGTAAGGCAAATACTCATGAAAGAACCATGGAGATTGGTTAATAAGGAAATAGTGCACTTTTATCATCAAATCAGAAGAGATTTTCTTTGTGATACTGATGTCCTAAGAGCAAACCTACACCCGACGTGCATTCAACACATGGGGCGGGACAGAGTTTTTGTGTACGTCGGTGTGTTGTTCAAGTCACAGCGGTTTTCTAGCTCTTTCCATTGCAGTGCTGAACATTTTATTAGGAATATATGAATATATATACCTTGTCAGTCCGAACTATGGATATAGGATACCATTATTTTTTCCAACAAAAATCAATTTCATTATCTGAAAGTTGGATATGTCTCTGAGTATTGTGACGGGTCCATTATGTATACGAGGGGTGCATCCTAGCTTATCACTGCATTGGTAAGTCTGAAATTTAAATTTTGCTTATTTATTTCACTTTAAATGATGTTTTAAATGTTCAAACAAAGATAATTTATGAAATTGACACAAGATATTGCGAATCAACGCTGAAACATTATTTGTGAAAACATTTTATCCCTCTGTAATGCTATTTCCCCCATAAAGCCGCAATGGAACATTCTGCACCACAAGTCAAACGATGATCGCGAGGTCTGCAAACGTCGTCTGCTATGTTTTTACATGTCCGTACACTGTATGCAAGTTTTCGATATGTGCCGAAATTTTCATGAGAAAAAAAATACTGTCCCCTTTCAAATTCATATTTAATTAATTCAAAATGGATGATAGGAATTTTATGGGTTAGGGATAATTATTCTGGGTTTTAAAAAATGTGAATTTTTCATTGTAAACCAGTTTACCTATTTCTATAGGGAGATACATCTTGTACAAATTTCAATAATAATAATAATAATAATAATAATAATTGCAAACATGGATAACAGCCGAAGGATCTTAAAAATGGAGTGAACATCATAAACAAACTATGAATGATGATTTTGACTCGCCTCACCCCAGGCACAGATCCAGAAATTTCAAAAAGGAGGGGCACTTTTGTAAAATGTTGACAACCAAACAAAAAATATAAAAGGTTATCACTTGCATAATTATATACACGGCACTATCAAGATTTTTTTTTTTTTTGGGGGGGAGGTAGAACACTTGTTTTTTTTATTTAGAATTTAGCAGTGACACAAATCCATCCTTAACCCGTTGAGGATCATGGGGGTATATTTGTAAGTTTTAGAATTGATGCATCCACTATTGCCACATCAGAAAATAATAATATTAAACACACAAATTTTTCAAAGATCTCTGATGAATTTTTACACTTGACCTTGTGACCCCAAAATATAACCTGAACGTTGTCACTCCCAAATGTATATTTGCCAAGTTGAAGTTGAACCATCAAAGGGTCCTTTATTTATCACAGGAACAATGGTTATTCAGTGCACAAGGCATGTCACCTTTGACCATGATACCCTCAAAATAATCAAAGTATTATCAATCCTACATGCATACTTGGATAAAGTTTGAAAGCAAACTGTTCTTTACTTATCAGAATAATTTAAGACAGGATGGCCAGACAACCCCAAAACCTGCCCTCTGCCCCACCCCCGATGGGTGGAGGTAAACAATTCTAGATATTTTGAATTAGTTGCATGACAATTACAACAAAAAAATTTAAGAGAAAGTGATCTTTAATTATTTCTTGATGCATATAAAACATATTAACTCTTATAAATAAAAATACATACCAGTCTTTGTCTGATTCCTAGCGTAATTATTCACTCTATTGTTAGATCACTCCAAGACTCCCTCAGGTTGGAGGCAATCTGACCTAGGCAGCCAATAGCATCTCCACCCAAGGCTCTCTGTTTGGTTTCTGTTAACCTTTATCTAAAATGCTAAAACAGAAAAATCATAAAATAGGTATATGTTAAAAATAATCGAAAAGATACTCTGCACATAATGTCAAGAATGTCTTAGTTTATTTGACAAAATCTCATTTCATGGCATATCATTAATATTATTTTTCTACTTGGTAAGTTATCAAGAACTAAAATTGCAATTTATTAATGTAACTAGAGTTAAATTTGGAATTTATAAGAAAGATGTGTTGTACTCTTTCACAGTTTTATACCATGGAAATATAAATCCAAACTTGTAATCGAAAGAAAATAAGATTTCATCATTTTCACTGGACATATAAAAGAAAAACATCAATAATAATTTTGAAATAGCAAGTGGTAGTCAAATGAACTTAACTATTATTGATTCAGGTCTACACAATCACTAGCATAGCCAGGCGCGATTAGGCATAATTTCATTTTTTTTTGGGGGGGGGTTGTATAAATTGAATACATGATGATTCTTACTCATTTCATATATGCCTGAAAAAAAAATCTGCATCAAGCTTACCAGCATAAAAGATAAGCCTGTCTATAAATACTTAAAATAGTAGCAATTAGAATTTGGGCTAATTTGAAATTAAGCTGTATATCTTACCCTTTTACATGCCGATTTCTGACCACAGCCTTGAGTGGTTTCTTCTCAAAAAGTCACACATGCACGTGAGTTACTCCAGTGTATATACTTCAACAATTTAAGCTGTTAGATATTTAATGAGAAAATAAATGATCCGATTAGAAAGTCACAAATTAAGACTAGATGAAGCCATACAAATATTTGCATTGAGATTACTTTCGGTATAAATTATCAAATGAATATATATTAATATGTTTGTGGTGAATTTAACCATTTCTGGGATATGACATTTTGATGGTTGACTCCGATTGTTGGACTTATTACAGCGATTCCAAACTTAACAGAAGAAAATTAGCTCAGTAAAAACTGGAAACAAATATTTGAATTGATCATTGAAATTCCCTTTCAGATGATAAATAATCTAAAAGGATTTGTTAATTTCATCAACATCATTTAGATCTGAATATTTAAATGATTTTTTTTTAAACTTTCTATCTGAAACAATTAATCACTGATGTAATATGCAATTGATACCAAAATCAAATGTCTCGCCCCTTAAACCCCCCCCCAAAAAAAAAATGCATGTTAAATACTAACAAATACAACAATCCCATAGTCTCCATTCGGACAAAAAAAATCGATTATATATATAATTTGTTTTTGCAAGATTTTTTTCTATAAAGGACTTTCAAGATTTTTACATTAATGGTCATCTGATCATTTATTTCAATTAATTTAGATAAATTGCAAAGTGTGTTGGATTGTAACAACCTTTCAATTGAGGCCAATTTTTAATCTCTAGCCACTGTATAGATTCACGTTCACTGGCGTTCGTTTTTTTTGGAGGGGGGGGGCTTGGGAGCCAATGGTCCCCATGGGGTAGACTATGGACCCTCTAAAAATTTTCAAAAACAAAATAAACGGGACAAAAATGAGACGATTAAAACGTGTAAAAAATCGTGAATCTCATTTTTATGGAGCGAGCGCGAATTCAAAACAATACAAAGATATTTTTGCAAATTATTCATCGATTTATAATGATAAAAATAGCAAATATGAAAACATTTCATCAAAAAGTATCAGGCTTACGTTTTGTGAGTTTTCGATGATTTTTTCAACATCCGCATCCTCGTTCAAGTCTATTCAGTCTTAAAAAAACTCTAGCAAATACAAGGTTTGCAAGAAATTTTTTTGCCATGAAATTTTGACCGAATTGACTGAAAAAAACTAAGGTTTTCGCCATAAAAAAAACTATGGCAAAAATATGGTTGGCAATAGTTTTATGCAACGGAACTCAGTTGACGTAAATGGAGCTTTGATTAAATCTTTCATAACTGTAATCCTCAGTTTTTACGTATTCCTTATTTGGTGTCGAGCAGCAGTATATAAATAATTTAAAAAGTCACTTCCCACGTTACGAATTGGAGGTCCCACCGAGATAATGCTGCTTGAAATATAGAAAAAAAATTAAGAAAAAGAATGAATGTTATGGTCACCTTTCTATATTTAGGAAATAATTAATGATGTGGTCTATTGACATTAATATGGTTTAGTGGTTTCTCCCTGTCACATTGGCGGACTCCAAATAAATTCAAGTAAAACTCAATATATACCAAATCACAATTTAAAATTTATTTCAGTATACAATACTCCAATATCAACATATCTCTCTTTGACGTTCAAAAAGGGAAATAAAACTAACACCTCTAAATGATAAAGTGTTCTGAAAAGTACTCTGATTTACAAGTTTACAATCAAAGGATCCTGTATTGACCCAAGGTATAATATTCAACTCTCGATCTGTCTAACTCCAATATAACTGAAAAGATCCTGCACTGATCTAATAACCAACTCCAACATTCAGTGTATTACATTTTCACCTGCAAAATTACATCCAAAAATATCAATTAAACCTTTACCTTTGTTTTCTTTTCACAATAACGACGACCAAAAATTCCTATGAAAGGATCCTGCATTAATCCACCTTCATAGAATTCTATGCTCACCACTTTGTATTTATTATCACAACATTTTTGTCATTACATTTTAAAATCCTTCTAACTCCTGAACTTGAGCTTGAAAAATTATGCACCTAAACTCTAGCTCAAAACTCTATTAATCGACATATCTAAGTATAAGGATTTAAATTCGAATAAACTCTTCTCAATGTTACTCGACATCACATCTTACAAGGATCCACATTATAATAAACTCTTCTCACTATCAAACTGTTCGTGTTCAGTCATCTTCATAATCAACGTCTATTTTCTGAAATGTCAATTTTCAAGACTTTCTGGTATTTAGAAAGCTAGTTCAAATTTAACGAAAGTCTCCTGCTTTCTCTCTTACTGCTATTTACAACTTTTTACATCTGTCAGGTGACATGTTGACTGAAAACCTCAAGAGTCAGCACTTTATAATGTTCAGCTTAAAAAATTTCACCAGTCTCCAAAGCGACCCGGTCTTGGGAAGTGTCCTGATCCTGGAAAATATCCGGTCTTGGAATATATCCCGATCTTAGAACCATCTAAAATTAAAGACAAAACCAAAAATCTCTCTACGATATATCCTAACAGTAACATCAACTAGAGGTTATTTTCATGTCATACTATAATTGATAAAAAACTTGTTTGAACATTTACTATGAGGGTCAAATCGCATTCAGGAATATCATTTTTATAAAGTATGAATTCACTGTCACATAAACTTATAGAATAACATCTTTTAATGATACTTATATTCTTCCTCACAAGTGTTTAACTATTTCATAAGGTTTATAAAGATTTACATCTACATTTCAAATCATCTCTGAAGTCTTTCAATCTTTTTCTTTTTGTTTGTTTTCTTTTATAAAAGAATTAAGAAATCAGAGATTAACTTACCGATGGCTTCTTCCATACAGGTATAAAAATAACAGCATAATTTCAGCTAAATCTGACCTCATACAGGTATTTATAAGTTCCAGCCAATATCAAACAAGAAAGGCTGCTTTTAGGCTTAAAGTTGAAATTCAAAAATTATCAAGATGGCAGCTAAAATGGCGACTGCCCCAAAATTGCATAGGTGTGTGTTACACAAAGTCTCCAAGATGCAGTGCCAGAAAACTAGTGGAAAGCTACTGGGGTCTCCTCCCAATTTTGCAATTTCCCCAAAAGTATCTTAAGCAGCGCTGTTTAAAAAGAAAGGCTCACTGAGCTCACTAAAAGGGACCTATACAAGTCTACCACCCTGGACACAACACACAATAGAAATGCAAATTATCTCAATTCAATTCTAGCAAAAGGAATCTCACACACACTTCTCTCATCTCCTACTCACTCTTGCATAAGATCTACTCCTTGTCTCTTAGCAACCTGGCTGTGGAGTGAAACTTAGATAAAATAAGCAAGCTTTGCTGAGGAAAATAAATAAAAAAAAATAAATGTATTTCAATGTGACATTTTACTCCCCTCTTCGAGAAAATGCTTTTACTTTTCCTTTTTTTTCACAACCTACTCAATACGTCTGCTCCGACATTGTCGCTGCCGCGAATCGCTTCTACGCGAAATCTGTAAGGTTGCAATGCTAAGATCCAGCGCATCAGTCTCCCATTCGCTGGGTTAACACTATTCATGTAGGTTAATGGTTGATGATCAGTTTCGAGCAAAAATTGTCTACCATATAAGTATGGCTCGAACTTTCTTACAGCCCAAATTATGGCTAAACACTCACGTTCAATAGTGGAATATGCTTGTTCTCTTCGAAGTAACTTACGACTTGCATATGCTACTGGGAATCGTTCCTCTTCGTGTGTCTGAAGCAGGACTGCTCCAATTTCAACATTTGATGCATCTGTTCTGAGTATGAAATCTGTTGACAAGTCTGGTAGATGAAGGATGGATGGATTGATTAGTTTGTCTTTGAGTGTGTTGAAGGCCTGTTCCTGATTGGTTTCCCATCTGATTTGATTTGGTTCATCTTTCCGAGTATTATCTGTCAGTGGAGCGGAAATGGCAGAATAGTTGGGTATGAACTTCCTATAGTAGTTGGTCATGCCGAGAAATGATCGAAGCTCTCGTTTGGTTTGAGGTCTGCTGATTTCTTGGATGGCTTTGAGTTTCTCTGGTCGAGGACTTACTGTTCCATCTTCGATTACGTGTCCCAGAAATTCAACCTTCGATTGTCCCACGAAGCATTTACTGGGTCTGGCTGTCAGTTTTGCTGCTCGTAGCCTGCTAAGCAACTCGGTGAGTGTGGCAAGATGCTGATCCCACGTGGTTGAGTGTATCAGGATATCGTCTATATAGTTTACAGCTCCATCTCCATTACAGGCCATCAGGAGTGAGGAAGGCAGTTAGTGGTTTTGATTTGTGTGACATAGGAACTTGCCAATAGCCTTTACTTAAGTCTATCTTAGTAAAGTATTTGGCATGTGCGACTTTTGTGAATAATTCATCTTGATCGGGTATGGGTTCAGCGTCGAATACAGTGACCTTGTTGAGCTTCCTATAATCAACGCAAAAACGGTTACTACCATCAGGCTTTTTGACTAAGACAATTGGGGAAGCTATGGGGCTATCTGAAGGTTCTATAACCCCCATAGACAGCATGGTCTTTACTTCATCTCTGACAGTTTCCCTAAGAGAATGAGGAATGGGGTAAGGTTTACTCTTTAACTGTTTGTGATCACCGACTTTGAATAAGATGTTGTGTTCGCCAAGTGATGTGCGATTCGGCAGATCTGACATGACGTCTTTGTAGTTGTTGAGAAGTGCATTGACCTGTTCTTTCTGTGAGGGAGAAAGATCTGGATTAATGGTAACATCAGCAAGTGATTCCTTGGCCTGTAATGGAAATGGCTGCAAGAGAGATCTGTTTGTTAGTGGGGATGAAGAAGGTGTGTTTTCATCTTCGGCATTATCCTCGCATTCAATCACTGCGGAGCAAGCTGTCACAGTATCTGAAAGAGAAGGAGATGTGTTATTTCTGTCATGATATTTCTTTAGGAGATTTATGTGGAATAACTTTAGTTTACCATTCAAATCGATTCTGTAGTCTGTTAAGCTTACTTTGGAGACAACTTCAAAAGGGCCCTTCCATTGCAGAAGAAGCTTGTTTCGGTCTGTTGGCAGTAGAAGGAGTACTCTGTCTCCAATTTGGAATTCTCTGTGTTTGGCTTTCTGATTGTAGTACCTTGCGTATCTCTCTGAAGATTTCTGTAGTTGAGTATGAGCGTTGCGACAAGTCTCGTCGATTCTATTCCGAAGATCCAAGATATAGTGGTAGGTAGACTTGGTTTCCGGCGTCTCAGCTTCGCCCGTCCAGAGTTCTTTGAGGATGTCGAGGGGTCCACGAACTTTCCTTCCGTAGAGAAGTTCAAATGGGGAAAATCCCATGCTTTCCTGAGGTGCCTCTCTGACTGCAAATAGAAGTGGGGTGATATACCTGTCCCAGTCCTTTGGGTTCTCGGCACACATACGTTTAAGCATCTGCTTTAAGCTTCCATTGAATCTTTCAACAAGACCGTTTGCAGCTGGGTGATATGGCGAGGTCGTGAAGTGGCGTATAGACAGTAGCTTGCTTACTTCTTTCATGAGATCCGATGTAAATTGCGTTCCTTGATCTGTCAGCATTTCCTTTGGAATTCCGACCCTAGTGAAGACGCTTACAAGAGCCTCTGCTACCCTCTCTGTTTCGATGCTGGGGAGAAAAATCGCCTCAGGATACCTAGTGGCATAATCAACAATTGTGAGAATGTAACGATTTTTGTTTTCTGTCATGGGGTGTATTGGTCCAACGATATCTATAGCTATACGTTCAAAGGGTACTTCAATGATTGGCATCTTTCCTAATGGGACCTTTTTTACTCTGCCTCTAGCTAAAGTGCGTTGACATATGTCACATGATCGGACATATCGGGTAATGCCAGAATTCATACCGGGCCAGAAGAAATTGGTAAGAATTTTTCTGTGGTTTTCTTTGCTCCTTGGTGGCCTCCTAGAAGATTCTCCTGAGCTGTCTGCATTACTTGCTTACGGTATTGTTTTGGAACAACAACTTGTGTGACTACTGTATCTGAATCCTTGGAAGAAAGGAAGGATCTGTATAGATCCCGTCTTTATAGAAGAAGGAAGACTTATTGTGATGACGACTTACTTTCTCTGTTCCAGCATCAGCCAGTTCTCTCAGTCGATGTAGAGTCTCATCCTTCTGTTGTGTTTCTTTGAGAACTGATGGGATGACGACTTCTTTCACTGGATGTGGAGTCTTGAGTGGACGAAATGGCTTGCCTTCTCGTTGGACTTGTGCTCTTGTCTGTACTGCGCAGACTGGAATGATTGTTTCAGGTAGTGTCTA
Source organism: Lytechinus variegatus (assembly GCF_018143015.1). NCBI lineage: Eukaryota > Metazoa > Echinodermata > Echinoidea > Temnopleuroida > Toxopneustidae > Lytechinus > Lytechinus variegatus. The sequence goes on from NC_054743.1 coordinate 1,826,288, forward strand.
TTGTGGATCTGGTTGCTCTGCTGGTCTCACACCTGGAATATTTCCTAAGATAAGGTCATAGAGAGGAGTTTTCATACATACAGCACTAACTTTACCTACATAGAAAGGTGTGTTGATATCGATCACTGCAATGGGGAGAGTTCTAATTGATTGATCAATTAGCAAACAAGTACAAACTTCACCTGTCATTTGACTTTGTTTTACAAGATCTTGTTTGATGATGATACCACTGCTTCCGCTGTCTCTGAGAACGGAAATGACATTGTTATTTACAAGTCCCTTGGTAACAGGCATACGTTTGAAAAAAAATTTCATTTGAGCATGCAGCACTCATTAGGGGCAAACTGTTATCATAACCAAATTTGTCATAATCTGTCATAGATTCAAGGTGAGGGGCATCGTTTGGCATTCGGACCATAATGCATGAAGCTTCAAGTCTGACCTGTGTATTACAAGAGATACATTGACATGGCTTATGGGGAATATACCCTGGGTTATCAGATTGTAAATAAGTAGGGTCAGCTTCCGGTGCAGGTCTATCCTCTGGTTCCTCTGGTTCTTCCGAGGTCACGAATCCTGCAGATTTAACTGGAGAGAAAGGACATGAGTTAGCAAAGTGTCCTGGTCTGTGACAGATAAAACAAGTCTTGGTCATCTGTGGTTTTTGTGATTGTTTTGGACAGTTACGAGAAATGTGTCCTTCTTGATGACAGTTGTAACATGTCTTTGGGAATGGCTTAGAATGTATTTGAGGGGTATTTGTTTTACCTTCATGTCTTGTATTGATTCGCTGTGTTTGTCCTGTAGGGATGTTCCTCTGTGGCGGTGGCGCTCTGAATACACCTCATCGTGCTTCTAGGTATTGTTCTGTGAACTTCATGGCATCCTTTGTAGTCTTTGGCTGTCGTTCTCGTAGGAAGATTGACAAGTCACGATGGCATCCGTTGATGAAATGTTCTCGAAGAAGAAGATCCTTTAGGTCATCAAAATCATGATTGACGCCCGAGAGTTCAATCCATCTGTTAAGGTAGTTCTCTAATCTGTTTGAATATTGTGATGCGGTTTCCCCATTAACTGGTTTACCTGTATAAAACTTTGAACGAAATTCTTCTGAGGTAAGTTGGAAAGCTTTCAAAAGAGCAGTTTTCAAAGTCTTATAATCTTTAGCTTCGTCACTGGTTAATCTAGAATGAACATCAAGAGCTTTTCCTGTGAGCAAAGCGCTTAGATTAATTGCCCTATCAGTGCGCGGCCAATTTTGAGTTTCTGCATAACGCTCAAATCGCTGCAAGTAAGCATCAATATTGTCTTTGTCCTCATGAAATGGTCGTAGTTTGGGAGTGCGGACTTTCTGGCCTACAGATTTTGATTCACCTTTTAGATTCTTTTCACGCTCTATTTCTAGCTGTATTTCTGCTGTTTCTTTTTCTCGTTTCTTTAACTCCAACAACTCCGCTCTCTCATTTCTTTGCTTTTTCTGTTCGTCTGATACAATTTTTTTTTGAGCTTCACCAGTTAACCCAAACTCTTTACCAGCTGCCATAAGACCTGCTAAATCCATGTTTGAAAATACATGTAGGGTCTCTATCAATTTGGAAAAACCTACTTCACCCAAATGAGGTCAAATGTACATTACTATTTACAAATATATTTTCAATTTTCAATTCAATTTATTATTTTTCATTTTCAACAGAAGAACAAAGTAATGTGATCAAAATAGTTACAATGAACTTATACAGATAAAATAAATTCAGGCATGTACAGTATTTGATATTTATCTATAAAACGAAGTAAAGCAAAACAGAATATATATAAGCAAATATCATAACCATTTTAAAATAAAAATTCTGTGAAAATGGAGGGATCCACTAAAAAGCAGTGCTTGTATTGTGTGGACCCCTCTAAATAATTATTTTAGAATTGCCTACGAAGACAGACAAGTTTACAAAACAGAGAACAGCAGAACAAAGAACAAGAAACAATCAAACAATTGAAGCACACACAAAGGATATGAAAATAAAAATGAAAAGAGATAAAGAAAGATAACAGAGATAATACAGCAGGACTTCAACGCGCGGATAATTATACCAAAAAAAAATAAGTTAAGGAGGCATGAAATGGTGAATTTCATGATAAAATTATTTAAAACTGAGTAAATGATGACCTGTATGATTTCAGAAAATTATTTTTAAGTTTCATTTTAAAAGAACAAAGGGATGGGCTTCTAATTATATCTTCACTAAGGGAGTTCCAGAATCTCGGGCCATCGTATATAAATGTTTTTTTTAGCTAATAATGTTCTTAAAAGAGGTAAATGAAACTCATTAGACTGTCTTGTAGGGTAATGATGAATTGAACGATTTTGAGGGAACATTGAATCAAATACGTGAGGAAGTGAATTGTTATTATATTTATACATAAATTGGCCTAAGTGAAACAGATATAGATCATTTATTTTTAGCAGCTTGTTTTCGGCAAACAATGGATCTGTATGTGAAAGAAATGAAGAATGGTTAATTATACGGAGAGACTTCTTTTGTAATAAAAGAAGTCTGTTTAATAAAACTTGGTGGGTATTGCCCCAAACAAGAATGCCGTAGTTCAAATACGGTAAGATTAAAGAAGAATAAAGCATTAATAAGGTTTGTGGAGGAAAATGAAATTTCAGTTTATTTATGTTGCGTGAAATCGCTTTGCAAATATTTTCAATGTGATATTTCCACGAAAGTTTATTATCGACAGTTATGCCTAAGAACTTTATGAACGAAACAACTTCTAAAGGGGTATCATCAAACATAATGTTTGCCGGCAGTGTGTCTATAGTATTACTAAATAACATGTATTTGGTTTTTTTTAGATTAAGGGATAGTTTGTTAGCTCTTATCCACTGAGTAACCTTTTCTAGCTCAGAATTTACTATATCTAGTAGCGTTTTTGGATTTTTATGAGAATAAAAAAGATTTGAATCGTCGGCAAAAAATATGAACGAAAGAATATCGGATGAATTACAAAAATCATTAATATAAATGATAAATAATAAAGGACCTAACAGACTGCCCTGTGGGACTCCGCAATTTATATTTTGCATATTTGATGTATAGCCATTTAATGTTACTTACTGACGTCTATTGGATAAGTAACTCCTGAACCACTCCAAGGCCTTCCCACGTACCCCATGGTGAGCGAGTTTATGTAATAATATATTGTGATTGATTGTGTCGAAGGCCTTGGAGAAGTCCAGGAAGATACCAACCATGTGTGAAGAGTTGTCGAGAGCATGTGCCACTTTGTCAATGAAATTTAATAAGGCATGTTCAGTATTATGTTTTTTTTTCTAAATTATGTTTTTTTCTATATTTACAAACATCTGCATTAAACAAATAACACCATTGTTATTGTCTTGAGTTATTTTGTTCTTAATTTTTAATCAATATACTCATGTGACTGAGAGAGGTCCCATAAATTGCTTAAGAAAAACCTCTTTCGGACAAGCCCCCAGAAAATGTCACATTGGCGGACTCCAAATAAAATTCAAGTAAAACTCAATATATACCAAATCACAATTTACAATTTATTTCAGTATACAAAACTCCAATATCAACATATCTCTCTTTGACGTTCAGAGAGGGAAACAAAACTAACACCTCTAAATGATAAAGTGTTCTGAAAAGTACTCTGATTCACAAGTTTACAATCAAAGGATCCTGTATTGACCCAAGCTATAATCTACTCTCGATCTGTCTAACTCCAATATAACTGAAAAGATCCTGCACTGATCTAATCATCAACTTCAACATTCAGTGTATTACATTTTCACCTGCAAAATTACCTCCAAAAATATCAATTAAACCCTTAACTTTGATTTTCTTTTCACAATAACGACGACCAAAAATTCCTATGAAAGGATCCTGCATTAATCCACCTTCATAGAATTCTATGTTCACCACTTTGTATTTCTTATCACAACATTTTTGTCATTATATTTTAAAATCCTTCTAACTCCTGAACTTGAGCTTGTTCAGCAGGTACATGTGTTTTGAATACTTTAAAAGCAAGCATTAGAAACGATTGATACCCCCCCCCCCTTCATAAGAGATAGGCGAAGCATTTTCATACAGGTATCGTAAATAACCAAAAGTGATCTAGCATTGATGAGTGTAGATGTATAGATACACAGGAAGTGTCTTATTAATAAGAATGTGTTGCTTTATGCACTCATCTGTTATTGAAATCCTTTAAATTACTTTATAGAAATTTTACAGTCAGACCTAGTAACGGAAGGGTGTATTAGGAGGTTAATTTCGGTAATTCAGGGAGAACCACCTAAGCCAGAATAGACTACAGATGTTCGTGTAGGCAGTCTAAGTTATAACTGAGGGACTACGTCGGTGACGAGATAACGACCCCAGCTGCCGCCGGTTCTCCACCGACATGACTGGTCAAAATTCATGTCATCATTGGGGGCTCGATCTCGTCCACTAATTCGTTGAAGCCACATCTCTCTTTTCTTGGGGCTACTCATCGAGGGGTAACACTGTCTTCGGAGGCCGAGGCCGAGTGGAAGAGACATCGGAACCTGCGGAGGCCAGGAACTGGACCAACCACCAGGGCTGAGTGGGGCGTGTCAGACCAGATAGGATGATGGGGGCTCACATCAACGATTACCGTTTAAGTTAAGTTATATTTTGTTATCCATAATCCACATCTATGTATATTCTTTTGTGCAAATCATTGTAAGAGAAATCAAATGAGACCACGGTATGATTTAAGAGCTTTGATTAAATCTGTCATAACTGTAATCCTCAGGTTTTACGTATTCCTTATTTGGTGTCGAGCAGCAGTACATAAATAATTTTAAAAAAGTCACTTCCCACGTGACACTCATACAATATCCTCATGAGATCTACGCTTAAATACATTTGGGAAAAGTAGTCTTAACGATTAAGGAGTAGGTAATAGTAGCAATTGTTGCTCATTTTAGGAACCAAATAGCACATGTAGTGGAAAACTGAACGTTCTTGCGATCGATTTGTATTAAATATATATTTGACATTTCAAACCATGGTGCAGAAACAAAATTAATTTCTCACATGTGAATATTGCCTATGACCATTTTTAAGCGATGAGATTTAAATGTCATACTGGAAGCCATAATGGATTGTGAAGAAATTGACACTTGCATATCATCATAAGCTGTCCAAAAGTATTATTTGACACTTGATACTATAGTTTAGAGACCCAAATATTAGCTCTCAGGCGGAAATAAAGGTAGCTACGTTATTTTATAAGAAACATCAGCAATTTTAGACTCCATTTTAGGAAGCCATGTTGGATTTTTTTTACATACTTGACCACTGAACAACGAGTGAGTTATATCCGTTATCTGTAAATGGCGGCCATTTTGGACGCCATCTTGGATTACGGAAAGCCCCCACGGAGGATTTATGGGGACCTTTATTATGTTATTCTAGACATTTTGTCTGGACCTATCCTGAGAAAATTAGCTTGTTACCAGAAATTTCCATGTTAAACCTAATTGTCTTGGACTACATGGTAAAATATCTACAGCAGGGGTCATCAAACTTATAAAGCCTACTATTCAGCTTTACATCCCAGTTCCTTTATGTGCCTGTGCTTGTTTTAATTGGCTGTACCATGGAATGTGTATATTAATGGGTAAGACACATGTTGCTTATCACCTTGTTATGATTGCAGTCAGTCATGAGTCTACAACAAGGATGCAGTTACATGGAGTTGGGCTTTTAATGCCTCCGCCAACAAAATGGCAGGAGGCATTATGTTTTAGGGTCGTCCGTTCGAATTTTCCGTCCCGTTTTGTTTTTTGTTGATATCTAAAGAACCGTTCGGTGGTTCTACATCAAACTTGGTATGAAGGTATATCCTGAGGGGATAATACTTTGTTTGGATTCAATTAGGGCCACGGGGTAAAAGGTAAACGTTGACGGGGTCAAAGGTCACAGGTTATTTTTGTCAATATCTTTTAAGAACCTTGAGGTGGTTTTACGTCAAACTTGTTATGAGAGTATATCCTGAGGGATAATACTTTGTTTTTAGGGTCACGGGGTTAAAGGTCCCTGGTGCTTTTGTGAAAAAAAATTCTGGTACAGTACTTTACATACTATGAGACATATTCAATTATTTTAGGGCATAACAGTTGTGGTTAATTATTTCAAACAATGATGCAGATTTGTACAGTTATTGATCATGCACTCGGCAGAGGCATAATTTTCGACCACGGGTAGTCGAAATCCATCGATCATATACCTTGCTAATTGGAATGTGAAATTATATGAAGGGAAGCTATAGGTTTGATAGTACTAATTTTAATTGGTTTATCACAATGTGCCCAAAATGGTGGACCCTTCTTGTAGTCCAGTATTCAATTGTTTGTGGCACTTCAATGAATTGAAAAAAATAGGCCAGTGTTTAAAAAGTCATATAAGCCGCATAATTTCTCCAAAAAAGTATTGTTCAATTTTGATTATCCTTTTCAGAGCCCAAACTAAGGATCTTCATTTGCCGACCTATCAAACTGTTGTCAGGATCTCTAAAGCCCCTTTTACACCTTCACGGAGGCAACACGGATCATCCCGGATTGTCAATCCGGGGTCATCCGTGTACAGTCCGGGACTACCGTGTACACTCCTGCTACTCATCCGGCCCCATCCTTGATGTACCGGCATGTCCGGGAGAAAAATTGAACATGTTCAATTTTTCATCCCGGAGTACACGGACTGATAATCATCCGTGTTCATCCTTGTAGCCTCCTTGTACATCCGTGTAGCTACCGAATGCATCCGGGAGGCTCCTTTTAAGAACCGGGTGATCCTTGTTGATACCGGCTTTATCCGGGGTTCAAATGTTTGTATTGTTTGCGTACATGAACAATAGTCCGTATTCATGACCAAGCACGAGCATGCTCCAGATGTTGCAAAAAGGGACGAAACTTCATTCTAGCAAGATATATCCCAATACAGAATGTGAGCAACCGTGAAGGTCCGTATAAAGACCCAGTAACATCTGTGATCATCCGGGTATTCCGTGTGGGCTCCCGTAGCATATCATACAGGATCCCTATTGCTACCTTGCCTATCCTTGTAGACTCCGTACTTTTCCGTACATATCCGTGTTAATAACTAGATAACTCTGTACTCACTCCGGGAATGCTAGGAAAATACAAATTTGGCAACCCGGATCATCACGGACTGAGATTCGTGATGATCCGTGTTGCATCCGTGAAGGTGTAAAAGGGGCTTAAACAATCACCCCCGGAAGCGCGTTTTCGTTTTACACCCTGGCGAAGGCATTTTCCGCCAAAATAGCTAAACAGCGACTAGTGACGAGTCTACGTTTGTTTACATTATCAGCTGGGCGCGCGATGCAAAAGTCCGCACCGAAGAGAACAACAAGAGCTCTATGTTCAAATGCAGCTGTATTCAGGTTCAACACGAATGTTTGCCTTGATCATTTGCCTTTGCCGAATTGCAGGTAATTTGCACCATGGACCCATTACAACGTAGTGGTATAGTTCAGTGGTAATTTGCCCCCTCACTATCATGGAAGAAGATGATATTCACCGTTGTATGACACTGCATTCTATGAGTAGGATGTAAAATAGACCTATTAAAGTTTATTTTTTGATAAAAGAAAAACAATCATTATATAGCCTATAGGGTATACGTAAAACAATGTTTGTTGATCACTGCATTATTAATGTAAGATTAATACAAGCTTGACGAATACAGTATGTTCTAACAATATTCACTTATATTCTATCTATTCACTTGCTGGCAATATTTTTTTATGTTATTTGTTCTTTTTAAACTTTGTTTGATGTAAAGTACTGTACTTTGTACCTTAATTTGACGATGGTATTTGGGCCGTGTATTAGTGATAAAAGATATATAAAACTCAATAAATAAAGTAAAATTCGCAGAGCAAAATGCTGGAAAATTTATCAAAATCGGATAACAAAGATTTCCATCATTCCGATGAAACAATTCTAGGCATGTTTTCATGAATATTCATTAGATGGGCTGATGTCATATTTTGTATTTTATTTTATGAATTTATGTTTATTCAATTGTTTTTCTACCAAGAACTAAAACAATTGGATTGACAACTAATTAAGTGCATTATTTATCTATTGCCGCAACTTATTTAATCATTATGGAGACAAATCATTTACCGATTTATGAAAAATGAAAAAAATCATGTATAATAACATAAGAAAAAGGAAATGAAAGATGATGTGCATGTATTAAACTGATTTCACAAAATATTAATAAACTTTTAAAACTTGTCCGATTCTGATAAATTTGTCAGCCTTTTGCTCTGTGAATTTTACTCTATTTATTAAGATAGAAACATTTTCAGCCTGGACGATCCCTTTAAGGGAAACTTACTGGACAAATTATACTTTGTTGATTATGATTTGCTACAAGTAGTTTTTACTTTGTTTTCAAATTATAACTATAATTAATTGTAGTAGTAATATTAGTAGTCGCCGCATCGTCGTAATAATAATAATAATAGTGGTACATTTAGTAGTTAATGTAGTTATACATTTATTATTGTTATATTATAAATTATTATCTTTATTATCATATTTTTATCATTGTTAGTAGTAGTAGAAGTGTAGTATACTTTTTTTTATTAGCATCATTTTGAAACTGTTATTATAAATTGCATAGTTTGTTGTCAATATCGTCATCATTATTATCACTATTATTATCATTATAATTGTTATCGTCTTTGTTATGAACAGTATTAGATGTTACTAGTATACTGTTAGTAATTATTCAAATATTACCGTTCGTCTTGTTCTTGTTCTAGCTTCTCCTCCAGCCTTCAACTCAGTCTTCTTCTTCTTCTCAGTCTTATTCTTCTTCTTCTTCTAATTTTTCTTCTTCTAATTCTTCTTCTTTTCAGTCTTCTTCTTCTCAGTCTTCTTCTCATTCTTCTTCTCCTCAGTCTTCTCCTTCTCAGTCTTCTTCTTCTTGTTTTCTTCTTTTTCTTCTGCTTTTTTTTCTTATCATCATCATCACTATTATTATTATGTACATGTACTATTATTGATTATTATTATGTATTATTATTATCATCATCAGTAGTAGTAGTAGTAGTAGTAGTAATAGTAGTAGTAGTAGTGTAGTAGTAGAAGTAGTAGTAGTAGTAGTATAGTATCATTGTTAGAATTAGTCATAGAAGTAGTAGAAGTAGCAGCAGCAGCAGCAGCAGCAGCAGTAGTAGTTGCAACAGTAGTACTCAGTAGTAGTATCGGTGGTAACTAGTATATTTTATTTCATCGTAACGATTGAGTCGAACCAACCGGACCTCTTTCTTCATTCTCTTTCTTTTGGTACTATTGTTGCGATTCTTGTCTTATCATTATTCTGCTTACTAAATTAATTTTTGCCATTTCCCAAATTATAAGTTTCTCATCTCCCTGAGTACACAAACGGCACTGCAATACATGTTCGGATTTAATTCATATGAAAGCTCTGTGTGCATATGAAGTTATGTGGCCGTGTATACTGAACATTGTGCTATCAGTGGCTGTGCAGATTGCATGCGGTTGTGTGGGCGAAACTCGCCAGTTTCGGACTCTCTCAATAACCAGCGAAGTGTGTAGACTCTTCACTAGTCCTTTTTAGCTATATTTGCGGAAAATGCCTTCGCCAGGGTGTAAAACGGAAACGCACCCCGGAACCCCCCCCCCCTCCCGCCTTCTCTCCGGCATCGATCAAGCGTGATCCAGGGGGGGGGGGCACTCGACCAAAAACGTGGTAGGGGTGTGCCGTGGGCGAGACAAAAAACGGGGCCCTTGGAACGGATCACTAGCGTGTGAGTGCTTATGCATGCCTATGGAACGGGCATGTTACAACCGATAATGTCGCACCAACGCATAATGTCGCAGCAACGCATAATGTCGCAGATTGCGACATTCCCGACCTTTCGTTTGAGGACGCGTACGCTTATTTAGAACGGTAGTTCATTTTGGGAGAGACTTTTGGGCCCGTCGTCATGGTCGTAAAACTCCGTCCTGTAATGCAAATTGTGTGACATGAGATTTTTTTTTCGTTTCGCATCTGGAACGGACACACTCAATTTGCGTTTCGTGTGCAAAATTCTGGTTGCTACTATGGTAACAGCGATATATCTGATTTAGGACGACTTTCCAAATCCAAATATGCTTCCTCCCAGAGCTCGAGAGGCCGCCCGGGGGACCCACTTCCATTGAATGGTGGATACCAGGCGCGACCACACGTAAAAAGGGAAAGAGTGGGTATACGTATAGGCCTATGTAGCGTTATGAGGGTGTGAGAAACAATGATTAAAATACTGAAAAGGGATATATTTCCACTACTTGTAGGGTGTCACAACCCAAATACTTGTCGAGAGATGCATTTTCATAATCTGGAAAAGGCCTTCCCTTGTTTAGGGTGCTTTACGTAACCCCATGGTAGCGCCTGATATCCACTCATCAATGGAAGTGTACCCCCCCCCCCCCCGGCTAACCCCCCATTTCTGCGGAAAAGTAAAACATACTGCCCATAGCATTGCGTGCTAGAGGCATATCGTTTATGTAGAAGGTGCTGGCAAAAGAAAAAAGCTCTGCAAATTTAGACGGTTTATGGCCTGTTGCATGCTGTGTACATGTCAACGCATGGGAAATGATTCGGCTTGAGAGGTGATCTGACCCAACAACAAGCTCTTGTTTGTATACAGACTACGAACTGCTTTTGAAATTGGATCGCCTTTCAAAGGAATTCAAAGATTTGCAACTGAAGGTAAATGAACTTTTAGTAGGGTTGTGCCCTGATGAACCTGCTCCCTTACAGAATGCTTGCATTAAAGAATATGATGCTATTCAGCGATCTGCTGATTCAAACTGTTCCCATGAAGAGTCCCCTGAAGTTATCCGTCCTACTCCAACACACATCGGTCATGCCGATATATCTGATATTGATAAACAACTCAATGAGTACAGAAACAAGCAAAAACTAAAATACGATGAATTATCTGGCAGAAATTATGATAATAACACTCGTTCGGACCATGACATTAAACATGCAAAGGATAATACTGTTGTGGTAGAAGATGCCATGATGAGACATGACGTCCAAACCACAATCGACTCTCGGCAATACAGGAAATAACGACGAAGACGAAAATCCAGCAAGTAAGCACAATACAAAGAAATCTTCGCAGACACAAATAAAAGCAGATGTGCTGATAATCGGAGACTCTATGACTAAACAAATAAGACCATCAAAACTTTCTATAACCGGGTCTGGAAAAAAAGATTTTCAACTTATATTATAATTTTCGAAACAATCGGGTCTGGAAAACAAGACTTTGCAATATTATTATAATTTTTTAAATAACCGGGTCTGGAAAAAGGACTTTGAACTTAAATATAATTTTTGAAACAACCGGGTCTGGAAAAAGACTTTGGACTTAGATTATAAGTTTTGAAGCAACCAGGTCGGGAAAAAAATACTTTGGACTTATATGATAGTTTTATTAACAACCATGTCTGGAAAATAAGACTTAGGATTTAAATTGTGATTTTCGAAACAGTCGGATCTGGAAAAAAACATTTAATTTATATTATAATTTTGGAAACAACCAGGTCTGGAAAAAAACTTTGAACTTATATTATAATTTTTTAAACAACCAGCTCGGGCAAAAAGACTTTTAACTTATTTTGTATTTTTTTAAATAACCGGGTCTGGAAGAAAGACTGAACTTAAATATAATTTTTGAAACAACCAGGTCTGGAAAAAAGACTTTTAACTTATTTTGTAAGTTTTTGAATAACAAGGTCTGGAAGAAAGACTGAACTTAAATATAATTTTTGAAACAACAGGGTCTGGATAATAGACTTTTAACTTATATTATAATTTTGGAAACAACCGGGTCTGGAAAAGGACTTTTAACTTAGATTATAATTTTTGAAACAGTCTGGTATGGAAAAAAGATTTTCAACTTATATTATAATTTTCGAAACAATCGGGTTTGGAAAAAAAGACTTTGGACTTATATTAGGATTTTTTAAATAACCGGGTCTGGAGAAGAGACTTTGAACTTAAATATAATTTTTGAAACAACCGGGTCTGGAAAAAGACTTTGGACTTATATTATAATTTTTGAAACAACCAGCTCTGGCAAAAAGACTTTGAACTTAGATTATAATTTTTGAAACAACCAGGTCTGGAAAAAAGACTTTTAACTTATTTTGTAATTTTTTTTAAATAACCGGGTCTGGAAGAAAGACTGAACTTAAATATAATTTTTGAAACAACAGGGTCTGGATAATACACTTTTAACTTATATTATAATTTTGGAAACAACCGGGTCTGGAAAAGGACTTTTAACTTAGATTATAATTTTGGAAACAGTCTGGTATGGAAAAAAGATTTTGGACTTATATGATAATTTTTAAACAACTGGGTCTGGAAAAAGACTTTAGACTTATATTACAATTTTTTAAACAACCAGCTCTGGCAAAAAGACTTTGAACTTAGATTATAAGTTTTGAAACAACCAGGTCTGGAAAAAAGACTTTGGACTTAAATATAATATTTGAAACAATCGGGTCTGGAAAAAAGATTTTGGACTTATACTGTGTTTTTTGAAATAACCGGGTCTTGAAAAAAAGACTGGACTTATATCATGATTTTTGAAACAATAGGGTCTGGAAAAAAAGACTTTGGACTTATATTATAATTTTTTAAATAACCGGGTCTGGAAAAAAGACTTTGAAGTTAAATATAATATTTGAAACAACCGGGTGTGGAAAAAACATTTAACTTATATTATAATTTTGGAAACAACCAGGTTTGGAAAAAAACTTTGGACTTATATTATAATTTTTTTAAACAACCAGCACTGGCAAAAAGACTTTGAACTTAGATTATAATTTTTTAAACAACCAGGTCTGGAAAAAAGACTTTCAACTTATATCATAATTTTCGAAACAATCGGGTCTGGAAAAAAAGACTTTGGACTTATATTAGGATTTTTAAATAACCGGGTCTTGAAAGAAGATTTTGGACTTATATGATAATCTTTAAGCAACTGGGTCTCGAAAAGACTTTAGACTTATATTAGGATTTTTTAAATAACCAGGTCTGGAAAAAAGACTTTGAACTTAAATATAATATTTGAAACAACCAGGTCTGGAAAAAAGACTTTGGACTTAAATATAATATTTGAAACAACCGGGTCTGGAAAAAAACATTTAACTTATATTATAATTTTTTAAACAACCAGCTCTGGCAAAAAGACTTTGAACATAGATTATAAGTTTTGAAACAACCAGGTCTGGAAAAAAAGATTTTTGATTTAAATTGTGATTTTTGAAATAACCGGGTCTGGAAAAAAAGACTTTCAACTTATATTATAATTTTCGTAACAATTGGGTCTGAAAAAAAAACATTTAACCTATATTATAATTTTGGAAACAACCAGGTCTGGAAAAAAACTTTGGACTTATATTATATTTTTTTAAACAACCAGCTCTGGCAAAAAGACTTTGAACTTAGATTAAAATTTTTGAAACAACCAGGTCTGGAAAAAAGACTTTTAACTTATTTTGTAATTTTTTGAATAACAAGGTCTGGAAGAAAGACTGAACTTAAATATAATTTTTTAAACAACCGGGTCTGGAAAAAGTCTTTGGACTTATATTATTATTTTGGAAACAACCAGGTCTGGCAAAAAGACTTTGAACTTAGATTATAATTTTTGAAACAACCAGGTCTGGAAAAAGACTTTCAACTTATATTATAATTTTCGAAACAATCGGGTTTGGAAAAAAAGACTTTGGACTTAAATTAGGATTTTTTAAATAACCGGGTCTGGAGAAGAGACTTTGAACTTAAATATAATTTTTGAAACAACCGGGTCTGGAAAAAAGACTTTGGACTTAAATATAATATTTGAAACAACCGGGTCTGGAAAAAAAACATTTAACTTATATTATAATTTTTTAAACAACCAGCTCTGGCAAAAAGACTTTGAACATAGATTATAAGTTTTGAAACAACCAGGTCTGGAAAAAAAGATTTTTGATTTAAATTGTGATTTTTGAAATAACCGGGTCTGGAAAAAAAGACTTTGGACTTATATTAGGATTTTTAAATAACCGGGTCTTGAAAGAAGATTTTGGACTTATATGATAATCTTTAAGCAACTGGGTCTCGAAAAAGACTTTAGACTTATATTAGGATTTTTTAAATAACCAGGTCTGGAAAAAAGTCTTTGAACTTAAATATAATATTTGAAACATCCAGGTCTGGAAAAAAGACTTTGGACTTAAATATAATATTTGAAACAACCGGGTCTGGAAAAAAACATTTAACTTATATTATAATTTTTTAAACAACCAGCTCTGGCAAAAAGACTTTGAACATAGATTATAAGTTTTGAAACAACCAGGTCTGGAAAAAAAGATTTTTGATTTAAATTGTGATTTTTGAAATAACCGGGTCTGGAAAAAAAGACTTTCAACTTATATTATAATTTTCGTAACAATTGGGTCTGAAAAAAAAACATTTAACCTATATTATAATTTTGGAAACAACCAGGTCTGGAAAAAAACTTTGGACTTATATTATATTTTTTTAAACAACCAGCTCTGGCAAAAAGACTTTGAACTTAGATTAAAATTTTTGAAACAACCAGGTCTGGAAAAAAGACTTTTAACTTATTTTGTAATTTTTTGAATAACAAGGTCTGGAAGAAAGACTGAACTTAAATATAATTTTTTAAACAACCGGGTCTGGAAAAAGTCTTTGGACTTATATTATTATTTTGGAAACAACCAGGTCTGGCAAAAAGACTTTGAACTTAGATTATAATTTTTGAAACAACCAGGTCTGGAAAAAGACTTTCAACTTATATTATAATTTTCGAAACAATCGGGTTTGGAAAAAAAGACTTTGGACTTATATTAGGATTTTTTAAATAACCGGGTCTGGAGAAGAGACTTTGAACTTAAATATAATTTTTGAAACAACCGGGTCTGGAAAAAGACTTTAGACTTATATTACAATTTTTTAAACAACCAGCTCTGTCAAACAGACTTTGAACTTAGATTATAAGTTTTGAAACAACCAGGTCTGGAAAAAAGACTTTGGACTTAAATATAATATTTGAAACAATCGGGTCTGGAAAAAAGATTTTGGACTTATATTGTGTTTTTTGAAATAACCGGGTCTTGAAAAAAAGACTTTGGACTTATATCATGATTTTTGAAACAATAGGGTCTGGAAAAAAAGACTTTGGACTTATATTATAATTTTTTAAATAACCGGGTCTGGAAGAAAGACTGAACTTAAATATAATTTTTGAAACAACAGGGTCTGGATAATAGACTTTTAACTTATATTATAATTCTGGAAACAACCGGGTCTGGAAAAGGACTTTTAACTTAGATTATAATTTTGGAAACAGTCTGGTATGGAAAAAAGATTTTGGACTCATATGATAATTTTTAAACAACTGGGTCTGGAAAAAGACTTAAGACTCATATTACAATTTTTAAACAACCAGCTCTGGCAAAAAGACTTTGGACTTATATCATGATTTTTGAAACAATAGGGTCTGGAAAAAAAGACTTTGGACTTATATTATAATTTTTTAAATAACCGGGTCTGGAAAAAAGACTTTGAAGTTAAATATAATATTTGAAACAACCGGGTGTGGAAAAAAACATTTAACTTATATTATAATTTTGGAAACAACCAGGTTTGGAAAAAAACTTTGGACTTATATTTTAATTTTTTTAAACAACCAGCACTGGCAAAAAGACTTTGAACTTAGATTATAATTTTTTAAACAACCAGGTCTGGAAAAAAGACTTTCAACTTATATCATAATTTTCGAAACAATCGGGTCTGGAAAAAAAGACTTTGGACTTATATTAGGATTTTTAAATAACCGGGTCTTGAAAGAAGATTTTGGACTTATATGATAATCTTTAAGCAACTGGGTCTCGAAAAAGACTTTAGACTTATATTAGGATTTTTTAAATAACCGGGTCTGGAAAAAAGACTTTGAACTTAAATATAATATTTGAAACAACCGGGTCTGGAAAAAAACATTTAACTTATATCATAATTTTTTAAACAACCAGCTCTGGCAAAAAGACTTTGAACATAGATTATAAGTTTTGAAACAACCAGGTCTGGAAAAAAAGATTTTTGATTTAAATTGTGATTTTTGAAATAACCGGGTCTGGAAAAAAAGACTTTCAACTTATATTATAATTTTCGTAACAATTGGGTCTGAAAAAAAACATTTAACCTATATTATAATTTTGGAAACAACCAGGTCTGGAAAAAAAACTTTGGACTTATATTATATTTTTTTAAACAACCAGCTCTAGCAAAAAGACTTTGAACTTAGATTAAAATTTTTGAAACAACCAGGTCTGGAAAAAAGACTTCTAACTTATTTTGTAATTTTTTGAATAACAAGGTCTGGAAGAAAGACTGAACTTAAATATAATTTTTTAAACAACTGGGTCTGGAAAAAGTCTTTGGACTTATATTATTATTTTGGAAACAACCAGGTCTGGCAAAAAGACTTTGAAGTTAGATTATAATTTTTGAAACAACCAGGTCTGGAAAAAGACTTTCAACTTATATTATAATTTTCGAAACAATCGGGTTTGGAAAAAAAGACTTTGGACTTATATTAGGATTTTTAAATAACCGGGTCTGGAAAAGAGACTTTGAACTTAAATATAATTTTAGAAACAACCGGGTCTGGAAAAAAAGACTTTGGACTTATATTATAATGTTTGAAACAACCAGCTCTGGCAAAAAGACTTTGAACTTAGATTATAATTTTTGAAATAACCAGGTCTTGAAAAAAGACTTTTAACTTATTTTGTAATTTTTTTTAAATAACCGGATCTGGAAGAAAGACTGAACTTAAATTTAATTTTTGAAACAACAGGGTCTGGATAATAGACTTTTAACTTATATTATAATTTTGGAAACAACCGGGTCTGGAAAAGGACTTTTAACTTAGATTATAATTTTGGAAACAGTCTGGTACGGAAAAAAGACTTTGGACTTATATGATAGTTTTTTTTAACACCCAGGTCTGGAAAATAAGACTTAGGACTTATATTGTGATTTTTGAAATAACCGGGTCTGGAAAAAAAACTTTCAACTAATATTATAATTTTCGAAACAATCGGGTTAGGAAAAAAGACTTTGGACTTATATTAGGATTTTTTAAATAACCGGGTCTGGAAAAGAGACTTTGAACTTAAATATAATTTTTGAAACAACCGGGTCTGGAAAAAGACTTTGGACTTATATTATAATTTTTGAAACAACCAGCTCTGGCAAAAAGACTTTGAACTTATATCATGATTTTTGAAACAATAGGGTCTGGAAAAAAAGACTTTGGACTTATATTATAATTTTTTAAATAACCGGGTCTGGAAAAGAGACTTTGAACTTAAATATAATTTTTGAAACAACCGGGTCTGGAAAAAGACTTTGGACTTATATTATAATTTTTGAAACAACCAGCTCTGGCAAAAAGACTTTGAACTTAGATTATAATTTTTGAAACAACCAGGTCTGGAAAAATGACTTTTAACTTATTTTGTAATTTTTTTTAAATAACCGGGTCTGGAAGAAAGACTGAACTTATATATAATTTTTGAAACAACAGGGTCTGGATAATAGACTTTTAACTTATATTTTAATTTTGGAAACAACCGGGTCTGGAAAAGGACTTTTTACTTAGATTATAATTTTGGAAACAGTCTGGTCTGGAAAAAAGATTTTGGACTTATATGATAGTTTATTTAACAACCGGGTCTGGAAAACAAGACTTTGTAATTATATTATAAATTTTGAAATAACCGTGTCTGGGAAAAAAGACATTCAACTTATATTTTAATTTTTGAAACAACCGGGTCTGGAAAAAAAGACTTAAATTTTTAGGAAATCTGGACATTTACCGGTGCTGATCGACAGATTAAAAATATGACACAATGGAGAGACAATATAATGTATGATCTGCTTAAGAAGGAAAGTACTAATTCTATCATATCCCTGTGATTTGCTGGATTTGAGATTTTTTTGTTATTTCAATGATTTCCTGAACGTTTGTGGGGTTAAAGAATAGGGAAGAATTTATGGGTGTGGGAAGAAATTTTGCAAAACTTTGGTTTGGTCTGGCAAGGTTGTTAGCCAAAGAGGGTCCTATGTTAACGAAAAAGGAATTAAAGGTATCAGCTACATCATCTGAATTTATTGCAGCAGCATGAACTGTGAAATTGTCTGTTGGTAATACTTTGGGTTTCTTGCCAATCAAATCCATGATTATCTCCCATGTGGCTTTCATGTTTGATTTAACTTTGTTAAGTTTTTGGGAATAAAACAATTTGCGAGAAGCCCGAATTATATTGGTTAATCTATTTCTATAAGTTTTATATTTATTTTTATTTTGAATAGAAGGGTTCTTTAAAAATGTCTTGTATAGTTTATTTCGGGTATGTATGGATCGTAGAATAGCTTTAGTAATCCATGGCATTTTTGCTTTTCTTTTTTTGATAGGTGATAGAGGAAAATTTTTATCGTAATATTTCTGCAATTTTTGGTTAAAATTTGTGTAAGCAATATCTGAATTTGACTCATTAAATACATCTAACCATTCCTCAATCGCAAGATCACTTTTAAACGATTCAATATTGATTGGTGATTCTTTACTGTACATTGTACATTTAGGTGAATTTTCTTTTGAAATATCATTATCACATAATAAAAAACCGGTAAATGATCAGCTATATCAGATATTATTAATCCGCTGGAAGTATCTCTGTTTAGTATGTTTGAAAATATGTTGTCGATAAGTGTTGATGAATGGCTATCAATTCTGGTCGGTTGATCTATGTGGGGATAATAACCAAATGAATGCATAGTGTGTAGGAATAAATCGTTTTCATTATTTTGGGATAACAGGTCAATGTTAAAATCACCCATTAAATATATTTGTTTATCTTCTTTTGTTATGGTATGAAGGCATGTTTCAAGCTCTTCGCAAAATAAATTTGCATTGCCATGAGGGGGTCTGTAAACTAACCCAATAATTATATTTTTGCCTTTCGGCTTCATGATTTCTAAGAATAAAGTTTCACTTTGTTTTAATGATATTTCTTTTCTTATTTTAAAATGCAAATGTTCATTGATGTAAAATGCTACACCACCTCCTCTTTGATCTTCACGATCTCGCCTTATAGGATTATAGTTTTGCAAGTTGAATATGTTAGGTGAATTATTATGAAACCATGTTTCCGTGACACCAATAATGGAGAATTTGAAATTATTTAGAGTAAAGAGTAATGATTCCAATGATTCAAAGTTTTTGTTGAAACTTCGGGCATTAACGTGAAGCAAACTGAATTTGTGTTCTGTGTCTCTAAATTTAGAAGTAAAATCTTCAGTTGAGTAATATTTATTACATGATGCATTGTTTGTATTGAAAATAGAAAAAATGACTATGTCATTACTCGTGAAGAAAAATGATAATACCAAGATTTTAAGATCGAAGATATGACAACTGGTTTGTATGTAAATTTTCTGTGCCGTAACAGTATGATGACGGTGGTAATGGTGATGATGATGGTGGTGGTGATGATGATGATGATGATGATGATGGTGGTGATGATGATGATGATGGTGGTGGTGATGATGATGACAATGATAGCAAATCATACAGGAGGTCAATGAAGTCATGACCTGCGAGCATCTGGCCACCTTTACGTTAACAGAAAGTAGAACCATATCACAAAAATGAATAAAGAAATGAAACCTGTCTAAATAATTCTATAAAAATCTATCGATAAACCTTAGTCAAAGAACCAAACATAAATTAAAAAGAATAGTAAAAATCGGAATACATGCAGTGTAAAATTGCGGGTAACAGATCGATTAAATTCAGTACAGGTATTAAAGAGTATTTCTTGTTGGATTACAATTAACGAAATTAAGCAAACATGTGGTGCGAATCAAGGCTAGTACAATGCCTTTGAGAAAAATGGATACAGAGACAGTTATATACTAAAATGATTTAAAATAAATACCACTGAGCATGTACTTGCAAGAATATTGACAGCAAAAAGTATTTAAAGGCTCCTTCGTATATTGAAAATAAATTAGACAAACTGTTTTTTCCTACATTACAATACCTGTAATCGGTTCGATTGACTTTACCTGTGTTGTAATGTTAAATTTTGTTATGTATTAATTTAAAAGATTGCAATATCACCAAAGGTAAAAATAAAGCAGGCATCAAGCCGTCCAGAATGCAACGAGTGTACGTAATGGTGAATCAAATAGTAAGCCATTAATCTTGAAAGTTATTTTCTCAAGTGTGAATTCCAGCAATCGATTGTAAGTATTTCTTTAGCCATTACATATTTTGAATCATTATGTACTTTAATGAATGAAAAAATGTTGTCCATTCAATACAAAATTGATGAGAAATTCACCATGAGTCGAAACCCATACATGGCAACATTACAAACATAAGTTGGTACTTTTTATCACTATATTGATGTAAATTTCGTTGGTAAATTTATAAGTGCTAGTAATCGATTGGAAGTATTCAACTCACTTCAGCATACAGGCTAAAACCAAAACAATCCAAAACATGTAAAGGCACGCATCTTGGATCATTTTTTTTTCTTTTGGTGTATGAAAAAATGTAGACCATTCCGTAAAAGGGATTGATAAAATCACACATGGCAACATCACAACAGGTAAGTTGGTAATTTTCACTTTACACATATTCTATATTGATATAAATTTAAAATAGAATTGTTTCACAAAATATATATTTTTAGAACAATCCGTTCTGGATTAACATGATTATATACACAACAAAAAAAGTAAGTCCCCCCTAAATCAAATTGCTGTAACTTTTGAACCGAATCAGTTTGATATATGATATTTCATGGGTGGTTTTCTACACTCATTAAGCAACTCCTGGAAAAAAAATGAGATTGATCGGCTGAGTCATGCATGAGTAATTAAAGATTAAATTAAAAATGACAATTTTTGAAAGTCACAAGAGTCATTTTTAAGATTGTGCAAATACAAAGTTGGGCAAAAATTGTTTTTAGGTGAATTTTATGGTGTTATGCTGTTTTACTATCCATCATTTAACCACTTCAGACCAAATTTTTGATATCGTATGTTCATGGTTAAGTGAGCACAATGTATTGCCGGGGCCGCGGAAGCGGGGGGGGGGGGGCTGGGGGCCCCCAGTTTTTTCCATAAGCAAGTACAAAAATGTAATACGATTGTGATTTTTGGCATGGCCAGCCCCCCCCCCCTCCCACTTTGAAAACTGCTCTGCGGCCCCTGTATTGTGACATATCATCATAGGGGTTTTTGGTAGTATCTTCTACAACTTATTAGATCATGTTAAAATTTGAAAAAAGTTGATGGCTTCCCCTGATTATAGGCCCCTCTCCCATTTAAAATTTTGGATCCACCACTGATCTGTCCATACATTCAACTGAGAAATTGTTAGGAATAGAATACATTTATCCAGTATAAAGAGTATTCATTCCTAAGTTTTCGAATGTGCTCGCTCAACCATGAAAATGGTCAAAGTTCGGAAAGTGTTTGGTGATAGAAATGATGTGTGATAAAACAACAGCAATTAAAGACACATTTGAAACCAAATTTGTCCCCAATATTCACTTTATTACCCTTTAAAATGAGTCTGTGACATTGAAAATACCAATTTTCCCACTTTGATGCGTGCTCACTCATCCATAAATAAACAAATCGATTTCATTTTTGCACAGAATTATGCCCATAGGTTGATAAACATTACTGCCAAACGACATTGCTAAAGACAGCCTTGAAAAAGTTCTACCATATTGAATAAGGGATTACGTATGCTTAAACATATGCACACATAATGTACACACGTCTATGAGAGAGGAAGTCAAAATTTTAACAAATATGAAATGAGGGTTTGTTTCATGGACGGTTTTTGTTACTTCTGCCAACAGTTATTTCATGAAACTTCGCATATGGCTTCAGAGTCACACTATCCAAAAGGTGCGCACACCAAAATAACCATTCGATACGGTACAGAGTGGGGCCAAGGCCTTGAACTTTCTTCTCATTTGCATAATTTTTGAATATTGTATGCTCACTGATGCATTAAACATCGGGATTTTCATGAAAATCAAATCAAATGAACTGTGCAAGGAGTTTTGTGGCAGATATTCATAGTTACAAATTGCATTTTTTCCAATAACGTAAAAAATAGCTAATCACATTCCACATGTTCATTCAAGTGTAAATGTTTAATTTGACACCTTTGAATCATTGAAGCATGTTAATTAGTCATGAACATAACGAAAAAGTTGAGAAAAGATCATTTTCAGTAACCAAAATGAAGCAATACTTGCCTACGATATTTGAAAATCGCATTTTTGGTTTCCAATAGATGTTCATTGAACCGTGAAACGATGAATATTGTTGAATATAGTCTTCCCAAAAATAACTGTCATCATATTCTGGCATTTTTATTGATAGAAATGTGTAAAAATCCATTTATAGCAAATTTGGACTTGGAGTTTATTCAACCGTGAAATTTAGCTTAAAAAGTTGTATCGTCTTTTAGAAAGTACCTTTTACAAGCCTTCTGACTATTTTTCATGATGAGAATGTGGAATTAGTTCCAATAAAATGGAATCAAAGTCATGATATTTTGCTTGTGACTTTTGAAAAGTGACATTTTTGCCTTCTGATGATGCTCACTGAAGCATGACGTAAGATACATCCACAAAATTTACTCAGAGGGTAGCTTATCAAATTACCTACACGCTCATGTAAAAATATATCAAAAACTCGCATTGGTTCGGAAATTATTGATGTTTGTTTAGGGGGGACTTACTTTTTTTGTTGTGTATATAATAAAGCGGATGCATTGATATAACACAACTCATTAGAAAATGTCGTCACTTATATTTAGTATCCATTATTAGAAACAAAACAAAGTAACGACCTGTAATCGATTGTACAAGTTCAATTGAGTTTACCTGTAATGTAATCTTAGATTTTGTTACGCATTGACGTCTAGATTGCAATATCGCCAAAGGCGAAAATAAAGAAGGCATCAAGCCATCTAGAATGCAAAAAGTGTATGGAATGGTGAACTTTACAGCAGTCGATTGCCGATTGCCAGTAATCGAATAGCAAGTCATTAATCTTGAAGGTTATTTTTCAAGTGGAAGTTCCAGCAATCGATTGTAAGTATTCGATTTGTTTAGCTTTTACATATCTCAACGTACTCTCCTACTTAAATTGATTCATACAGGCATTTCATCCTTCTTTTTAAAATGATCATATCAGGCATATTAAGAGGGGGTTATTTGCTGCCATCTGCCGGTATACACAGGAGAGGTTGCATTATAAAATACAGGCCGGCTTTGCTTCTTACGGTACTGTAGTGTGTGTGTGTGTGAGAGAGAGAGAGAGGGAGAGAGAGAGAGAGAGGAAGAGCGGGAAGCTGGAGGGGGAGAGAGGGGATGGAGGGAGGTGGGGGAGGGGGCACCCGTACGTAGCGCTGTTCACGTCAGCTGTAGTACTCTACAATGGTACCCCACCCCTATCTAGACACGTGAATTTGCGTAGCCTCTTTACAGACCAATTTATAATTAATTATCGTCGTGCTGTGGCGCGTGGCTGTGATGGGCGTGGCGTATCGTAACTCTTGTCCGTCTTGGGAGAGGGCGGTGGCGAAGGGGCGGTGGCTGGGGAATGAAAAGGTTTCCCAGTAGTTGGGCTTATCATGTTTGAATGATCCGATTGTAAATAATAAAATTCGTAATCATGGTGATAACCATGATATAAATGATAAACGGTAATATATGAAAATGATAAAATAATAAATATAATAAATAATAGCATGATAATGTAAAAGCATTAGTGATTTTATTTTTTGTCAATCACATGTCGATATATATATATATATATATATATATATATATATATATATATATATATATATATATATATATATATATAGCTTATAATGACTTAAAGGTGAGTTTTAGATATATATTAAATAATAAATAGTGATATGCTTAGGATTAATTGTTAAATACAATGTTTCCACTAGTCAAGATTTATTCTCTAATTTACGTTTAATGTCATTTTAATTTAGTACTATATTATTATCATTATTATTATTATTGTTGTTAAAATTATCATTATTATTATCATTATTATCACTGTTATTACCATTATTGTTTTTTCATTAATATCATCATTATCATTATATTAGTACTATATAGTTGTTATTATTATTATTATCATCAATATCATTATAATTATTAATATTATCATCATTTTCCTGTGTATATTATCATATAATCAATCATATTCAGTTAACTAATATTGTCATTCTTATCATCATTGATACTAAGGTCATCATCATCATTGATCATTGTTATTTTCATTATTATTATCATCTGCATTTTTTTTGCAAAAGGTCATGAATCAATTGCTAATTCCAACAGAATCAAACAAGGGCATAACAACGTATCTCAAAATTTGACAATTTTGAGGGCATCTTATAAAAAACTGTATATTAGAAATATGACCATGGTGGTAAGAAAACATATCATAACAGGTAATCCCGCATTGTCGTTATGAGTTCATTAGAAGAGATCTGTGGAGCGGGCGGTGGAGACGAGCACTGTTCCAATCTTCCTCTAAGATTAACATGAAAAGGTCTACAATACTAGACTACCAGGTAATCTCCTCTTTCAGTCTTGAATGATTTATCCTCCATTGACGATAGTTTTGACAAGAAACCGCGCATTCCTGTACCTCCAGCTCCATGACGTGGGGTCGTCGTGACTCAGCTCCGTTATATACTGTATCTTGAATTATCTAAAGACTTGTATGTCTACCAAACTGATGGTTGTCAACCGTTGTATATGCCGACATTTTTATTGAGGAGTATGATACTGGCGATGATGATAATCATTTTATCAGAGTATGGACCTATGACCATTGACCAGAGCCGCAGCCAGGTCATGTCCACCAGCTAGCATACGGCTTGTTTACGCAGCTACATCTTGCATTACAGTAAAAACAACAGTGTGATGTTGTATACCAGAGATGATCCACGTGAGTAAACTTTCTTTCTTTGGCTGTTATCCTTCGTAGTAGTACAGTAGTACGAATCAAAATAAGTTTGCTACTGTCAAGATTGGATATAGTCACTATTGACTATACCAAAAAGTTCATACTCATCTTGTGACCATTTAAATAAAGTGTCTGGAAAGATGATGAAATCACTGGCGGATCCAGAGGGGCACAGACGGCCCGTCCCCCCCCCCCCTCTTGAGAGGCACAAATAACAATTGTCATGTAAATATGCTGTTGTAACACAAATAAAACCCTCCTGCCCCCTTTTTCGGGGGGGGGGAGGGGTTGTAAAATTTTCCTCAGAAAAATGGGGATCCGCCCCTGAATGAAATGTAATGATATATTTCCCTTCAAGTGAAGTGGTATGGATCCCTTTTTCGTATTTCATGTACTTTTCCAACGTCGGTTTCCGTGTGACACTACCCTACCCCGACTCCCTGTGAACATTATGGTGAATTTGGTAGGCCAATGAGATAAATGGATAGTGTGGTAGGGGGCGTGTAGGATTTTGGTGTTATTATGTAATAAGTTGGTGATTTTATATTCTATATGTATAAACTTTATATAATTTTTTAATTTTGTTTTACAGAAAATCTTTATGAAATACTTCCCCACCCCAACAATCGTTGATTTTTAATCAATTATAATGGAGAAAAATCAAACAAAACTTACATTTCCTCAAAATCGGGAGTAAAATAAGAATGTTGTGACATGCTGAAGTTTGGTCGGGATGCTAATAAAGGCCGATGACGTATTTATATTGTAATTTATGATTTTTATTCCAAGAAATATGAAATATTTGATTCTCTCGATATGATGTGATAAAGGTTCCTTTGATATGCAGAATTGTCATTGTTATAATTTCGAGTGATTTGATGAAGAGTCTCCTTATCGTCAAATTAGAGCTGTTTGTGAAAAATTAAGCAATTTTTTTTTACATGTCGTTAAATCACTTTCTTTATATTTATCTTATTTTGGTTAAATTTTCAGCGAATGCTTGTTCGATGTATCTCTTTTTCTTTTGATCAAGTTTTCGGTGGGAGTGCATTTGCCCTTTAATTTTAACTGATATGATGATTGCATGTTCCGGCCTTGATTAGATTAAAGTTTCTGGCATATGAGATCCTCCAAGGTTTGTTTAATTTTTTTTTTTTTTTTTGGGGGGGGGGCAAGTCTCAAAATATTGTTATAAACGCGAGAAGAATTGAAATTAGGTGTGTGTTTTTAATTTAATGTCATTGCTCTTGACTGTCTCTCAATATATTTGCTAGTTAGCATTCATCTGATTATTTTTTAAACTTTCAGCGTTAAGCTTGTTCAATGTTTCTCTTTTTCTCCAGATTAAGTTTTCGTTTGGAGTGGATTTGCCAATTTGATCTGAAATGATATGATGATCATGGCCCTGGAAAGTGTGAGTGCTGCGTGTGTTACTTTCCATAGGCAAGACCCCCGTGGAATTCCGGTAGGTGTGACCATAGTAGGTCCATCGTGGGACGGACAACATTGTTTTATTTTTTTGCTTGTCAAATTTCTGAGGACTAAAATAGCCCAAAAGAAACCCTCTTTGTTTTCTTCAGTCAAATTTCTCGACTTGATGATGATTCCATTTTTTAAATTCATGGTCTTGATAATGTATTGGCTAGCCGTTAAGTACAGGAAAGGTTCAACCTGAACAGTTAGTTGTAGAAATAGCAGAAAAAATATTGATTAAGGTTTTAGGAAAATACATTAAATATCAAATATCAATAGTTTCAAGGTTTGGATTTGTGAAGTAACAAAGGAGCAGCTGCCCCATATGATAAGTAAGATAAAATACATACATTTATTATTTTTTAATGTTTCGTGATGTCAAATTTTTGTTTGCTTTTGTAAGAGAGGCATGTAGCGCTTGTGACATGATTTGTGTATTGATATACTGAAGGTACAATAAAACCATTTGTTATTTTTTTTTGAGAAAGTGATATTTCATTCATTTTTACCATAGTAACTATATGATATTTAGGAAAGCTGCTCGCAAAAGTCGTCACAAATCAAATAATCCAAATTCTAGTAACTTTTAACTCTTTGATAGGTTTTACTCAAAAACCGCCGATGTTTTTCATATTATTTTTTCTGCAATTTTCACAATAAATAAAAACGTTTTGTTTGTCAGGGTGAAGTTCCCCTTTAAAGGACAAGTCTACCCCAACAAAAACTTGATTGAATAAAAAAAGAAATAAATTAACAAGCGTAACACTGAAAAT
This sequence comes from Lytechinus variegatus, assembly GCF_018143015.1. Lineage (NCBI taxonomy): Eukaryota > Metazoa > Echinodermata > Echinoidea > Temnopleuroida > Toxopneustidae > Lytechinus > Lytechinus variegatus. Next base: position 1,853,775 of record NC_054743.1, read on the forward strand.
ATCATCAAAATCAGATGTAAAATGAGAAAGTTATTGCATTTTAAAGTTTCGCTTCACTTCACAAAACAGTTATATGCACATCTCGGTCGGTATGCAAATATGAACTGATGACATCACTCACTCACTATTTCTTTTGTATTTTCTTATATGAAATATCTTTATTTTCTTGTCATTGTCATGTGAAATGAAGTTTAATTCATTCCTCCCTGAACACGTGGAATTCCATTATTTCAACATTTTGTGCTTCATGCAAGGAGGTCCTAATCGTCAAATTCGTAAAAATTGAAATATTGTATAATTCAAACAATAAAAAAACAAAAGAAATAGTGAGTGAGTGACATCATCGACTCTCTCACTTGGATGTAACTGGCTCGTTCATATAACTATTTTGTTAAAAATAAGCGAAACTTTTAAATGTCATAACTTTCTTATTTTACATCCAATTTTGATGAAATTTTCAACATTGTTCTTGTCTGATTTTTTTTCTATGGATTCAAATCAACATTTTTCCGAGGTGGAATTGACCTTTAAGGGTGTAGTTGGCATGTGAGGTTCTCTAAGGTTTGCTTTACTTATATTTGTGGGGGGGGGGGGGTCTCACAATATTGTATCATCGCGAGAAGAAGTGGGTTTTTTTTTATTTGATTTTACTTCATGTATGTGGAGTTTTTAACCTACAAAATGTAACTAAACTATGTCAGTACAACTACAGGAAAGTGATAATAAAAAAAATTGATTTTTTTTTTTTATTAAAGATGTCCAAGTGGAAATTATGTCATTGAAAGTCGGACGAGAAGTGGACTTTCCTGCTTAGAAGTTCACTCACTCCCTCATTATCTCTTTAATTATAGTTTTACTTCGATAGTTTTACTTAATTGAATTAAGATGGTGTAAAATGGATGCAAAGAAAATAAGTAAATTTTACTGAGAACTTCCAAAGTAATAATTATTTCAAAGAATTAAGGTAGTTTCTTAACATAATTCAATTAAGTGAATACTAAGGTAATTTTTATACAGTGTACAAAACTGACCACCATTGATTGGTGTCTTGAAAATTATTTTACAGCAACTGGCTGATGGAGAGGGTATGGTTTACGTGCAGACTGGTGACTGAAGGAGTAACCAGAGAATTGGAGATGGAACACCCCCCCCCCTGGAAAAAAAACTGAGGTCATTAGAAAGTAAGTAGCGTAATCTGTCAACACTGTGCAAATAATGTAGTATCATATTTTGTATAATCTTTAACATTCTTTTATTACGCTATAACATTCACTAATGATGTTTCCTTCGCTGTATTTGTACATTTACAAACATGTTATCGATTAAACCTCTTTAAGATGTTTTCTGTTACTATATAAGTGACAGAGAACCCCGTAAATTTTGTTTATTTGTTTACTGAAGGAAAGTGGAAGCATAAAATTGTTATTACGGAGTGTTTTAGTTACAATTAATACTCTGCGAGGTTAGATCATCTTGTATTTTATTTCGGACATGTAATTTGAAACAATATCTTTTAAATGCAAATATTTATTACAGGTCTCCCTACGTGGTTCATTTCAATGAAAAGCGGATTGCAATACATGCATCGCCCGTATGAGGCTATATAGACAATCGGGTAAAGTGGTCATGTCATCGTAAGATACAGAGGCGTATTCTTTTTAACATTTTGTTAAATAGGATAAGATACACTGTTAATCTTGGTCTTCTACTTATTATTTTTACTGAGCGTATCAGTTAATCAGTAAAAATGACATAAAAAGTGTCGAGAATAAAATAAAAAACAACAAATTAGCGTAATTGATTAATTAAATATACTTGTAGATTTTGATTTAAAACAATCATGTTTTTAAGACATGGTTGACGTGCATGCTGATTTTAGTTATTGAATAATGTAGCTTAATTCATACCATCACTATTTTTGTTTTGCTTTCTTATCCGATCAGACATGCTCCACATTTCAAGCAAGAAGGACAGATTTTGAAATCCGACGGGACAATCGTTAAAACAGTTCTTCTAAGATAGAGTGGGCTGGCTACAAAGATCAACGAGGTGGACCATGAACTAGGCGCAGATTATGTAGTTGCTATGCGTCCCTCAAAAAAAGGAAACTGGGATTCTCATATCGTTTTTCTCCTAAGGCAAATTCATTATAATATTTCGTTTGCATTATATTTTCACTTTTATACACACAATTCAATAATTCCTCTAATTTTATACCTAATCTGCCACAAACACTTTACAAATTAAAGGGAATGGTCCAGGCTAGAGATATTTTTTATCTTAATAAATATGGTAAAATTTACAGAGCAAAATGCTGAAAATTTGACCGAAATCGGATAACAAATAACAAAGTTATTGAATTTTAAAGATTTGTATTATTCTGGTGAAACAGTTCTAGGAATGTTTTTATGAATATTCACTATATAGGTTGGCTGATGATGTCATATACCCACTTGTTCTTTTGTATTTTATTATAAGAAATTAGGTTTATTCTAAAATTTTCTACCAAAAACGAAATAATTGGATTGACAACTGATTAAATAAGTGCAACTTATTTTATCATAATGGAGACACATCACTAACTCATGAATGAAAAAATGTTTCAGTTATGATTTTAATGTAATAACACAAAAACAAGGAAAGTGGGGATGTGACTGTGACATCATCAGCCCACCTAATGAATATTCATGACTATGTGCATATAACTGCTATCACAAATTATTGTTTAAAATTCAATAAATTCTTTGTTATCCGATTTTGATGAAATTTTCAGCATTTTGCTCCCTGAATTTCACTCAATTCATTTAGATATAAATATTTTGAGCCCAGACCGTCCCTTTAATGAGCAATACCAGTTTGAAATTTTAATGCCAAAACCATGTTGCACAGAAAATTTGGACAAGATTGGCTTGTGTTACGACACCCGAACTTATTCGACGATTGACTCAATATCATTTCTTTTGTATACATTATTACATATCTCACTGATCACTGAAATAAGAGTGCATTGAGAATGATTAATACCTTTCTGAACAAATCGTTTCTGAAAGTCCTCGATATTTGTTGTTTTAATTTGTCTTGCGTGAATGATTTACCAAGTTTTTGGTCTCAAATTAAAGATGAGATTTAACTCTTACCAAGTATCAAATTCATAGTAAAAACATGTGAAATCTATCTCTAAATACGGGTTCCCTTTTTTGTTGGACGCACTGTCTTACCCCGTCTATTAGGGTCAAGACAATGATAAGGGGCGAAATGCAGTAAGATTTTAATCCGGTCTCCTCCGCAATCAAATTCTGAAATCGATTGAAATTTGGACGCGGAAGTGGACTCCCTGTCTGAATATGATTGGAGGGATTTTAAAAAATACCTACATTGGCGAGCTATAAAGCCCACATGGTCCTGGGAAGCGGGGTGATGGTATGTGTGCCAAATTAGAAATGTCAGGAAAATCACCTTCATTTTTTTTTGACCCCCCCCCCCCTCTGTTTTTGGTTGTCAAATTCTTGGGACCAAAACGACCCTCATTTTGTAGTGAAAACTTTCTCTTTATGTTTTTGGGTCAAATTTTCTTCAGCACCCCTGCCCTCCAAAAAATCGTTCCAAGGGCCATGGATGTCGATTTGTGTTGTGAATTTTGTCCAAGGGGGGGGGGGGTGATCTCTGGTTTCACCCCCCTCCCCTTGAATAGTATGATGTCACGGACCATAGAGCCCTGATTTAACCATTATACATGCGAGCTTGTAATCTGTATTCTTTGGTTATGATCCCCGGGTTATGACCATGAGGTAATTCAGCAACCTTCTTGAATTCCCAGCACAACATCGAAATGCTTCCACAAATCTTAATCTGAGTAATTGATCATTTCTCTTTTTACTGACTTATCTCAACCTGATTATGGTCATCAAAATAAATCCCAACGATTTCCATCACAAAACAATTCTGATTAATTTGGAAAACCGAGAAATAAATGACAAATTGAAAAGAAATACATACAAAAGAAAATAATATTGCGATATTGATTTCTGTCAAGTGTATTCGATCAGACTGACCGACAGAGAGTCTGAATAAAAAATGGGGCTTTAGTTACCTTATTAGAGCAAGCCTTTTATTTCAAGCATAAAGTTGCATGATATAATGAAAAATTTCGAAGAATTTGTTCTTACAGTTTTGTAGATGATGCCGAATTTCGGGGTTGTGTGCGGGAATTTCTTATAGAATCCGATGACAGGGGCAAATAATATATCTGGAAGCGTGACTTTATGTTTTTAAGGCCTTTTCACACCATACGTCTGGTCCATTCAGAATAAATCGTATTTTGCTTATTTTCAGAAAAAGTATTTGAGGTTAAAATTAGCTGTAAATATACTAATATAATCTTTTTGGATGATTTATTTTGGACTCGGTAGTGGACCAAATTGTTTTCGAAAAAGAACCCGAGAATGAAAGAAAAAAAAAGGTTACCAAAAACTTAATTGACACCTGGGCCCCGTTGCATAAAACTTTTGCCAGACTTATTTTTGCCATAGTTTTTCTATGGCAAAAACCTTAGTTTTTGCCAGAGTTTCAAATTCGGTCAAAATTTCATGGCAAAAAAACTCTGGCAAACTTTTGCCAGAGTTTTTTAATTTGCCAGAGTTTTTTAAGACTGAATAAACTTGGACGAGGATGAACGCCGATATCAGCCGATATTGCGATCGGTATCGCTCATGTATGCTGTCTGCTGAAGAAAAAATGGAAACCCCAGTCAAAGTAAGTACGACTTATTTTATTCATTCATATGTATTGATATTTATCAATTTGATCATTCCAAGTCGATAAATTATTTGCAAAAATATCTGTGTATTATTTTGAATCACGATTGGTACCGTAATAGTTAGACCCACGATATTTTGAAAGACGTTTCTTTCGTTCTGTTTTGTGTCGCAAGCACTCGCGATGGTCAGCGTCTTTGCCATGTCTATTGCCGCCGGAGCTTCGGGATGGTAATGTGCAGGTTGCGCTTGCGGCTCGAGCAGCTGCAGCATGCAGCTTACGTTTTTCTGCAGTCTGCATCGGCACATTTGATTTGGAAACTGTCGGTTGATTGTATTAGCCATTGTATTTCTATTGCTATGATCATATATTCTGCTTTATGACTGATATCATAAAAAAAGATTCTATACCTTTTTTAATGAATGAAATTGAATTTTTGATGAAAATGGTTAAACTGTTTGGAAATGACATTGACGGTTTGGTCTTTGGAGAGTTTCCTCAAATTGGCCTAGGCCTATCCCTAGGCTATAGGCCTAGACAGAAATATAGAATTTACCTGAATTTCAGACCCTTCCTATTTCGAAGAGCAAATGCTGGTTATTTGTTTTCCGTTATTTTTTTCTTCAACCAGTCGACTGTGTGCGCGGGGGATCAAAATTTATTCGGCGATGGTTTTTGGCACTAGGCCGAAGTATTCAATCCGTCGGCACGCCATTACTTTTTTTTAGGCTAGTGATTTAAGATGGCCCTGTTTCTCAATCTGCCCTTGTCCCATCTGACAATGGACTACACCATTTGAGATGAGACCAAACAGGGAATTAATCTAAGCCAGAGACTTACATAGATCTAGATCTCATTTACCAATCTAAACCCTTTTGAAAATTTGAGATTTGCTATCTATCCTCACTAGGTTGAATACAGGTACCGGTAGGCCTACTAGTACTACTACTAGTGCCATTCAGTGCAAAAGGCCATCGTCGCATAATTCAATCCTCCGCGCATACAGTCCACAGATTGATAAAGAAAATGCTGACAACAGATTACCCTTGAAATAACAAAAGTATGAAATTAAGATAAATTCCATATTTCTAAATATTTTCGGGAATATTTCAAAATCTTTGAATTATCCCGGGTTGAATACTAGTGCCCATAGGCCATACGGTACATCTTAGCAATTCTTACAAATCCTTTACAAAAAACACACCAAAAATTCTTGCAAAGGAACAAAGTACATAATGTTATTTTTATTAGTCAAATGGACACTATGAGTTACATTGGTTTTCAAAAGGGCACCTTTTATTTTGATCTCATTTTATAGCTAAATTAAATTATAACAATACAGTAAACAAACTGATGAGCATATAAAAATGACCTTGATGAAATGAACGAATCCCTTTAAGGTAATATATCATCTGAAATGTAATTTCATGGGCAATATTTGTTTACATTGAGATTGGTTTTATCTGTTCGAATCATGGTCATAAGTTCCACATTTAGATCCAAGTTTACAACCATCAAACTAGTCTTTAAAAAAGCCATGGTTAAAGTCACCCCAAATAGAAAATACTTAACATTAAATCATTCAAATTGAAAGAAAACTAAATGCAAATATTTGTATGGCTTTATCTCTAAGTGGAATTTTGTGATCGTCTAATAGATTATTTTCTCATTCAATTTCTTACAGCTGAAAAAGTCAAGATACACTCTTGAGCAGTTGCAGTGTATGTGCGACTTTGTGCGGATCAATCACACACGATTGTTTGGTCAACCTTTGTCGCCATGTGAAAGGGTAAGATATACAGTATGGAAGCTAAATTTAAAAACTGCGCAAATTTTAATTGCTACCATTTTTATTATATGCCTGTCCTAGACGGTACACGGTATCACGCTCATTGTCCGTCTGTTAACTTTACCTTGTAAACGTGGTAACTACAGTTTCTTTCTTTACGAATAACTTAATGTTCCATGTTGCAGGATGGCGCATTATGTGTTCACCTTAGCAACACTCTTGTTTGTATTTATAGATGGGTTTCTTTTTTTTTTTTTGGTAGTCCTTGGCCCCGTCTTACAAAGAGTTATGGTTGATTTGATTAGTGTCTTAATTAATCTATGAAAAACGTGCTCAATGTCCTCTGTATACAAGAGAAGCACAGTGAATTTTCACGAAAACAATGAATGCTTGAATATACATCATAGCTAGAAAATGTTTTGAACAAACATGAATAATGGATGTCGACATTGCTGGCCATCCATAATTGCGATCGATTGGATCAATCGCAACTCTTTGTAAGATGAGGTTCAGGGCCCTGTTGTACAAAGAGTTACGATTAATCCAATCCATCACAACTATGCAAAGCCAGCAAAGTCAACATATAAAATGCATGTTTGTTAAAAAAATTCTAGATATGAATCCATATCCATAAATTCATTGATTTATTGATAATTTGGGGTGTTGTACAAAGGACATTTTGCAATTTCCCTGTAGAAAAAAATATGACACTGATGGATTTCCATAGAGTTACGATAGGTCGGATCAATCGCGAGTATTTGTACAACAGGGCCCAGGATCCCGTCTTACAAATAGTTACGATTGATCCCATCAATGATAACTCTATGGAAATCCATCAGTATCATAATTTTTTCTACATAAAATTTTCAAAATGTCCTTAGTAAACAAATGTGAACACACCAAATCATCAAGAAAGCAATGAATTTATGTAATTTTTGTCATATCTAGAAAACATTTTGAACATTCATGCATTTGAAATGCTGACTTTGCTGGCGGTCCATAGTTGTGATTGATTGGATTAATCTCAACTCTTTGTAACACATTTTGATGAATATTTGTGATAAAGAGAAGAAGCTTTCCCTTAGCAGATTTTCTTTTATTTTTTAGACCATATACATATTTACTTAAGAGTGTCAATTTAGTTTACTGCAAGAAAAACTATTTTTTGGTCTGTTTGCATTTCGATTAAAGGTTGCTGATACAAGGAGAAAGGCGTGGGAGGAGCTATCAGAGCAGCTAGCGGCTCTTGGCTGTCCAGGCCGCACAGCCTCCAACCTCAGGCAGTCTTGGAGCGATTTGAAGAAGAAAGCCAACGAATATGCCAGGCAAAGAAATAAGACTGGTACGTATTTTCATTCATTTTAAAAGTAAAGAATTAAGTTTAATATATCAACTTAAGCTTTAAGAGATCTATGACCTTTCATCTAGTTATTTTTTTAGAAGATATGTCATGCTAATCATTCAACAACTATTTTTATGCCTCTGTCAATTGTAGGTGGATGCAGGGAGGCGGGCTGGATTTTGGGTTGTCTCATTTTTCTGGCCTTGTTGATTTCTTTATTGTGATAAGAAAAGAAATTTTAACTTCCAATTTTTTGTAAGTATGCATATGTAGGAGTGACAGCAGGCAGTTTCAGGTCACATGACTAAGGTCAAAGGTCATTTAGGGTCAATAAACTTTGATGGGGGGGTATTTGTTGAATTACCATCATAACTTAAAAGCAAATGGGCCTGGTTCATAAAACTATAGAGTAATCAAGTATCACTGATCATCCTTTGTGAATTTCAGTTCAAGCGACAATGGTCAAAGGTCATCTATGATCAATAATCTTTGGCCATGTTGGGGATAATTGTTAAATTGATGTCATAACTTTGAAAGTTTATGAATATGTTTATGAAATATGGATTTCATGAAAACTATTACTGTGTATAAAATGAGACTAAGTTAGTATTATTATATTAATGATTTAACTTCAAACTTGCCAAATGTATATAGGAGTTATAATTTTTAGCTCATCCGGCCCGAAGAGCAAGATGAGCTTATGCCGTGGCGTGGCGTCCGTCCACAATTTCAAAATGCTACTCCTTCGCCATTTCAAGTCCGATTTCAATTCTGTTTGCTTTATATGATAGCACTAGGTGGGGCAGTCAAAACTTCTACTCAGAATTTTTAAATTCATTGAATATGCTAATTTATGCGCAATTTTCAAAATTCACGTAAAATGCTACTTCTTCTTTATTTGTTGACCGATTTTGATTTTTTTGCTTCCAAGGTTCTACACAGAGTTAAGAAACTTTAACTAGATAATAATTAATACTTAATTCATATGAAATTTATTCATAGATAACAAAAAATGCTTCTATGTCATTTCTTCATCAATTTCAATTCTATATCCTCAATTTATGTCACCAATGTCAACTGGGCTGAAATTAAAATTGTGTTAAATTGTGTTGCGAGATACCGGATGAGCTCCACATCATTGATGTGCTAGTTCTTGTCGCAATGGCGGAGGCATACATGTCAAATCTTTAAAATGGAATCATAGCTATTCTTAATATTCCAGTCTTAGAGTTATTGTTTGTGCACACTTCCTAACTGATCAGTGTTTGGGAATGACTTCAGTTCATAATCTGTTATTAGCAATTTCTTTTGTGTCAGGGGGAGGAGGGGGGAGTTGAGTCATCATCAACCCCATGGTATTGGTCGTGTCTACTCCCTTTTTTAGATCATTCTACCGTCCCTCTTTGTTTGCATTGAGAAAGTTTATAATTATGTAACGTTATTGATTTTTGTTAAATCTTCAGGAGGAGGAACGTGCAAAATTAAGCCCAAAATGGAAATGATCTTGGCAGCGATGCGGGACAAGGCAGTTTATGGGATCCGGGGCATGGAGACCGAGACAGGGGCATCAGAGAAACCGGTTGGTTTAATAGAAAAGTTTCAACAATCAAATAGATGACATATGTGAAATTACATACATGCCTTGAAGAAGGATCATTTATTTTAATTCCAGCTATTCTTGAATTCAGGCATTAATTCAATGAGCATATTTGGATTGGATATTCTCCACGATTCTTCTCACATGGCTCTACTTGAGAATCTAAAGGGGCAAGGTTATTTTAAAGAGGACAATGAAAGGAAAGGGAAGGTGATGCTTCAAGGTCATTTTAAATTGGCACCAATAGTAAAACCTTTTTATTTTTTTTGCAATGGGACATATGCACTGGATTACCACAGTTATTTCAAACACTCAGATAAGAAGAGCATTTGTTTCTCCCCAGATGAAATGATGTATAATGATTTAATTGTGTAAATATTCAAATTTTAGGGGAAAAAAAAGTTCTTATATGCACTTTTCCAATAGAATGTCTTTATTTTATTTTGAATTTTTAATATGAATAGTGTTTCTTTTCCTTTACAAAACGTGATAAAGACACTAGGATATTGTTTTTATATATTTCAGTGTTCTTATGGATTGATGTGCATAACTGAATAGGGGAATATAAAGGGGAAGAAAGAAAGTGGGGAAAAAGAGGGGTTTGTTTATCTGATTTTTCTCCTTTCTCTGTTCAAATCATATTAATTCATCCTGGAATACCAATTTATATGAGCTTGGAATTGGGTTAAGATTTTGAAATGAAAAAAATGTTGAATCATAGTCCATTCCAATGTTCAATACGAAATGTTTAAATATGTAATTTAAGTCAAGTTTAATTTTCTTTTGTTGATGTGCAGCTATCACAAAATACGGCAGCCTGTGCCATGCTCGCTGAGATGGGGAATCCGGAGGAAGAGGAGGAGGAGGTTGAGGAGGTGGTCGAGGAGACTGTGGTCAAGGAGGCATCGAAGGAAGAGGGGGGTCAAGGAGGTCATGCAGGACGCCAAGACGTCCAGCATAAGAGAAGGTGTTCTGTGCGGTATGACCAGCACACAGAATACCAGGAGCGTCTGTTGCAAGTTCAGCAGGAGACGCTCAGAACGCAGCAAGCTATGCTGCAAACATTTAATAACATCCATGATGTTTTTAAAGAGATTAGAAATAGTTTGCAGCAGTTTGTTAATGGACATCAGTAGTGATTCTGGACAACTAGGCCCAAATTCAAAAAGGTGGTTTTTAAAACCATTGGTTGAACCCATGGATGCAAGTTTCTTGTATGAATTATGCTTATTTGCCCTGCATAGTAATAAATATTCTATGCTGATGTGCGCTTATGTCACAGTGCGCCAAATTAATGACCATGGTTAAGGACGCTAGTTTTATTCATGAGTCCACTATTTGAAGAGTGGACTCATGGATAACCATGGCAACTGTCGTTAATTTGGCACACTGTGACAATAGAGAGCATCAACCTTGGACCTTTTTTTAATAAATGTAATTTATACAGGAAGTCTGCATAAACCATCGGTTCATCCGATGGTTTTAAAACTTACCTTTGTGAATTTGGGCCTTTGTCTTTGAATCATTTTTGTTTGTATGTAGCTACTGATTCCATTAACAACTACAATAGCTTGCCTGTGTTTTGAGTTACTCTTGCTGAATTTTACAGCACGCATCAACATTTTATTGGTATTCCACCTTTTCTTATGCTGTTCTCTTGGCCTCCTGCTAATAGCTCTATACAGTATTATCATATGCAAAATATTAATGTTAATTGGTAGAAATCCATACAACAACCTTCATAACATGGATATTGTTGGTCTCACAATATTTGATTTTTTTATAAAGAAGCAAATTTTACATTTTAAAATAACCTGTGCTATGTAATGTATTTATGATTCATCTTATCAACTCTTAACTTCAATACTTCATATTTTCAGGAATTAATATAGAAATTATTTCCTTAGATGTTTTAATCATCTGGAGATTTTGTAGCAATGGAAGAAATAAGTAGACTGAAAACTTGATGAATATTGTTTAGAACTTGTAGTAAAGTCAACTTGAACTTTGGTAAATTTGAAAAACCATACATTTAGCAAATATTATGTAAATGAGTACAAATAATGACAAAGACTACATTCTTCTGAGTTGAGAATGTTAAACTTCAAATTTTATTCATTTCTCAGTAGATAGAAGATAATGTTATTCATTCAGTTCATTCAATTTGAATCAATGCCTTGCGATGCAACACAAACATTTTGGTGCTGAAATCTTTATCTGAATCCCTCTCTAAGAATAGTTCAATGTTCACTTATACATTTTCATAATCCAAATCTGAGTAAAATTCTCTATTATTCAACTCTGAAATATTTTTTTTTACTAAAGAAGTGACAAGTACAAAAACATTTCCTCCAATATTATAACATCATTGATGTGGGTTTTTTTCCCATTATCTTGTTTCAAAATGTGTGACTGCATCAAATTTTCAGTGTCACTCAAGACAAAAGCTCAAGTAAATCAGAGTGAGTAAAAATTAGCCATCCTTTCACTCTCAATCTTGATATCTGTGTTTAGCATATCGTAGGAACCCAGGTGACACTTGCTATATTGTGATGTTTCACAAATTACTTCTGATCATGTACACCAATGCTTTATATTCTAGGGTTATCCTAAGAGAATTAAATTGATTCTAGAGTTGATGCATAAACCAATTTTCATGGGATTCATGACCACATTCCATGTGATCCTTGCCTGTTGCATCTGATTCTCACAGCATATATGAAGGAATATATATTAAGATGATTTATAGGTACGCAGGTTTGGGTTTCTTTCCTAATTTCATAATCAACCATTTGGAGGTATGATTTACTCTATCATTGGAAAATTCAATACAGTAACAGAACCATTCAATATGATGCTCACTGTGTGAATCTTTCACCATGAAAGTCAGGGTCAAAATAGACGACATAGAAGGATACAGTATTTGCAAAAGTGCTTTCTGTATATATATATACTCCAAGAACATTTATGCATCTATGTTTGTATACGTATGAATAACAATTATTTTCATTGTCTCCAAAGGTGCACTTTTTGGTAAGATTTGTAGTCAATCATTATGGGGCATTGCTTGTGACTACAACCTCTCATTCTTCATAGATCTTAGGCACATGTATATCTATTCACATTTACTTTTGTGGGTTTTGTCACTCAGCCAATCCCAAACTCTACCACATGTTAAATGATAATTAGATCATTGTGTAATTGGAGGTTATGCCTTATGCTAGAAAAGACCAATAACCTAAGAGCAAAGTTGAAGTAAAGTTGGTGCCTTGAACATCAATGGTTTATGATTCAGAAGTTTTTAACTGGTCAAAACAATATGATTTGTCGTGAAATGATATAAATCAGAAATAAAGTGCAATTGTAAATACAATGCCATCAAACTAGTTACAATAACTGTAACACCTTTCCAATAAATTATTTGAAAAATGTCAATATAAAATAAAACGAAAGCAGGACATGGCTTTCAATTTAAACAGAGCAATGACAATGGGGAAAATGTGCATGGTTAATCCAAATCAGTTCAAGCAAAATAATCATTTATAATTGCCTGTCTAACAGCAGCACCAGTGGGCTCATTTCCTTCTGGCTCGTGGGGATTGACATCTTCATCAACTTCCATGTGGTATTCTTGTTCTGGTTCTTTCAACTCCTTGCTTATATTAAAGAGAACACAACAAGCGATGATGATGTCGCTGGCCCTTTCTGGGGACATATTGATGCCACCACCCAACAAGCATCTGAATTTATTCTTGAGCTGCCCATTGACTTGCTCGATGAAAACCCGTGTCTTACAGTGTGCTCTGTGTGCAATAAAAGTAGATTTGGGAGCAAGTTACATGTAAAGTCAGATTTAAATTCCTTGTGAGGATTTCCCCTCCTACATAATGTAAAATGAAATATTCTCAATATCCTGCATATAGTATTTGCAAAATTGAAATGAAATGAAAGACTTGAAACTTCAGTTTAAATGTCAAGTCCACTCACAAAAAAGTTGATTTAAATCAATAGAGAAATTTCAAACCAGAATAACGCTGAAAATTTGGTCAAAATTGTATATTATATAAGAAAGTTGTGACATTTTAAAGTTTCGCTTATTTTGCACATAACAGTTCTATGCTCAACTCAGTTTTATGCAAATGAAAGAATTGATGATGTTACTCGCTTACTATTTTATTTGTATTGTATTGTTTGAATTATACAATATTTCTATTTTTTACAGATTTGACAATTTTGTTTGAACCACAAAATGGAAGACGAACACAAGACAATGGAATTCCCATGTTCAGGGAGGAATGAAACTTTGTTCACGTGATAATGAGTAGAAAATTAAAGTATTTCATATTCATGTAACGAAAAACACAATAGATGGTGATTGGGTGATGTCATCAGTTCCCTTATTTGCATACAAACCTAGATGTGCATAAAACTGTTTTGTGATTTTATTTTAAAATTTTTTAAAATGTCATAAATTTCTTATTTTAGATCTGTTTCTGATCAAATTTTCAGCGTTATAAGCATGATTTCCATCGTTATATTCAAATCAGCTTTTTGTTGGGGTGAACTTGTCCTTTAAGCTGCAAAAATTTATTTATTTATGTTTTCTTTAGACAGGGTGGTCTCTTCAGTACATAAAAACTGCTTTTCGAGAGAGCCCTTTACGCTGCAAATTTGATCAATGTTGGGTGACAGGCTATTATATTTATCATTTCAGAAATGCTTTCATTTGTGTATTGATGAATGCAGTTTAGTGCTTAAATAATTAATTCATTTCTGATTTATATGTTATGCCAAATTTTATTTATTAATCTGCTGTATATATGTATATATGTAAATTTAAAAACATTCTATAATGTGTTTATCAAAACGACACATGATTGCTGAGCATTCATTGATAATTTTATACTTGAATATTATTAAAATTTATTCACCTGTTATATGCTCTTTCAGCATTGTTTTGTGGCTCTCGAACTGGTGTCATGAGCCATGGCTCCAGGCGATATCCTGCATCACCCAGCAGGATACCTTGCAGCTCGCCATCAGCAAACCGTCGTCCAATGGCACTGTTCTGTTGATTTAAAAGAAAAGGGACCTTGTCAATATTCACTTACATATTTCAATACACAAACAAGGGATACAGTGACCATTGAAATCAAAATATGACTTTATTATAAATTCAGTTGTAAATTGTTAATAATGAGTTCTTTGGTCTATCACTTTTAACTGTTCTTAATAAATCATAAGTTTCCTGTATTATCTATCTTGGATTGCAAATGAAATTAGTTTAAATGTATTATTTGAGAATTGAATTGTTTGAAATAGGAGAAAGGGAGAGAGAATGGGTATACAAAAAAGAAAGGAGAGTATTTACTATTAAGAAAGAGAAGTCTTGAGTTGTGGCTAATTTCATTGAGAAAAAGTCACATTTAGGTTGGCTCCCTTCTATGAAAATACTACAAATACGATACCATATTTATTTATTGATGTAAGTGGCCCATAAAAGAAACATTTTAGAATTGTTATTCCCCCACCCCCTGTACAATAGATATTATATAGCTATCATATTGCATTGATATACGATGGTGGGGGGGGGCATTTCTTGAATATAATTACCCTCAAGATGCGGCTGTCGTGGGTGCTTCCTGGCCATCTGGCGACGACATTCAGTAGTTTGTAGGTGTGGTCGCAAATTAGTTGAACATTCAGTGATTTGCGACCCTTTCTGTTAACATAGAGGTATTCATCCTCACCTAGGGGAGCCCCCAACAGATTCACATGTGTCCCATCCACAGCCCCCACCACATTCGGGAAATGGGCCACTCCGTAGAAGCCTACTTGATGCTCTCGAATGTCTTCCATTGACTGGGGGAACTTGATCACCTGTACATTTAATGAAATTTTTGGAAAAAAAACATTAAGGGTAGTGGGGGTCATGTGTGCTGAGCTGAATGAAATGAAGACTGCATGATTTTGAAAATTGACTCAAGGAACATGAGAGTTTATATGATTTATTATCTATTTTAGTTTCATTTGGCGCAGGGTAGCCCTTTCAGTTATTTGACTGATTTACACAGGGGCATTGCATCATGATGACAAACTTTATAAACAAAAAGTTACATGCAATTAAAATAACATTGCAGAAAAGGTACAAATGAAAAAAGGGGATCTATAAACTACAGCTTCAGCAGGAATTATTTTACATTTAGTTTCCAATACTTGAATGAGTATGGAATCCATAAATTATAAAAGTGGAGTATATTCCAGAGGGAATAATATTGAAGGTATTTCTACATGATTCAGTATTGGATATAGAGGGGCGTTTTAAGGGAGTTTGAAATGTAAGGTTCTGTGAATGATTTTCTCAAAGAGGTTGCATAGGCTTGTTCTGAGAACTAGGGAAGCCAAAAATAACTAGATTAAAAAATAATGGGTCTTATCTCCCAAAATGAAGCTGATTTCATATATATGTGTTAGAGAAATCAGTTATCAATTATTATATTGGATTCTACAGTAATTGTTTTACAATGTTTTATATTTTGATGTTATAATGTTTTATGAAAATTACCAATGTGGATAGGCCTATTTCAGAAAATGATATTTTTAAAAAACTTTACCAAGAAATTTATAGCAACAAAAAAATTGAAAATATGGTTTTACAAAATGTTATCATGAACTTTAGATAATGGTAGTGAGGAGGGGTAGTGTGACTTATGAAACAATTTTGGAATGAATTAAAGGTGACCCCCCCCCCCTCCCCCCATCGACCCCTATTTGACTGGTCATCATTGGCGGTGGAAGCCAAAAAAAAATTAGGGGGGGGGGTCTACCTGAAATTTTGTGATGGACATATGAAAAAAAATATTTGACAAGCAAAAAAAAAGGTCATCAACCTAAATTTTAGGGGGGTTCACAGGAAACAAAACCCCACCCCCTATTAATTTATCCTATCTCTCTTATTTTGTATGTCATTGTTCTTGGACAGCTTCATCCCAAGGAGTTATCAATTTTAAAGAAATAAAACGATCTTTAATCATGTTTTTTTTTAGATCTTTCAATGGTTCTTCATATTCCCCCCCCCCCCCCCCAATTTTTTTCTCTGTCAACTGTTGAAATTACCCGTGACAAAACCCCCAAACAAAATTGATTTGCCTTGTGAGCTGGCGCCCTAGCTATATAAGCACTTGCACAGCTACTGCGCCACTGCAAGCACTGGCGCTGGCCGAAAATTCCCGAATTTCAGTGCATGCATGACCATCATCATAATGCATGGAGGAGTTTGGGGCTGAGCTCACTCGTCAGCTGAGCTGTGCCGGGTCGGGAAGGAAAGAATATTTGAAGGTTACACCCTTTCCCAAATCATCAACCAGTTTCATGAAGTGACAAACTAACTGAGAATTCTCATTTTACATATTGGCTGTCATAGGTGA
This sequence comes from Lytechinus variegatus, assembly GCF_018143015.1. Classification (NCBI taxonomy): domain Eukaryota; kingdom Metazoa; phylum Echinodermata; class Echinoidea; order Temnopleuroida; family Toxopneustidae; genus Lytechinus; species Lytechinus variegatus. The sequence continues at coordinate 1,870,685 of NC_054743.1, forward strand.
GATTGATATGTCGATTGATTTTGATAAGTGATCGAACGCGCTGTTCCAACTTTTTTTTGAGTGTGTGGGACTGGGCCGTAACGACGACCATCAATTTTTTCCTCCTGAAAAGTAAACCGAGTACAAGTCTGTTCTTTCGTTAAAATAAGGAATCGCAAACTTTTTTTGTATTTTAGTTTATTTGAGGTGGTTTTTCTAGATATGAATTACAAACCATGTAAATATTTGGATCTATTTCGGTGGTTGAATGGTTAAAAACAGCAAAAATAGCGATGGTTTGTACAAATGAACGATAAGTAAACAGCACTGTGCCGTCACTATTACATCCCGCGGCGGGGCTACAGCTGGCAGCCGACACTGCCACTCTCGGTAATCGTCTGTGGCCATGGTAACAAAAAAAATAAAAGGGCACGAAGTTCAACTTCAATCAAGTAATTTGAAGACTTAAAACAGCTTCATGGCATAATTTATAACCCATTTTTTAAAAGAAATATGTTGGATCTAAGTCTTATATAGTATAGATCTACTACTAAGGCCTAAGTTAGACATTTCAAGCTCAATACAATACATAAATCTTTGAGTATTGCAGTGTTGACAGTCATGGAAATTTCAATAACTTTCCTTCATCCACTTCACTCATGATGACCTTAAAATAGGCCCTAATAATTATCAAATAGATGAAATTATCTATAATTACCTCATTTCTTAGCTGATACAAGGCTAAGGTCACTCTCCGTATCGTCCTTGATGCTGTTGACAGATGTATTCCGTGTATGACACTGGTGTTCGTAAGCATCGATCCGGTCGCGAAGTATCGTAAGGTGATAAATACTTGCAAACTGGCAGGTAGAGCAAAATTTCTTCTCGTCGGATGCTCAATATAGGGAGCGAGTCTGTTAATGATGTGAACGCATCCCTGCCTGGAGAATCTATATAACTTCAGCATTTCACTGTCGTCGTAGATGTCCAAGGGATGCGTTCGATCTCTAAAGACTCGCTCCCGTCTCAAGACAGCTGCCTGCTGTATGGCATACAGTAGAGCAGCCATCTTGAAACTACTTTGCCAGAGTTTTTAGGACTTTGCCGGAGTTTTTAGGACTTTGCCGTTGGTACAGGAGCTACGGCAAAAACCCACTTACTTTGCCGGAGTTTTTTTAAAGTTTTGCCGTAAAAAACTCCGGCAAAGTTTTATGCAATGGAAAACTCCGGCAAATTTTTTTTTGCCGTAGTTTCTGATTTTTTGCCGTAGTTTCTGATTTTTTGCCGTAAAAAAACTCCGGCAAAAGTTTTATGCAACGGGGCGTTGGTATCTGGTTACTTGCCTCGTGTCTGAATTAAAAAAAAAGATCATATATACACCATGCAAGTAACACATCTGCTCTTTAATTTGATAAATCAATTTAAAAAGTGTCTTTAAAAGAACAACGTTCTATTTCTTTAAAATTATGCTTGCACATGGGTAACAGAAGATTGCTGATCATCAAAAAAATGGAGTGACTATTTATTCCGAAAGCCAGCTTGTAAAAAGTCTTCATTTATTTCAAGATTTTTTTTTAAATAGAACTTCACTTGTACTTAAAGGTCAAGTCCACCTAAGAAAAAATGTTGATTTGAATCGATAGAGAAAAATCAGACAAGCACAATGCTGAAAATTTCATCAAAATCGGATGTAAAATAAGAAAGTTATGACATTTCAAAGTTTCGCTTATTTTCAACAAAATATTTATATGAACAAGCCAGTTACATCCAAATGAGAGAGTTGATGATGTCACTCACTCACTATTTCTTTTGTTTTTTATTGTTTGAATTATACAATATTTCAATTTTTACGAATTTGACGATTAGGACCTCCTTGCCTGAAGCAGAAAATGTTGAAATAATGGAATTCCATGTGTTCAGGGAGGAATGAAACTTCATTTCACATAACAATGACGAGAAAATAAAAATATTTCATATTTCATATAATAAAATACAAAAGAAATAGTGAGTGAGTGATGTCATCAACTCTCTCATTTGAATGTAACTGGCTCGTTCATATAACTATTTTGTTGAAAATAAGCGAAACTTTAAAATGCCATAACTTTCTTATTTTACATCCGATTTTGATGAAATTTTCAGTGTTATGCTTATTGAATTTTTCTTTTATTCAAATCAAGTTTTTGTTGGGGTGGACTTGTCTTTTAATCAATGGAGTATTAGATCAAGGAGCGGCCACGGTACATTAATTAGAAGACATGCGATTTACTTGTTTTAAAGTTCAGTTTTCGTCCGCCAAAAAGTGTTGTGGAAATCCTTTCTTGGAACCGATGTACTGGCCCTTGCGTTAAGTATATTATACAAATAAAAGAATATGCCCTAAGCTTTGCAAATATGTAGTGATCAACCAATCATTTTTTTATGAATGGAACCTATAAATCTTAATGAAAAATGGATGTGGAAAAAGGTGTAAGAGGATAATATTCGAGAGTACCAAAACTAAGAATTAAAGGGAAGTACACGAATTTGAGAATTTTTGCAAAGTTTTCAGAAGTCTTTAGGCCACCGCACACCTTACCATGCTTACGACTGTTCGCGATCCGATTTTGGAACAAATGGCATTTTGCTAATTTTTTTTAAAATGTGAATGGAACATATTTCATTTGAGGTTAATATTTATTGAAAGAATACTAATATAACCTTTTAGAACGATTGCAAGCCTTTATTTTGGAGTTAAGGCCAAATAAGTTGCAAATTGAAGCGAATCGCACGACTGCTATGACGTCATTGCGACTAGATATTAAATTTGCTTGTATTCTAAGAAGGATGGTAGAATATAAACAGACTTAAACATAGGAATTCATACGATGATTTCGAACATTACGCGGTAAGATATTCCAAGTCTCAATATTAGCATCAAATTCTACTACGTTTTATTCCAAAATTGAGTCGCAGACCAATCGTAAGGTGTGCGATCGCTTTTACACTACTTCAGCATAACAGGCTTTGATAATATTGCTCCAAATTAGGAATGTTTCATGCTTCACCTTTACACATGCAGAACGCATTTATATTGTACTTTACTTATTGCTCTCTTTTTCAAAATAATATCTGTTGGAAAATTCATTTTTGTCGAACCATGTCATATTGCAGCTATTTTTTCGATCAATTAAAGGGATGGACCGGGCTGAAAGTATTTATAGCTTAATAGAGTGGAATTTACTGAGCAAAATGCCGAATATTTCATCAAAATCGGATAACCAATGACAAAGATATTGAATTTTAATTTCTAGCAATATTTTGTGAAAACAGTCGTCATGAATATTCAGAAGTTGGGCTGATGATGTCACATCTCCACTTGTTCTTTTGTATTTTATTATATGAAATTAGGTTTATTCATTTTTCTTCCAAGAACTAGAATCAACTGATTTAGTGCATTAGATATTTATTACTGCAACTTATTTCATTATAAGGGAGACATATCATTCACGCAAGTATTAAATAATGAAAAAAATATGATCTTATGTTATAACATAAGAAAACAGAAAGTGGAGATGCGACATCTTCAGCCCCGCATACATTCGTAATTCCGAAGGTTCGGATATTCCGAAGGTCCGTGAATCCGAAAACGAAATGATTTTCGTAATTCCGAAGGTTCATTAGTACGAAAACGAAATGATTAAAGAACCTTATTTCGTTTTCGGATTAACGAACCTTCAGAACAACGAACCTTATTGCATTTCTGAATTATCGAACCTTTGGAATAACTCCACAAATGTACGGATTAACGAACCCTTTTACGTTTTCGGATTAACGAACATCGAGGTTTTGGCAATTTACGTGTTTCGGAATTACAAACCTTCGGAATAAAGAACCTTCGGAATTACGAACCTTCGGAATTACAAGTGTAACCCATCAGCCCACCAAATGAATATTCATGACGAATGCTTTCACAAAACATTACTAAAGTTTAAACTTCAATATCTTTATTATTTGTCATCTGATAATGAGTTAATTTTCAGCATTTTGCTCTGTGAATTCTACTGTATGTATTTATAAATATTTTCAGCCCGGACCATCCCTTTAAGATATCTTTGTTGTGTGTATTTTTTCTTATTCTTTGAGGTCAAATACAACATATAATTATATAGAAAAAAAAATAAAGTGTTGACATTAAAATTCGGTTCTTGTTGCTTCTACTTAATTTTGAAGCTTTATTTTACTTGTGAGAAAATGTAGCCTATATCCACAAAGGTCATATAAGACTTGAATGACAGAACAGAAACAAATGTAGTTTTTACTTCCAGGCTATGGAGGCTCTAATCAGTCTCTCGTATGTTCTTTCTAAGGAGAAATAACTGGAAGCAGAGGAAACCCATTATATTTCTCACCTTTCCGTGTTTTACTCCGCTTTAAGTCTGTGAACTGGAAGAAGAGGAAACTCATGCTATTTCTTACCTTTTCGAGTTTTACTCCGCTTTAAGTCTGTGAACCGGAAGCATAGGAAACTCATGCTATTTCTCACCTTTCCAAGTTTTACTCTGCTTTAAGTCTGTGAACCGGAAGCAGAGGAAACCCATTCTATTTCTCACCTTTCCGAGTTTTACTCTGCTTTAAGTCTGTGAACCGGAAGCAGAGGAAACTTATGCTATTTCTTACCTTTCCGAGTTTTACTCTGCTTTAAGTCTGTGAACCGGAAGCAGAGGAAACTCATGCTATTTCTTACCTTTCCGTGTTTTACTCTGCTTTAAGTCTGTGAACCGGAAGCAGAGGAAACTCATTCTATTTCTCACCATTCCATGTTTTACTCCGCTTTAAGTCTGTGAACCGGAAGCAGAGGAAACTCATTCTATTTCTCACCTTTCCGTGTTTTACTCCGCTTTAAGTCTGTGAACTGGAAGCAGAGGAAACTCATTCTATGTCTCACCTTTATGTGTTTTACTCTGCTTCAAGTCTGTGAACCAGAAGCAGAAGAAACTCAATCTATTTCTTACCTTTCCGTGTTTTACTCTGCTTTAAGTCTGTGAACCGGAAGCAGAGGAAACTCATGCTATTTCTCACCTTTTTGAGTTTTTCTCCGCTTTAAGTCTGTGGACAGGAAACAGAGGACACACTTTATTTCTCACCTCTCCGAGTTGAATACTGCTTTGTTAGGCCTTTTTACTGGACGCAAAGGAAACAAATATTCCAATACTTTCCATATTGTCTGCGTTGAACAAGAGAGGGGGAGGGGTGGAGATTGCTTATGCTTCATAAAGATAACGGAGTGATGACTCTTGATTTTTATTCCAGTGGAATATAGGCCTTAGGAATGTGGGGGGCTGCAAAATGAGATACGGGATGAAAATTTCCTTTTAGGAACGAATAATGAAAAATTGACCCTGTTACTACCCCTTTGACCCCTTAACCCCTTGAATATCATTATTTTTATTGTAATTATGATCCAAATCGCTTATCAGTTTCAATTTTCCTATTACACATAAAACAGATAGAAGTGGAAAAACATAAATGAAGGCATTTGCCTAAAAAAATGGGACTTCTAGTATGATTCAATCGTCGGGGCCTGTCTTAATGTGAGAGTGAGTTTGTTCCATACCATTGAAGTTATAACAGTGAAGTTTCATCTCCGGACTGTTTTATTTTAGTTAGATAATTATGTCAACTAAAGTCTTCCGAGGATCGAGTTCTTCTACCTGGTACCTAAATTTCTAAACAATCACACAAATATTTCGGGGCGAGGTTAATATGGGATTTGAATGTACAAAAAAATAGGAAGTAGTTTGAAAATGATTCGTTGTCTAATCGGGAGACAGTGTACATTATGTATTTGGGGTTCAGGAGGTGTGTCACAGCGGATTTTGAAAAAAAGATGAGCGGTCCAATCTGTTCTTATGTCCAGAAATGATTTAATCATTTCCCATTCTCTATCTGTATGTGAAATTTTCATTTGTCAACTGGACGCGGGAGGGTGGAAGTAGGGCCCTACTTGGCACCATTTCTAACAGAACAAAACCGTAATTTTAACATGTGGAATTTGTGTACACTCTAAAAAAAAAATTGGGTAAAAGTGCTCCATGGAGGTAATTATCTGTTCAACCAACATTGGGCATTTGGGGAGGGGCATTTCTATTTATCCAGTGTAATGAAAATTTTGCCCATTCTTAAGTAATTGCTTCTTATTTTCAAATCTTACTGGACGATATGCTTCCCGCATTGGTAGAAGACGGCCCAAAATTGGTTGGACACATAATTACCCTCGTAGTGGTAAAAAAATTACCCAATACTTTGTTTACAGTGTACATTAAGTTAGTGAGAATAAATAAGAAAGAATGAATTAGTTCAAGTTATAGGGTATTCAGATGACCTTCATTAAAGGTCAAGTCCACCTCAGAAAAATGTTGATTTGAATCAATAGAGAAAAATCAAACAATCACAATGGTGAAAATCTCATCAAAATTGGATGTAAAATAAAGTTATGACATTTCAAAGTTTCGCTTATTTTTAACAAAATAGTAATATGAAGGAGCCAGTTACATCCAAATGAGAAGGTGGATGATGTCACTCACCATTTCTTTTGTTTTTATTGTTTTAATTATACAATATTTCATTTTTTACGAATTTCATGATTAGGACTTCCTTGCCTGAAGCACAAAATGTTAAAATAATGGAATTCCACGTGTTCAGGGAGGAATGAAACTTCATTTCACATGGCAATGAAGAGAAAATCAAAATATTTCATATAATAAAATACAAAAGAAAAAGTGAGTGAGTGATGTCATTAGTTCCCTAATTTGCATACCGACCGATATGTGCATGTAACTGTTTTGTGAAATGAAGCGAAACTTTAAAATGTCATAACTGTCTTATTCTACATCCGATTTTGATGAAATTTTCGGTGTTATGCTTGTTGAATATTTCTCTTTTTATTCAAATCAAGTTTTTGTTGGGGTGGACTTGTCCTTTAAAGACTTCAAAATAATGAAAAGTTCCGCAAATCCCTGTCATTGGGACCTATGAAGTTGGTAACGTTACCAGTATGAAATATCACCGTGGACAACTTTTCATTCATTTTTGTGCATGTAGAACATATTTCTAATCAATTCAAATATAATCATTAAAAATCAAATTAATAAATGAACCTACATAAGATGCAGCCATGTCCCCGAGTTGTTACTAAGTTGAATTGAAATTGTCTTGAAAATAAAATAAACATATTTCCTATTCTTAAAGTTATAAAAGCCTGGGTATAAATACTCACATCCTAATCTATCCCAATAACCGCACGTCAACATAAATAATTCGCCCATCTATTGCTTTTGATAAAAGATAAATAATATGAATTATAGGCGAAAATATATCAAATCTTTAAAAATCATGTCTTGGCCATTTAACTTTTTTCTCAATCTAAAATTAAATTCTATTACTAAGATATTACTGATATTACCCCCAACCCTGTACCCATAACACAATCGTTATCCTTAACCGGTAATAACTCTGATAGTGAACTCGTAACCTCCAAATAATCATTAATCTAGAATTCCTACCCAAACCAAAAGTAGATATCATTTTGGTTGAATTTCTATTTTTCTTTTACTTTTTCTTCTACTTTTCTTCGTTCTTCTTTTTCATAGCTTACTCACTTTCCTTTCAATTTATTTCATTTTATCTGTTTAAAAAAATATGTAAAATCGCTTTCCCTTTTTTGTCATATGAAATGCCCCCGGTCGTTTTATGATTTTGTTTGTCATTATTTCTCCGTTTAATCACATAATAGTTCAGCGCAATACTTTCTGTTTTCGTAAACTTGAATGCTTATGTCTCAAATTTGCCTTTACATTTCCTTATTTTCTACCATTTAAATATTTTCAAAAGGAATGTTGACCACCGAACTGTTGTATTGTAAACCCCTTTCTATCTTCTTCTTTTAATTTCTCTAATGAACAGTTTCAATGCACCTTATATGGTTTCTCATAACGCATCTCATCATATTTTAATCATAATCATTTGGAATACATAATAGTTTAGGTAAATGGCATGTCGAAATCATGCCACATTTCCTCGTAAATGAGAAATAAATTAAAATGGGTTTTAGACTGTTTCAGTCTGTCTCCTCTTCAAATGTTATCTTCCCTTTCCCTTTTCTTCTTTTTGTTCTTTTTCTTCTTCTTCTACTACTACTACTACTACAGCTACTACTACTATTATTACTACTTCTTCTCCTTCTCCTCCTTCTTCCATTCAATTTCCTTCTTTTTTTTGTTAATGCCTTGCTAACTCGCAATTGTCTATACATTTCCCTTATTGTTGACCCTTCCTTTTCAAATATTCATAGTTTGTTATTTTTTACGTTTTGAAAACCCACAATACTTAGAGGTTCGGAAATCTTGAAAATAATTTGAAAAATAATTATAGAGGCCTATAGTTTTCGCCAGTTGTCCCCTCTTCTCGTAAATAGATGTTTAAAAATATATTGTTAATATTTTTTTTTTTTTATAAATCATGTTTGTTTTTAAAAAGAAAAACAGTTACACTGAAGGTCAGGTTATCTGTTCTAAACAAACATGATGCATGTCAGCATAAAATGAATACAGTACGGTATTTAAATAAACATATTATCATCATCTATCACTAATGTCAAAATCAGACAGTTTTTAAAGCTATTTCTCAATCAACACAATCTAAACTGCTTTTTTGAACGTAGAGGGAGTATGTCAGTAGTCTAGATTTAGACGTGAAACCCTCCATTCACCAGGCAGCGTTGTAATGAATCCATGATTGAATCCGTGGATTTGGAAAGAGTAAGTGTACGGGTTTCCGAGTAAAATAACTGATAACGTCAATATCTAGACTAATAACGAGGACGCCTCTTGGCCGCAGTCGGTTATCAAAAAAGCGCATAGGGGATTTGAAAAGGGGCTGAATTAAATTTGGACGATTTTTATTCCTATAAAGTGTAACGGTAAACTTCAGGTTTTAAAATTTCATAAGGTTCAACGCCAGAAGTAATTATTCATACATTTAGATGGATTTGTAGTGAAACATAAAAAAAAAAGCTTTGACGTCGCCGGGATGAAATTTGGGGCGGAGTTATGCGGTAATGAAAGTCAACGAGTAGCGTGTGACATTTTGTGGACCTCATCATACACTTGCTAAACGGAAGCAACAACACATTGATGTTTTTTGTCCGTTTGTTACCTCAGGTTGTATGGAACTGGCATTGTTTTTCGCATTATCTAAAAAAAATCCAGGAGTTTACTTTTGGTGGCAATATTTTTGTTTGTTGCGAAATGTGTCCTACCGTCAGATAGACAGATTTTCGACACCATACCAATTATCATTTCCTTTGTCGGGTGAAATGATAATTGATATGGTGTCGAAAATCTGTCTATCTGACGGTCAATTGGATCAGGCTCGCCCTTATCACTAACCCGTCTATGTGGTCTAGTGGTTAAGGCAGCGGCGTTCATAGCTGGGGGCCCAGGTTCGATTCCCGGCGGAGACATTTTTTCGGCATCACCAATTTTTCCAAAGGGTAGATAGCTCTGGGGAGCCTTGATTTAAGCTACGCCTACCATTGTTCTCTTCATCCATTTCTTTACACAATATTTAAAATAAAAGAGTTGCCGATGCTGTTGTACATGTATAGCTTCACACACATTTATATATATATATATATATATATATATATATATATATATATATATATACATATATTTAAATCCTTGATGATATTATGTCTCTCGAGGTTACCCCAGACGCGTTAGATCCGGAGGGGAGGGGGCGCTCCCCAGGAGAAATATCCTATACATTTTTTGATAAATCATTTGGAAGCACTGTAAACGATAAAACCATTAAACTTGGCATAAAGTACTTTTAAACTTACCAAATAGTCCATTATTCGGCGCCCTTCGCGGGACGCGCCTCTGAAAATCCTAATGAAAGGATTAGTCATCATTGAATGAAATGACCTTGCGGTGTAGGTTGCACAAATTTAGTCTAGGCGTATAGGGATACATTGAACCCCCAAATAGCGTGCGCTTTAAGTTACAATTCGCTGATCAATGACTTAAGACCAGTGACCTTATGGTATCATGAGGAGCTAATACAAGAGTAATGTATGTCAATACCTTATAACATTAAAACCATTTTATTAGAATTACCATTAATGTACATGGTTAAGGAAATCACTGATCCTTCTTCTACTACTACTACTACTACTACTACTACTACTACTACTTCTTCTTCTTCTATACTTTTTCTTTTACTAAGACTACTCATGACAATCATTAAAACAGTAACATTGAAATAAATGGTAGTAATAATGAGAACACTAAATGTAATGGTAGTAGTTATAATGATCTTATGGTGAAATAAGAAGAAGCGGAAGGAGAATAAGAAGAATGATGAGGAGAAGAAGAAAAAAGGAGGAGAATGTTTGAAGAAAAGACGAAGAAGAAGATGATGGTCGTGATACTAATCATCAAATTAATGATAATAAGAATTATAAAGTTGTAAGAATTTATTTCATAATCCCAACAACATTACATTCAAGAGATTGCGTTGTATTAGGCATGATTAATATAAATATGGAATAGTACGCAAATATTGTCTTTACAAAGTCTACAAGCATTACCATCATTTTCCATATGGTTTAATTGGGTTAAGCATGTGTAGCACACAATCCAATTTCTTAATCATGTAATGGAAGGTATGACTTCCACTGATATACTTAATCGTTTTTTTTGGGGGGGGCAAACAAACCCCTCAAATATAAAATGATTAAAAGACAATACGCCTCTGATATAGAAACCTGTCCAGGAGAGAAAAACACCAGAGTGACATTTCGACATAAGGACATGTATGAAAATTAACCCTTGATTTTTCTTTTTTGCTGTTCTCAGAAGACGTTTGCCCCTCCTGACCGTTTTCCAGGTATATTCCACTGCTACAGTGTGTAATAATTTTTCCACATTTTATTGTATGAACATCTGACTCTAAAGAAAAATGATGTTATAACAATATCGTGTAAGTACATTTGTATACATATACCCGATGTTGATAACTGGTACAAGTGAAAATTGTCTAACGATTTATATCATTAAAACACTGGACCAAAAGAAACGTTGTATTCATATTTCATCTTGTTATTCGAAATTCAAAAGAAATCTCATAGAAATGCTCAACAATATTTAAACAAACTAATACTGTAAGAAATTTAGACGTTGAAAATCTCATGACAGTGCAGCAAGATACGGCGTATCGGGCAAAATTTATATTAAAATCAGTTGTGAGCGAGCAAAAATTTTGATATTTCTATTACAAAAATCAAATTTTATGATTGATTTTGAAATAAAAGTCAGAAAAATAAAACCACAAGTCACCCTTCTTTCTTCCCCTTTCCTTTCCTTCCCTTTCTCTTTCATTTTCTTGGTCGTGAAAATTTTGGTGGTTTGGGGGCAAGCGCCCAAGCCCCCATCTGTGCGCCACTGTCTCATGTTAATTAATATATAATTTGAGTTTCAGACACGCAAGTTTAACTCTTAAACAAATTGACTTACCTGTACATGTATTGCTCTATATACGACAACTATACAGCAATGCATTGATTATAATAGTTGTGACGAACTCAGGTTTACCTCGGTCACAGTGGCTCTACGGCGGCCGTAAAACGGCGAGTCGAAAGCAGCAGTTTTATTTTTTTTGTACCAGCTACATAATGATAGGTGGTTTGATTAAAAATGAATAAAACAACTGTTTTCGACTCACCGTACGGCCACCGTAGAGCAAATCTGACCGAGGTATAGGTGGCTTATCACAAGATTACCAAGACTGACAATACATCTCGCATTAAAAAAAAAATCGTTTTCAAAACGGGGGGGGGGGACACTTCCATTGACGAGCGGATACCATGCGCGACCATGGGGTCTCGAAAAGCACCCTAAACACGTAATTTCCATATTCTGAAAATGCACCCCTTTACAAGTATTGGCGTGTGACACCCTACCCTTAACAAGTATTGGAAACAAAACGATACTCTTGGCAAATATTCCCTAAAATGAACCCCTAAACAAGTACAGGATTGTTTGATTGTTACGATTCCTTCGGTCGTCGGCTTTATCTCATTTGGTTTAGTACGACCCCGCCTTCTACACCTCGCGCAAATCGGACTCTAAACACGAATTGTTGGGGCAAAAAGGACATCCTTTATAAAACATTTTAATTTTGTTTTATCAACCCCGCATAATTGACCCTAAACACGTAATTTCCCTAGCGAAATAAATACCCTTTTTTCATTATTTTTGTGTTTTTGATACCCTTATCACGTTACGTACGTAACGTGCCCTATCGTGAAAAAGACATCCTTTTTACGTTTTTTTTTTTGGTTGCGCATGGTATCCACTCGTCAATGTAAGTGCCCCACGGGATTCAAAAGTCATAATTTTTTTCCCAAAAGAGTTGTAGGCTTAGGCCTAAATTATGCTTTTGGAATAAATGATTTAAAGGTTAAGTCCATCCTAGAAAAACGTTGCTTTGAATGAATAAATAAAAAATAAACCAAGCATAACGCTGAAAACTTCATCAAAACCAGGTGTAAAATAGGAAAGTTACGACATTTTACAGTTTTCTTTGTTTATAAAAACCCACATGCACAACTCAGTGATATTGCTCAATATTCCTCTCATTTTTTTTAGATGTGTGAATTATGAAAATCCAATATTTCAATTTCACAGATTTGACATTAAGGACCAACTTGACTGAACCACAAAATAATAAAATAATGCTAATTCCACCTGTCCCTGTAGGTATAAAACCATGTTTCACGTGATAAGGAGTGGGAAATTGAAATATTACATATTTCATATAATAAAATACAAAATAAATAGTGGGTGGTTGATGTCATCAGTCCCCTCATTTACTTACCGACCAGAATGTGAATATAACTGTTTTGTGAAATTAAGTGTTACTTTGATATATCATAACTTTTTTTATCTTACATCCTATTTTGATGATGTTTTGTAGTTTTATGCTTAAATAAATCCAGTGAATATTAAATTTAGTTTTAAACCTTGTAGATTTAAACATAAATCTAAAAGGTTTGAATCTATTTTTTTTGAGATATGAAAGTTTATCCTAAAAATTCAAAATAAATCCAACATTCGGCTGGTCACAATTCACATCCGATCTGGATTTATTTTAAGTCCTTGATTGATTTGTGGAGTGTTTATTAATAAATTGACCCATCTTTTTCAGGGTTAATACTTCACATTATCTAATTATTTTTGACGTGAATACAATCTTTGTATTGAAATCATATATATCGTAGTATCGTAACTCTATGGAAATCCATCAGTGTAAAAAACAAATTCTACAGGAAATTTGCAAAATGTCCTTTGTAAACAAAGGAGAACACACCAAATTGTCACGAAATCAATGAATTCATGTATATACATGTACATTCATATCCAGAAAATCTTTTGAACAAACATGTATTTTTTGACTTTGCGGGCTTTCCATAGTTGCGATTGATCGGATCAATTGCAACTCTTTGTAAGATGGGCCCCAGATCTGTACATGTCGGAAAATATGTAATCTACTCGCGTGCTGGATCTAAATTGATCAAAACCGTTATTTCATGTGCCATTCCAATAGCAAGTGGTGTTTTCCGATAAATTTCACCCCCAAAAATCGAGATAAAGAATTACAATGAAACAATTTAATTGTATATTACTTATACATAAGTCTACGCGTAATTTCAGATCATATCTGAACGTGCTTTGTTTAACTTTGAGATTTTTTATCTCTTCTGACAAAGAAATAATGAAATCAAAAGAGTATCGTATAGTTCATAATCCCCTCTCAAAAAGGAGAAAAGTAATGTTTAACTGACATGATGTACTCGACCCCATGTCTGATCATGGACCTATTACATGGTCTGATCCACTAGCGTACCTATGGGGGGGGGGGCAGGAGGGCAGACTGCCCCCTTACAAAGTTGAAGACTTTTGTTTTGTTTTTTGCTTGTCCAATTTTTTTTCTGGCGCAAAATGTCGTTTATATCCTGTTCAGGACCTATTTTTTGCTCGTCAATTTTTTTGGGGTACAAAACCCTTTGTTTGTGGTTGAAGACCATTTTTTTCTTTACAATTTTTTGAGCAACGATTTTGCCCCCCCCCCCCACTGTGGGAGATCCTAGGTACGCTACTGGTATGATCGGTACCCCCAACTTAATTGGTAATCCTTGGACAGATGCATTTGTTCCAGTGTTCCACCTCAGTATTCGTCCTATCAGTCAAATAAGAACTGTTGTTCACATCCTTTCCATAGAGTATCTTTTGTTGTTTCTGGTATGGTTGAAGTGTCGATGACAACTCAATCTTTTAAGACCTTCAGATCTAGGGGTGTAAAGATAAAATAATAAGAAGTAAAATTATAGACCGACTACAAGGATTAGATAATAAATCGGATGAGTAATTAAGCTAGTTTCTTTGTATACTTACAATTTCGGAGTTCGTTTTGCATGGATTATTTTCTTCATCCAAAGTAATGGTTGTCCAAATTATACATTTTTACCTAACTTTGCAAATTATTATGACCCGATTTCACTATTATTAATATTGTCGACAATTTTTTAATGTAAAAAATATTCAAAGAAGAATAGAAAAGCGGTTACATAATCTATTGGGCAAATGCGATACCGTTATATGTAGGTAGGGCGAATGAATTTACTTACATCGGATAGATAAAGCAAACCTAACCAAGCCAGAAGACAATAGTGGAATAACGAATCATTTCATGAGGAATGGGCACTTGACACGCATGCATAATGTGTTTGTGTGTACTTTAATAAATGTTATTTTAAAAGTAATGATAATAATTTTTGTTGTATCAGATCGACGCGTCTAAGCGCATTATATCATTACCCCGGTCGTCGGGTCCTGATGGCTTACCCGCACACAATGTAAACAGTTGATCCATTCCCTGAGGAGCATTCCAACAGTTTTCAGACACAATTGTTTAGGAAATACATAGACTTTCACATCTGTGAGGTACCAATTTAGCACCAGCGTGGGATGTAGAATGGAAAAGTATACGCCTCGCTAAAGAACGCTACATGCATGCAGCACTGCATTAGAATATTTTCAGGCTGGGGTAGCAGTGTTCCTTCAAATACAGGCTGGAAGAGGTTAATGGTCGCTGGTCGTTATTTCCTGAAATATTTAGCTTATTGGTCTACATATCGATTTCTTGTCACTATAATAGGTGGAGTCAGAGATTGCCCTCTCCTGCACGCCGCTGTGTTTTTTATTGATAATTCGAGGGGTAATGCTCCCACGGGCCCACCTCCATCAAAATTGCCTAAGTTTAATTACTGATATGACACTTCGAATTTGAGCAATTTTACTAAAAACAGTTGTATGCATGTCCCTATGAATATGAAATGATGGAAATGATGATGCTATATCGCCAACTTAGAAAAATATGAAATTACCTTTACTTAGATTTTGTCCTCCGGGTCTACGTGCAATAAAAAAATGATTGTTTACTGATTTAGTGCGAAAGATAATTATTGCTACAACCTGTTTTGTAACAAGTGAGACGCGTTTTACAAATTATGAATGAAACTATACGAAATAGATTATGATTTCATGTAATGAAATAATGCAAGAAAAGATGGAGACAACAAAATGTATTTCTATGACGACTTCCATATTGTGAATTCCATAATGAAATAACTTTATTATTTTTTCATTAGATTTCAATAAAATTTTTACTTGAGTTTTGCTCGTTGATTATTATTATTATCATTGTTATCATTATTATTCATTTTGCTCTCCCCTAATTTTCTCTTCCATAATGGCAGGATAGATCCGCATCCTGGCCAGATTTACGCCAATAGCATCAAATGTGGAAGCTAAAATGAGAACTGGGTCTTGGCACCATTGTTCTTTTAGTTGTTGAAAGGGGGAAGGAGTACATAAATTTTCAATGTAGACGGGCGGGAATGTGCTTGCTTATACACCAACCTCCCTTTTAGTCTGCATTAATGGATTAAAAAATCAAACTTGTTTTTCATATTCAAAATGTAAAGTTAGGAAAAACTATTCAAGCACATTGAGTGAATTTTGATTGATGTAGAAAAATATAAATTTTAATGTCTTACCGACTCCCATTGTTCCTGGGATGGCCTCTCTTTGCAACTGCATTCGACGTAATAAGTCTGACATTCTTTATTCAGCTCGGCTTGGTAATCGTGACTTCACATGTCTTTCATGTCTTTACTGTGATAAAGTTGAATTTCGCTGTTCAAATAAAAAATATGTTATCAGATATATATATATATATATATTTATATAAAAAATATATATATATATACATACATGTATGCATAATATGTATATTATATATATATATATATATATATATATATATATATATTTATATAAAATATATATATATATATACATACATATATGCATAATATATATATATATATATATATATATATATATATATATATATATATATATATATATATATATATATATATATATATTTCTATATATATATGTATTTATTTTTATATACACAGCAAAAACTGTGGTGTTAACCGATGTACGTAGAGGACCACACCAGAGGGGCGTTTCATGAAAAGACTTGTCGGACGTTTTATCCGACAGTTACCATAGTAACAATACCTCTCAGCCAATCAACATCAGAGAAAGATGTGAGATCTGACAACTTGTCGGATGAAAATATTGAGGAAACACTCCCCAGTTGTTTTACACCGATATGTGTTATTACAACACCTTTGGTTGTTACATTTACACTCTTCGGTGTTATGGTCAATCTCTAGGGGGTGTCTGGAAAACGAAGACCGAAGACCGGGGACACATATCACACTCGTGTGAAAGCGTTTGTAGTTCACGCACGAAGTGTGTACAAAGCAGTGCAAAGTGTGTACAAAGCACGTGCGCGGGTAAGAATGGACTTTGGACCTTGCCCCCTACACATGTTCTCCCATTGACATAACGCATGTCCCCGGTCTTCGATCTTCGTTTTCCAGACCTGTTGTTGGGTGTCTGGAAAACGAAGACAGAAGACCGGGGCCATCGCATCCGTCTAGCTAAAATAAACCATTATTATATTCAGATCAAATTCAGGAATATTCTGATATTGGATATGTAATGAATTATGATTGGTTAATGATTAATTGTATGGATATCGTAATGTGAATGATAATTGATTGAGCAATATATCGTGCTCAGCTCAGCTGGCATTAAAATTTTATACCATTGACATAACGCATGTCCCCGGTCTTCGATCTTCGTTTTCCAGACCTGTTGTTGGGTGTCTGGAAAACGAAGACAGAAGACCGGGGCCATCGCATCCGTCTAGCTAAAATAAACCATTATTATATTCAGATCAAATTCAGGAATATTCTGATATTGGATATGTAATGAATTATGATTGGTTAATGATTAATTGTATGGATATCGTAATGTGAATGATAATTGATTGAGCAATATATCGTGCTCAGCTCAGCTGGCATTAAAATTTTACACCATTGACATAACGCATGTCCCCGGTCTTCGATCTTCGTTTTCCAGACCTGTTGTTGGGTGTCTGGAAAACGAAGACAGAAGACCGGGGCCATCGCATCCGTCTAGCTAAAATAAACCATTATTATATTCAGATCAAATTCAGGAATATTCTGATATTGGATATGTAATGAATTATGATTGGTTAATGATTAATTGTATGGATATCGTAATGTGAATGATAATTGATTGAGCAATATATCGTGCTCAGCTCAGCTGGCATTAAAATTTTACACCATTGACATAACGCATGTCCCCGGTCTTCGATCTTCGTTTTCCAGACCTGTTGTTGGGTGTCTGGAAAACGAAGACAGAAGACCGGGGCCATCGCATCCGTCTAGCTAAAATAAACCATTATTATATTCAGATCAAATTCAGGAATATTCTGATATTGGATATGTAATGAATTATGATTGGTTAATGATTAATTGTATGGATATCGTAATGTGAATAATAATTGATTGAGCAATATATCGCGCTCAGCTCAGCTGGCATTAAAATTTTATACCATTGACATAACGCATGTCCCCGGTCTTCGATCTTCGTTTTCCAGACCTGTTGTTGGGTGTCTGGAAAACGAAGACAGAAGACCGGGGCCATCGCATCCGTCTAGCTAAAATAAACCATTATTATATTCAGATCAAATTCAGGAATATTCTGATATTGGATATGTAATGAATTATGATTGGTTAATGATTAATTGTATGGATATCGTAATGTGAATGATAATTGATTGAGCAATATATCGTGCTCAGCTCAGCTGGCATTAAAATTTTACACCATTGACATAACGCATGTCCCCGGTCTTCGATCTTCGTTTTCCAGACCTGTTGTTGGGTGTCTGGAAAACGAAGACAGAAGACCGGGGCCATCGCATCCGTCTAGCTAAAATAAACCATTATTATATTCAGATCAAATTCAGGAATATTCTGATATTGGATATGTAATCGGTTATGATTGGTTGATAAGTAAAAAAATGATTAATTGTATGGATGTCGTGATGTGAATGATAATTGATCAAACAAAATATTGCTAAATTTTAAAATTCAGTAACTTTTTTATCCGATTTTGATGAAATTTTCGGTATTATACTCGTGAATTCTACTCTATTCATTAAGCTATACATACTTTCAGCCCGGACCATCCCATTAAAAACTCCGTATAAAATAAACCTAATTGTAATAGAAAGCAATGTCATCGACCTAAGACAGGTGGCAAGCGCCCCCTTGTGAATGTATTTTCCATACGGTCGGCGAACATGAAACAATAGTGCGTCGCTTGCTTACTACTTTGCGGTTAAGCCGGCCGAGACGTTCTTACGCGTACATTTCGAGACAGCAACATTTAGTACGCGTTTGGAAGCCCTGTTTACACGTGCATCGGCTTTTGGCTCAGAACCATAAGCCGATGCAGAATTGGCTTTTATGGTCTATCTTGCACCGCAGAATCGGCTAACCCTCTCTGGGAATCGACGGGCGGACGACATTTATACCGTTTTCATACTGAAGGCGAAGTTGAGTTACTCCGGAATAACTCCGGATTGAGTTTATACGCTTGTACTGCGGACCGACTTTAAACCCCCTTTCATATTGGCAAACACCGCAGCGGTGTATCCGCAGTTGTTGCCATGGTTTCCAAGCGAGTTCGCGCCATACGTGTTGCGAGATCACAGCGATAAGTGCATACCGCATTTCCGGTGCGGAGTAACTCCGTTTGTAACCCTCTTCTCGAAGTGGGTTGAGTACACCGCTTTGAATCCGGATCAACTAATCTCAGAATTTTCATATTGCCCTCCAAAGTGGAGTAACTCCTCCTGGACTCCGGACTAACTCCACTTCGGCTCTCACTATAAAAGGGGTATTAGTCTCGCCTTCACCTCTTGTGGGCGAGACAAACAATGAGAGTGGGAAAGAGAATAAAGAAACAAGAGGAGAAAGGAAAAGGACCAATAATTGGAGTGAACACATCTAATCATCCTGAAATAGGGCCTACTAATAAACAAGTGAGAAAGGGGTTAGAAATAAAGAGATGGCAAAGTGAAACAGAAATTTTAGTCGGGAAAGGAATGGATAAGAGCCAAAAATAAACGGGATGCGAAAATGCTAACATGAAATCTGAATAGAAAACAGAAAAAACAAGAAGGAAAAAAAAGAAATTAAGAACGCAACAGCTAGTGGCTGTCTCAGGCCCCCCCCCCTGAAAAAAATTGGCAGAGCAAAAAAAAGGGAGAAAGAAGAAAAGATAAAAGGAAAAGAAGAAGAAAAGATAAGTGGAAAAAAAGAGGAGGAAGACGAGTGAATGAAATAATGTGAGGGGAACACTTGCCAAAAAAAAATCTTTCATGTTACTATAAAAAAATCTTTGCGCTTCGAGCCAGAATTGCCTGTTCGATGAGATTCATATCTTGCTCAATACATCTAGGCTGATATGGAGCAAGTTTTGAATTTATTATACAAAACATAATTAGCTCGGACATCGAACTTTCAATATTTTTTTCATTCACAAATGTAAGTGCTCTGTAAAATGTCCGTTTTATTGTCTACATATCAGCATTTTTTTTAAGCTCACGCTGCGTGGTCACATTGTTTGATTTGCCAAGTTCCTATTATCTATAATGTTCCATTAAAGCTTGTGTATAGTTTTGGTAAATCCACCAAAATGCACCTATCACTATTCCAATTCATTGCTAGCTAATATGAATGGATATGCTCTCTAACAGTTATGATGTGGAGGATATGAAATGAAAATGTGTTTTACAGGATAACTTTTGCGATTTTACATGGAAATTTAACTTGATCGGGTCACCCGATCAAATTAAAATATCTGTGTGTTTTTGTCTTTCAATTAAATCCTATTCCAAATCATGGAATGGGCTGAAACTTTCAAGATATGTTCTTTGTAACTTTTGGATATCTAATCACTAAATTTATAAGATAAGTGCTTGAATGCCCATTTTTTAAATTTAAAACAAGCATCGCCGAGAGAGGACGCTATATATCCAAGATTTGAATTTTTCTCAGAGAACACGAGCTCTACGCTTCAGTAAGACTGTCATATTAGATGATATTCGATTATCAATCACATTATTGACCCTTTACCAAAGCTATACCGAGGCTTTAAAGAATGTATTCAGAAAGCCCAGATTCTAGGTCCAAATCTAAAACATGCGCGATAGCCTGCATGTTCGTTTTTTAAAATCTACTTGAATTATCCAGTTTCACATCATAATATCAATAATTGTCTGCTCGCGCATCACGATCGCATTGGTAATGATACCCAATTAACTATATCTTATTTATGATTTACAAAATATGAATAGTGTCCCGCTTTTAGGTCTGAAATCTCTTCTTTTTTCCTCTTGCGCTTCGCGCTCACATTCATTGTATCGTTACATACCTATCCCTTTTATTGATACTAAAAGTAATTACCATTCTTTTAGGTCGGAATGAAAAAAAAATGCTTTATTGATATATATATACCGTCTTCGTGGGTACCTATAAGCAGTCCTCAACAGGTCCCTTTTCGATAATGCTAGAACAGTTAATAACAATTTCTGCTCGCCCTTGGAGTTCGCAGTAACCATCGAGTTACATACGAATCTTGATCATGATCACACATAACATTGCCCAGAATATTACATGAAAGTAAAATAAAATCGCTCCCGCTTCGCGCTCGCACATTTTATAATGCTTATGAGATTATTTCATGTTTATGTTGCTTTATAAGAAAAAAATAAGAAGTGACTGATCGGGAAAATATAGGCGAAGATAATTTCGGGCCCCGTCCCCTATTGGCGAAATTCGGACCCGCCCTAATTGTGACAAGTACACACCGGAAAAAAGGTGCCCCCTGAAAAAGCAAGGACCCCCCAGTGCCCCCAGGAAAAAAAATAATCCTAGCTACGCCACTAGCTGGAACACAACCGCGATACCGAGGTTGAAAATAAAGAATGCGGTAAGATAGACTCGGCTGGTGTGTGGGTATGACGTCTGTATAGGCCTAATCGCCTATTTTGATTTCACGCAACTAGCCGCAATCATAGGGGACAAAAATTAGTGAATTTCAAGATATCGACCAAGCATTGCCGATGTTCCTATCCAGGGGAAGACCACTCTTCACATCATGATATGCAGCGGCGTAACAGGGGTCGGTGGCCAGGGGCGGGCAAGAGCCAAATATTTCCCGGTCATATCATGGTATAAACAGGCGTAATGAGCCGACACTATTTTGAGAAGGCCAGATATTGTGCATCGGACAGAATTTATCTTTAAGAAAAATTGCGAGCGAGCAAAGCGATCTTGTCTTAAAATGATGACCTTTTTAAAACAAAAATCAAATTTTGTGGTAGGTTTTGACATGATTTCCAGAGAATGATATTTCACTCTTCTTTCTTTGGATTCCTTTTTTGTCGTCTGTACGCGCACTGTGAACAGGATTCTTTGCGGCTATATAACGTGAAGAGTAAAATAAACAAAAAACGAGGGGTGGAGTATAGCACATTTGCTAAACTAAAAGCTGTTTTATATAAGTCCCGAGTTTCCTTTGCTTTTCTTTCCTCCTTTTTTTGTGTTCTTATTTGTACAACTTTTTTGGCCCATGGCCCAGCCCTTAATTCCATACGCAGTGCTGTGCGGTTGGGGTCCGGGGCGGAGCCCCCTGAACTTCTTGATATCAAAGCCATTTTAACCTCGCAGATTGCCGCTATTTTAATCAAATTGCGTTCTACATAGACTATAGCTTTTACACAACACATCTGTTCAACCCAGCTGCGTAATGAACGAAATATTTTTTTAGGGCAAAGCTTAGCAACGTAAATTGTAAAAAGTCGCTAGCGTGCAAAGCGAGCTGGAAAAAAAATGCTTATTGAAATTAAATTCTAATTTATTTGATATATTTTCCATTATATTCAGCAAATAACACATTTCATTGTCCATTCATTTCATTATACTTTGTCTCCTATAATTTCTTTTTTCCCTCTTGGGTGTGGAACACCCCCCCCCCCCCCTGTATGCCATTGATTGAACATGGTGCATGAACGGGAGGGGGTATATAGAACAATTTGAAGGTTATAAATGCTGAAAAGCCCATACTGCGTGGCATGCAGCGTGGGGTCTGGGACAAAGAACCGGGGTCCCGCCGTTTCATGAACGTTGTCAGCACTGACAAGTTGTTTTTCTCCGACAGTTACCATAGCAACAGTCAGAGGCCAGTGCTTTTTAGCCAATCAAAACCAAGGATTTCACTGAAATAGTCAGCACTGACCATTTAGTCAGTGGTGATAAACTTTGAAGAAACATCCCACCGGTAGCTTGTTTGCATAAATTTAGCAAGCTTATAAGACAATGTTGTATGCAGACCATCTTTCTTCCCGGTCTTTTCAATCATCGGCAGCCCGGTCATGTTATTATTTTTTTCTTGTCCCTTTTCCCTTGTCTTTTTTTCCAATTTAGCTTTTGATTAATTACATTCTACCTTCGTTTCCCGCGCTATTCATGAAATTTTGTTATCTTTTAATTTATTTCCCGCCGTGCTATTGCATTACATATTCGGAATAATGTGTTCTTTCTCAAATGTTCTGTTTTCGTACATTTTCCCGCTTTACTTTCTTTTCCATTCAAAAAAATTCTTTGTTTTTATTTCACTTTTCCTTTTCCCTTTTCATTCCCCATTTCCCTTTCTCCCTCCCTTTTTTTTCTTTTTCCCGTTTTTCTTACGCCACTGATGATGACCGGGAATTTTGTGGCTCTCGTCCCCTCTCCCCTGGCCACCGAACGCTGCTACGCCCCTGATTCTGTGTAAGAATATTGCATGCATATTTTTCAGTTTGAAAGTTTGTTTTCTTTAATACGATATGACAATTTCATGGAATATTGTATCCATGTATATCAGTTGTTTTAAGGTCTGTATATCAGCCAGCGTGAAGAAAACGAAACCGTGTCCGTAGCACACTAAAAGTGGTAATTAGCTTGACGAATGAAATCCCCGGTCTTAATTCTGTCTTCGTTTTCCAGACACCCAACAACAGGTTTGGAAAACGAAGACCGAAGACCGGGGACGTGCGTAATGTCAATATGGTAGTAAAATAGTTGCAAACGCCAGTTAAAAAATGGGTTCCAAAATGACTATTGTTACTTAAAAGTGGAGAAATTATTCAAACAATACCAACCTGTGAGAAATATTAAATGTATATACACTTAAATGTATGGGATAAGTTATCATATTGATTCATGAGTTTGTAATAGCACCCATTTGATGAATTTTTTAAATCTACCATGGATTTTAGACAAAATGGAAAACTAAATATCCTTGTTATTTGTTGAATGTATTATCTGACCCTTTATACCACCATGTAGACATCCAAATTATTCCTCACATATTAATATTGTATGAACTCTGACCATTATTAATGAGTTTTAGGAATCATTTTAGATGCCATTTTGAAAACTTTCTTGGGCTCTTAGGCAAACTGGACAAGTGCATAATTATCTTTGTAACGAGTCGAAAGTATCACTATAATCATGAAACCATTGAGTGGACACCAAAATCATATGTCCTTGGTGAATTTTAAATGAACTATGTCCATTTTTAAGTAACATCATTCACTTTAGACTCAGATTTCTTCACGCCATCTTGGATTTTCCGACATAGACCAATGACTGCCCTTGTTGATATGATAATATTAATAATATAGGTATATTAACCTAGGGAAGCCACTTCAGTTCTAAAAACTGTTCTCCCAGCGGGCCTTGCCATTATTATTACCCCTGCCTTAGATGGGCTGCCTAGGCGCTCTAGCATTCAAGGAATTTATTCGCGCATTCAGGAAATTTCTTCCTACCGGGTACCCATTTACCTCACCTGGGTTGAGTGCAGCACAATGTTGATAAATTTCTTGCAGAATGAAACTATGCCATGGCTGGGATTCGAACCCACGACCCTTTCAAAGTCAAAAGACCAATCCACTGGGCCATAACACTCGAACGGTTGTAACTAATTTTCTGACTTTAAAATTACGGTTTAGACATCAAACCATTGATGGATATTACATGTCCACTTGTAAATAACAGTGGCTATTTTATACTCTTTTGTTTAACACACTCGACCAACGACTCTCCTTGTAACTTATTCTAATGTATCATTAGACCAACTTTTCCACGGTAGTCACACACATTCATATTCCCGGATATTGAACAAACTATATCGGTTTTTCAAGCAGCAACAGCAATTTCAAACTCCATTTTTGGAAGCCATCTTGGATTTTTTTAACATACCGGACCACCGACTGTCCCAGTATGTTGAGTCCAAGATTGCCTGCAAAAGTTAAATAAATAAAAAAAGGAAACAGTATTCTTGTCCCAATTTTGATCGTTGAAACCATGGTCTAGACACCGATTCCATCTATCTCAGGGATATATAATGTGCTATGTCCATTTAAAGTATCAACAGCCATTTTAAACTCCATTTTTGGAAGCCATCATGGATTTCTGGGTCCTTGTAACTTTTCCCGATATACTTCTTCACCCTTAAAAATCTTTGAATAGAAACCAAATAAAGGTCACTTAAGTACCAAAAAAAAGAATCGAAGATTTTATTTTATTTTAGCCTAAGGTAGCTATTTGCCCCCCCCCCTCCGGGGGGGGGGGTAGAATCAAACAAATTAGATGCCCATACTATGAATCGGCATTGGAAATAATTGCTCTTGAAATGTGTCAGCATTCAAATTTATTGATAAAATTACAGTGCCTAGAATTTGATTTTTTTAGGGAAGTGCTTATCATAAGTTATGGCGCCCTCTAGTGTTGTAGTAAGGTTTTCACTGCATAAAATCATGAAATGGGGATGATTTTTTTGGCTTATGTCGAAAGGGTGGGTGCTGTCGCGTTAGGGTGCGTCAACGCGAACGCGAAGATTCGTCCAAAGCCCCCCCAGTTTGGCCGAAAGGGTGCGTTGGGAGCGTTAGGGCGCGTCAGTGTCGACAACGCCCCCAAATGGCACAACCGGGGGGGGGCTTTTCCCGAACCTTCGCGTTCAGTACATTTTTATTTTACAAATCGTCTTGAACGAGGTTCGCTGACTAATTAGGCCACGCCCACTCCCAAAGTTTTGATCAAAATGTAAAGTTTGTTTGATGTTTTCGCCGCGACGATTCGAAATGAAACGAAGAAATTAGCAGAAGTGAAGGTCACCGGAGAGGTGAATGAGGATTTTACCGTAAGTAAAACCATTCAAAATGTCGTTCATATTATATGTAAGGTGATGAATAATTTGTGGTGCGTAATTATCAATTGAATTACAAGAAAAGATAATCTTCTGGCAGGAACCCTGTCGATACGATCGACAAACTTGACAGTACATAATCCAGTCTAGTCCCATACCCGTGTTTCTGTGTCTGCAGAACTAAGTATCTGACTGAGGTCCACACACAACGACCCATCGCGACCCTGTCCATACACGTTTTTATGATCCACACAGGGCTGTAATTTTGCTAAGAGAAATCTTTATATTGTTTTACCTTTATGACATTCGGCATTATCGTGATATAGGGAACCACCGTTCACTTCATACAGCAGCGCTTTATTCAGTCACACGCTCACGCACTACCCTATTTCCACCTCCATTCACTTTGTAATTTAATTGTACACAAGTGCGCGTACACAAATCTATGAGTGGTTCCCAAAACCACGATTTGGCCTGACATTCTATATTAAAAATCATAATTTTTCTTTTCCTTTGGTTTTTGTATTAATTTTGTTGCTCGGTGTGGTCGGGGATATCCTCGATTACCAGCGTGTGCAATAGATGTACACAAATCCAATGTGGCCATCCCAATTCTGTGTTACAGTCATTGGAATTGGACAGGAGCTAAATCACATATTGATAGTGTGAGTGATAAATTGGATATTCTCAACTTATTTAGCATATAGGCTTAGCGAACACAAGTCAAACGAAATGGAGGCACTCGACAGCAGGCGAGGATTCAGGGGGGAGTTATGTGGCAGAGGTGCGTTCACACCCAATCAAAATCTAGATATTATAAGTTTTAAATGGTGCACCCGTGGCAGTAGACCAAAAGCTTCGGTCCCTGTTTTGCTGGTTGTTCAGATGAACTCCGTTGGCTTCACTCACCAAATACAGAGACCGAAGTTCTAGCGCGATCTGTACAGGGGACTCAATGGCCATATGTTTACGTACTTAAGATCGGTTAAAAAGGGGAAGTGAATTTGCGCGACAGCCGAGGTAAGTCACTGTTTTGTTCCTTTTAACTTCAATTTTCTCCGTGTTGGGGAATTATTGCCAAGAGGGAATATAAATTTGCATTTTGGTCGCGTTAATTTTCAAAATTGTTATTCATTAAAGACAAAATTGAAGAGCCCCGACGGGGGGATTTTGCATTGTAAGTCCCCTAATGGTGGCTGCACAATAGCAAGCCGTCTGTGTATGAGAAATAAAAATAAATGTTTAAAAACTCCTCGAAACAGACAGCTGCCAGCTGTCTAGCTATCGTGCAGCCACCATTATGGGACTTACAATGCGAAATCCCCCAGTCGGGGCTCTTCAATTTTTCAATTTTATTTTTCATTTTTATCGTACCACATAAAGTTAGAGTCTAGATCTAGTCAAACCTAACCTTAAATAGCACGTAAAGGTACTTAAAGGTCCATTCATTAAAACAAAAATAAAGGGGAATATGCAATGGATCTCATCAAGCCCAAGTATTTTTTTGCCTTTGAATCTCATAATAAAGTACTATTGAACAAAGTCCAGTAAATTAAACCAGCAAGGTATCCATGTGCTATTGGGTTAGAAAAAACTTTTATTTTAATTCAAAAATATATTAATGACAAAAATGTTTTATTATTTGTATGATTAATATGTTAATGACTGTCTTGCTTATAATCAAGTGGAAATTATATGAATTAACAAGAATTAATTGTTGACCGATTGTTGGTCGATTCTAGAAATTTCAGGATAATACAACAAGAAAGAAAAATGATTGGTATATTTGAATCATTCCCCTTTATAAAATGTCACCAATATTCATAGAAAGTGCAATATTTTTCAATGATCACTGTGTTAATCTACATATTTCTTTGTTATATCAATGTAATATTAATGTTCTAAATTCAGACTGGAACTAGAGAGCTTGGCTCTGACTGGTCTACTACAGCAAGGAATGTGCCAGGGGCCAATCTGATGAACATGTGGCAGAAGATTTGGCAATGGGTGAAGAAACACTGAGATTGAAATGCAACCACAGGTAACATGTAGACTAGTAAAATGCTATAATGATGACAAAAAAATGAAGGATATTGTTTAGGTTGCAGAATGTTAAATCATTAAAACCCACATCAATGATAATGAAATCGCACTGTACCAGATTTTAAAGTCAGTTTGTAATGTAGACATTACATAGACATGAAAGACCATGACCATGCAAAAAATCATCCAGATGGTCATTTTTGTACATGGTTTTGGAAAACAGTGCGGGAGCTGAAAAACATAAAAACTACCATTTGGTCATGATTTTTTGCATGGTCACTCACTTTAAAAACTCTACAGTTAACATGCGACCCCAGCCCCCCCCCCCCCTTCTGTTTGCGTAGCCCCTACTCACACCCCTCAATCCATTTTTCACTACTTGCTCATGTGTATGTACATACAAGCTACATTACGAGGAATAATTTCTCTAAGTTTCTCAGCCAGAGCATATGTCATTTACTATTTTTATTTTTGATTAACATAATAAAAGCTTGAACCATTTGTTTACCCCCTTCTATATGAATTCTGGTAATCAAAAGATGTTTTATTTCCTGTTTTTAGACATGTACATATACATGTGAGAAGAAATACAAGATTGTGGCAAATATTTTAATTAGTTCAATACTCTTTGTTCCTTCAGGTGGAGGCTTCACCCAAACTTTTCAGACGGATGCGAGATACAAAGTTACCCAAGTATAAATGGTTGAAGGTTTTAAAGAGCCAGACAAGAAGGCAGGAAATGTGATGTCACTTGTAAGTTAAAACACTCTTAAGTATGACTGCCTCACTTTGGCGAAGAAAGTAGTCACATTAAAAAAAAAATAAATTGCCAGTACTGTTCTCTTCTTTATTTGGTCTTCTAGCAGTCAATATTTGAAAACAGTGACATCTATAAGTCTATAAGATAATAAGTGCTTAGATGCTTAAATGATTAATGATGATATTTCTTGGACAGTTGTAAAACATCCAATATCAATCAATGCTAGATGCTGTGACTTGCTTTCTATTGCCAAAGTAGTAAATGAATGTTCCATTGTTCTGCATTCCTATTAGACCCCCCACACACCATCACCCTCTGCTTTGTCAGCTAGGAACACTGCAAAATTACCCAAAAAAGAACACAATTTTTTTTATATCTCTTGTAGGCATGTATAAATCAGATAAATTTAATGACTACAAAAGCAGTCATTAAACCTCACTTATTCAAATGATCTTGGTAGGGGGGGGGGTGGCTCAGGATCTTGCCTGTAGATTGTGCACTCACTTCAGAAATCAGCAGGTTGGTTCTGAATCACGAAATAAAAAACAAATGTGATAATTTTGGATTTTGACTCCCTTTATTTTGTCATTAAAGTCATTAAAATCAATTGTGTATACATGTACATTTTAATTTTTTTCTTATGCATTTTTTTTTTGGTTGTTTAACCCTAAGAAGACGGGGGGGGGGGGGCTCGACATTTTTCGCGATAAATCAGCTGCTCAAAGTTTTTTTAATGTGTCGCTCGCTGACTTTTTACTTTCAAGACTCTCGCGCAACTTTTGAGACCAAAATTGTGACCCCCAGGTACGCGTTTCCGAAATTACGCAACATTTCGTAAGTGCATGCAGACCCAAAATTGCTCAAAAACATGAATTTGTGTACAAATCCAATGCAAATAGTGTTTTTAGCCAAAATTCATAAAATGTATCATTATTTTTCCTTTTACTGCTTAAAATCATTTAATTTTATCTTGTCTATGGTAAAAATAAAGTCCCCGAAAATTTCCATTGAAAACACAATGAAAAGCAAAAAGTCATAAAACAAAGAAATACATAAGAAATTTAGAAAACAATAGAATACATAAGAAAATAAATGTGATGTGTACATTTTTGAAAAATAAATTTGATCAGATGCCTATCTAGAGTATGTGAAACAAAAATGAGCATTTTAGGGGCTTTATTTTATTAATAAGCCAGTTCGTAGTTCCTTTCTGCGCATGATCAAAAGATTCTATGCATGATCAGAAGAAGGTCATTTGTACTAAAGTGACATGGTGCTTTAAAATCTAATGAGATAAGCACCAACTTTGATGTCTTGATTATTCATATATTCTTTTGAATTGTCATTTTCATTTTCATCCACAAAAAACAATGCTTCCACGAACGACTGGTATTTCACAGTTTGCAAAGTACATTGTGCAACATGCTAAGATATGCATTCAAAGTAGGAATGCAACAAATGCCTTCATTACGTGTTCATTTGTGTGCTATTCTAGTCACCTGGTCTATTCAATTTCTTCATCCTGCTATGTAAGGCAAGCTTACGTAATATCTTGCTTTGAAATCTGCCTATCATGATGAAAGAAATGAAAGGTCATTTGACCAAAATTGTCCACGAAGTAACTACGAACTGGTCTATTAGAGCAAACTTATGATTTTATGCATAAATTTTCATAATCAATGAGCAGTGAGATTTTTCGCAGAATTTTAACAGCGATAATTAAATTAGGAATAAATGACTTTGGTATCAATAATCATGGAAATTAATATCTTTATTAATAAAATATCACATGCTCTATAAATTAATTCCATTTCAGTTACTTCAATAAACATGAACAGCAGCAGGAGCAACAACAGCATCAGCAGCCGAAACCTCAACTGCAATAAGAGATGCAGCAACCGCACCGACAACATCAAGAGCAACAGCAAAAATACCTACATGTATTACAGCAGAAATGCAACAATCACATTGGCAACATCAACAGCAGCAGGAGCTCCAACAACCATGCAGGGAACATCGCGCGCAACATGAATAACTTCATCAAGAGATGCAACAACCACAGTGGTAAACATCAACAGCAGTAGCGACAACGACAGTAGAAACAAAGCCAATGTCAAGGATTAAGCAATCATACAGGAAACAACACAAGCGGCAACATCAATAAATGCATCAGGGGATGCAACAGCCATACTTGTAAACAGCAGCAGTAGCAGCGATGACAAGAGCAACCACACAGGCAACACCTTGAGCAACATCAGTAGCAATGCACCAGCAATGAAACAATCACACCAACAACACCAAGAGCAGCAGCAAAAAGAAAATAAATTCCAGCAACCATGATGACAACAGCAGCGGCAACACCAACAACACTAATGAATGTTGAAAAACTTGTACAAAAGTCAATGACACCACAGTTTTTTTTTAGAATTTATTGGACATTATTGATTAAAAAATGCACAATGATTTATTCAGGTTGAAGAAAATTATGTGTGAAAAAATTGTGTACATTTGAAGATGTTTCCTGTGTATTGAATAATTTTTATGAAAATATAGTTTTATAGATGAAAATATGATTCTTGAAATGTCTACTTTTTATTTGTCATTGACTAAAGATAAATACATTTTCTTTGAATTTTCTTAATGAAATGAAAAAAGGGAATTTATTCAAATGTTATCATTATTATCATCGTTCTTATCTTTATTATTTTTATTATTATCACTATCATTATTACTATTATTATTATTATTATTATTATTATTGATATTATTATTATCATTATTATTCTTATCATTGTTATTATTATTATCGTCATTAAGTATTATTTTTCTCATTATAATTATCATTATCATTATTTTTGTATTATTATTATGATCAATAGGACTAGTAACATGTTAGTATTTGGATTAATTATTATAATTATTGTAATTAGAATCATTCCTTCATTTTTGTCTCACCTGCGAAGCAAAGTGAGACTATAGGCGCCGCTTTTCCGACGGCGACGGCGGCGTCAACATCAAATCTTAACCTGAGGTTAAGTTTTTGAAATGATGTCATAACTTAGAAAATATATGGACCTAGTTCATGAAACTTAAACATAAGGTTAATCAAGTATTACTGAACATCCTATTACAGTTTCATGTCACATGACCAAGGTCAAAGGTCATTTAGGGTCAATGAACTTAGACCATGTTGGAGGAATCAACATCGAAATCTTAACCTGAGGTTAAGTTTTTGAAATGTCATCATAACTAAGAAAATATATGGACCTAGTTCATGAATCTTGGACATAAGGTTAATCAAGTATCACTGAACATCCTGCATGAGTTTCACGTCACATGACCAAGGTCAAAGGTCATTTAGGGTCAATGAACTTTGGCCGAATTGGGTGTATCTGTTGAATTACCATCATAACTTTGAAAGTTTATGGATCTGATTCATGAAACTTGTACATAAGAGTAATCAAGTATCACTGAACATCCTGTTCGAGTTTCAGGTCACATGATCAAGGTCAAAGGTCATGTAAGGTCTATGAACTTTGGCCATGTTGGGTTTTTTTTGTTGAATAACCATCATATCTCTGTAAGTTTATTGGTCTAGTTCATAAAAAGTGGACATAAAGAGTAACCATGTATCACTGAACACCTTGTGCGAGTTAGAGTAGTATTCAAAGTCAGAACTGCTGCTATATTGAACCGCGTGATGCCGGTGAGACTGCCAGAGGCATTCCACTTGTTTTCTTTTATTCTTCTTCTTTTTCTTCTTCCTCTTCTTATTCCTCCTCTTCTTATCATTATTATTAATTTTATTATTATTATTATCATTAAGCATATTTTATCATTATTATAATTATTATTATTTTTATTTTTATGATCCATAGGAGAAGGAGCATGCTATTATTTAGATTATTATTATTGTAATTAAAATAATTCCTTCGTTTTTTATTTTCTTCTTTCTCCTCCTCCTTTTGTTCTTCCTCGAACTTCTTCATCTTTTTCTTCTTCTTTTTCTTCTTCTCTTCTTCTTCCTCTTATTATTATTCTTATTCTTCCGCTTCTACTTTTTCCTCTCCTTCTGCTTCTTCTTCTTCTTCCTCTTATTATTATTATTGTAATTAAAATAATTCCTTCGGTTTTTTGTCTCGCCTGCGTAGCGGAGCGAGACATAGGTATCACTATTTCCGGTGTCGGCGGCGTCGTCGTCAACAATTGTGTTGTACACCCAATAACTTTCTACAGCTTCGAGGTGGGATCACCAAATTCATACCAGAGGTCCATCTCGTGAAAGCACAGGTCAAATTCGAATATGAGTTGAATTTGAATAAGGTCAAAGGTCAATGAACTTTCCATGACTGGCACTGTGCTATGTTGTACACCCAATAACTTTCTACAGCTTCGAGGTGGGATTGCCAAATTCATACAAGAGGTCCATCTTTTGAAGGTGCAGGTCAAGTTCGAATGTGAGTTGAATTTGATTAAGGTCAAAGGTCAATGAACATTTTACTTCAGAACTGAGTACTCTCTATAATTGAACCAGATTTTGTATTTTACTTGTTTATTCTTTAAAAGCTGTTGTTGTTATTTATTTAATGAGCTATAGTTCTTGACACCATTTATAATATTCACACAAATTTGCCAAAGGTACAATAGAAAAGCTGTCAAAGTTTTCACTCACATTGTTATGAATTACATTCTTTTTCACTAACATTAATTTCCTTACTTCCATGGAAGTCATTATACATGTAGCTTCATAGTATTAACAGCATTCTTAGTGTTATCTCATTTCCTAGGGATAAAGTAGGCCTATAGCATTATGGCATATGTAAACTGTCAGAACCACAATTCACCCCCTAAACTGCTGACAGCCTCGGAAGTCATACAGCATAGTTTTGACATACATTCTCTTCATGACTGCAATATGCAGGCGAGACAACGCTTGGCGTTTGCCTTGTCTTCTTTTTCTTCTTCCTCTGCATCCCTCTTCCTCTCCTTCATATTATTATAATTACTATCATTATAATTATTACTAAATTTGTATTTTCATAATTGTTGTCTGTGATATTTTTTTGTTATTGTTCTTCATCATTATCGTATACTCCTTTTTCTTCTACTACTACTACCTCTTCTTTTTCTTCTACTACTACTACCTCTTCTTTTTCTTCTTCGTCTCCTTCATATTGTAATTATTTTTTTACTATCATTATTAATCATTGTTGTTGGTGATATTATTTTTCTTGTAATTGTTGTTGTTTTTCATCATCATTATCTTATTCTCCTCCTCCCGCTTCTTTTTCTTCTTATTGTTATTGTAATTATTATTATAA
Organism: Lytechinus variegatus; assembly: GCF_018143015.1. NCBI lineage: Eukaryota > Metazoa > Echinodermata > Echinoidea > Temnopleuroida > Toxopneustidae > Lytechinus > Lytechinus variegatus. The sequence goes on from NC_054743.1 coordinate 1,904,602, forward strand.
TTATTAATATTACCATTATTATTATTATCATTATTATTGTAATTATTATTATTGTTAGTATTATTATTAATATTATTATTATTATTAAAAAACAAAATAAAACGCACCCTTTCGGCACTTCCGGGGGGGCTTTGGACGAATGGATGCGTTCCAGTGAACGCGACGTGACGTAACGCTCCAAGCGCACCCTTTCGGCCAAGCCGGGGGGGGGGGGGGGCTTTGGACGAATCTTCGCGTTCGCGTTGACGCACCCTAACGCGACAGCACCCACCCTTTCGAAATAAGCCGATTTTTTACATCAATTGACCAAAAATAATGATATACATTACATGTGGTATATTCCTCTGTTGTTGGAGTGTATAAAAAGACATATTCATTTCATTTTGTAATCCTTTTGTCCTAATTTTAGTGCCAAAAAAGGGAAAAATAATATTTTGGAGGCAATATTTTACAATTTTGGGGCATTTTTCGTACAGTCCGCCCCAATATGGTAAAATTTAAAAAAACATGGACATCACAACATCATCAAGTATTCATTCTCATACACCTCAGACAACTTAAAAATATAATTGGTGAAGAAAAGTGAAAAATAAGGTTGAAAACAATGGATTATCCTATTGGGCTTTGTACAGGCCAATATGGCGCCAAAAAGGACCCCCCACAAAGGGAAGGAGGGGTCTGAAAATTTGAACCCCATCGTTTTTGGCCTAAGGGGACCCTATTGAAGCAAAAACAACAAAAAAATCAATTTTGGCACGCTAGTCCTACGAGAGCTGTGTCAGTGACATATCGTACCACACTAAAGAGACAAATGCCTTGTTTTAACAGACTTTCCCATGAAATCAGTGATTTCTCTTTAAAGGAGAATGAAACCGTTGGAACAAGATAGCTTGTGTGAAGACGGCAAAGAAACAGATCAACGAAAGTTTGAGAAAAATCAGACAAATAATGAGAAAGTTATGAGCATTTGAATATTGCAATCACTAATGCTATGGAGATAGCAAATTGGCAATGCGACAAAGATGTGTGATGTCACTTATGAACCACTCTCACCATTACTTTAGGATATATTTCACTTGAATTGCCTCTTTTATCACATCTATCCATAAATCATGTGTAGTACATTTTTTTTAAGAATACATCATGGATAAAGAGTTTGTATCATCATTAAGAAAAAGCAAAAATAGACATTTTTAGGGTATTTTATAGTCCACCAAAGGGAAAGTTGTTCATCAGTGACGTCACACATCCTTGTCGCATTGCCAATGTGAAGATCTCCATAGCATAGTGACATGCAATATTCAAATGCTCATATTCGATTTTTCTCAAACTTTCTTTATTCTTATTCTTTGATTTTTCTGTTTCTACACAAGCCTGTTTATTCCAAAGGTTTCCCCTTTAAGTTGAGTACGCTCGGTACGTGATTGCGCAGTATTGAATGCAAGTTTTCAGTTTATGACAGTTTTGAGAACTGCAATGGCTGAATTCCATGGGTAAAATATGTACGTTATAATTGTTATGTATCCTTATTAATTATGTCCTAGCTGATAACGATATTCACAAAAATAACTATAAATTATCCGCAGGCAATCATAGCAGATGACGTATCCAAGATCAAAATATTCTTGAACTGGTGATGAATATTATAGGCCTATCTTAGCTAGACAAAAACGCGATCCCCGGTCTTCTGTCTTCGTTTTCCAGACACCCAACAACAGGTCTGGAAAACGAAGACCGGAGACCGGGGACATGTGTAATGTCAATGGTAGTAAAATAGTTGCAAACGCCAGTTGAGTCCACTTGTACGTGATTGCGCAATATGAGGTGTATTGTATGCAAGTTTTCAATTTTATGACAGTTTTGAGAATTGCAATGGCTGAATTCCATAGGTGAAATAAATTATGTACGTTATAATTGTTATGTATTAATTATGCCCTAGCTGATAACGATATCCTTACAATTAATCATTAACTTATCAACCAATGATAACTGATTACATATCCAATATCAGAATATTCCTGAATTTGATCTGGATATAATAATGGTTTATTTTAGCTAGACGGATGCGATGGCCCCGGTCTTTTGTCTTCGTTTTCCAGACACCCAACAACAGGTCTGGAAAACGAAGATCGAAGACCGGGGACATGCGTTATGTCAATGGTAGTAAAATTTTCATGCCAGCTGAGCTGAGCGTGATATATTGCTCAATCAATTATCATTCACATCACGATATCCATACAATTAATCATTAACTTATCAACCAATCATAACTTATCACATATCCAATATCAGAATATTCCTGAATTTGATCTGAATATAATAATGGTTTATTTTAGCTAGACGGATGCGATCCCCGGTCTTCTGTCTTCGTTTTCCAGACACCCAACAACAGGTTTGGAAAACGAAGATCGAAGACCGGGGACATGTGTTATGTCAATGGTAGTAAAATTTTAATGCCAGCTGAGCTGAGCGCGATATATTGCTCAATCAATTAGCATTCACATCACGATATCCATACAATATTAATCATTAACTTATCAACCAATCATAACTGATCACATATCCAATATCAGAATATTCCTGAATTTGATCTGAATATAATAATGGTTTATTTTAGCTAGACGGATGCGATCCCCGGTCTTCTGTCTTCGTTTTCCAGACACCCAACAACAGGTCTGGAAAACGAAGACCGAAGACCGGGGACACGCGTAATGTCAATGGTAGTTGCAAACAGCAGTTAAGTTGAGACTGCTTGTACGTGATTGCGCAGTATGAGGTGTATTGTACGTTATAATTGTTATGTATTAATTATGGCCTAGCTGATAACGATATCCTTACAATTAATCATTAACTTATCAACCAATTATAATCCAATATCAGAATATTCCTGAATTTGATCTGAATATAATAATGGTTTATTTTAGCTAGACGGATGCGATCCCCGGTCTTCTGTCTTCGTTTTCCAGACACCCAACAACAGGTTTGGAAAACGAAGATCGAAGACCGGGGACATGTGTTATGTCAATGGTAGTAAAATTTTAATGCCAGCTGAGCTGAGCGCGATATATTGCTCAATCAATTAGCATTCACATCACGATATCCATACAATATTAATCATTAACTTATCAACCAATCATAACTGATCACATATCCAATATCAGACCGGGGACATGCGTTATGTCAATGGGAGAACATGTGTAGGGGGCAAGGTCCAAAGTCCATTCTAACCCGCGCACGTGTTTTGTACACACTTTGCACTGCTTTGTACACACTTCGTGCGTGAACTACAAACGCTTTCACACGAGTGTGATACGTTTCCCCGGTCTTCCGTCTTCGGTCTTCGTTTTCCAGACACCCAATCTCTAGGGCGTAGTTTTAACACATCAGGATGTGGTCCTCTATTAACACCAACTGGTGTAAATTTTAACACCACAGTTATTACAGTGTATGTATGTATATATATATATATATATGTAAATAAAAAATATATGTATGTATGTATACTAAAAAAAAAAAAAAAAAAAAAAAAAAAAAAAAAAAAATGGTAGCAGACTAAGTGACAAGTGTTGGTAGACCTCTCCTCAAGATTTGTTCTTCACCGCCCTAGATATTGATATCTAAAGTTATTTCAAGTTCATTTTAACAACAGTATTGGACAACTTCAAGTTTGGACAGAAAAGTGATCAATATGAGTGCCGGAATCGAAAAGAAAAGTGAAAAATATGCCTCAAGGAAAACACGCTCAAACTACAAACTGTTGAACGATGAACTAGAGGACAATACTACCGTCCCTGCAGGCGTGGAGGTCCCTCCTCAGCCTGCTGGAAATACAGGTACAGAACTGGCAGGCCTTCTTAAAGAGGCAACCAGTAACTTTGAAAAGATGATGGACAAGGCGGTGAAGACATTAGTCGATAGTGTCAAGAAAGTGGAGAGGGCCCTTGAGTTTGAGGGACTTCGAATAAATGACTTAGAAAAGAAAAATGCCGAACTAGAGGGTCGCCTGGAGAAGATGGAGAAGGCATATGAAACTTTAGTTCAAAAGGATCGATCTAGAGATAGTGAAAATAACAAGGCAGATCGTCTTTCACGTAAAAATAATTTTCGAGTTGTGGGAGTTAAGGAAGCAAAAGATGAAGAGGATTGCCTGAAAATCGTCGAGGACATGCTGAAAACAAAATTTCATATGACAGTCAAGGTGGAGAAAGCCACCAGGACTGGCAAAAGGGGAGATAAGCCACGCCACATCATAGTGAAAACAAATTCCTACGACGATAAGGTTAACATACTAAAGAAATCTAGAGAAGCTCTCAAGACAGAGAAATATTACCTGACCAACGATCTCACAAGGATGGACTTAGAGGTGAAAAGAAAGCACCGAAAGGAGGTGGAGGAGTTGTATCAGAAGGGGACAAAACTGCGTTTCTATGCTGGGCAGTGGAGAAACGAGAAAGGAGTCCCTTACTTTACTTCTTAAGTTACCACATGTAGTGCAGCTTTAAACCTTTAGTTATGCCAGTTCTGAATTACTTTGCCTTGGACATGTTGGAGAGGATGATTTATTTACCCATGGGATTAAAACCACACAGCAGATTTGAGCACATTATCATCTTCTAGGAAAACCAGCACAAGAAATGAACCATTGTTCTCATCAGAGAAACTCTCCAACTCCCTCTCTCCAACTCTCTCCCTCTCTCTATTCCTCTTTCCCTCCCTCCCCCCTTTCCTCTCTCTCTCTTCCTCTCTCTCCGGTCTCTCTCTCTCTCTCTCTCTCTCTCACACACACACACACAGCTATATTGATACTTGTCACAGGAGAGGTTGCCATAATCTTCCTCTTTTTCATTTATTTATTCCTGTTGTAACTGAACTTTGTTGCAGGAGTGGGCATGGCCTCGTGTCTATCGTTTGCCATGTTCTTCACTTTAAACTTAGTTGTATATATGTTAATAAGTAGACAGTTTTTCTTGTTTTACATTTATGTCTTTTGTTATATCATGTCTGTACTTGAGACCATTAGCATTGCTAAGCCTATACAGTGTGAGGTGTTGACTACTATTTCCATGTTTAAATGATGTTGGATGATTATCATTTACAACAAGATATTGATTGTAGGTACTATATTCCAAATGAGTTTAACCCACCTACTGGGAAGCAACAATCTCATTACTTAAGCTTCTTGCACTGCAATGCAAGAAGTCTCTCTAAAAGCTTTGAAAACCTAAATATGTTGCTATCATCTCTAAAATTTAATTGCTCTATAATAGGTGTTACAGAGACGTGGTTGAGTGCTCATTCACCACCATTATTTCTGATTGATGGTTACCAGATAGTAAGGAAAGATAGATCAATTGGCCGTGGTGGGGGTATTCTCTTTTATGTGTCTAATAAGATCTCTTTCAAACTCAGGGAAGATCTTTCCCTCCAAAATCAAAGTGCTGAAATCTTGTGTATTGAAGTAGACTTACCCTCTGATAAGAACATGATTGTATGTATAGTGTATAGACCCCCTCAAACTGATATTGATAATTTTCTCACAGGTATTGAGTTATTATTGACTGATATAAATGCATCTGGTAAATCAGTTTGCATTATGGGTGACTTCAATGTTGATCTATTGACAGAAAATGCAAACACTCTCCGTTTCCAAAATATTCTCGAGTCTAATGCTCTTTGTGCAATGATTAACAAGCCTACAAGAATAACTGACAGGTCATCAACACTTCTTGATAACATTTTCGTGAAAACTACCAAAGGTTATTCCCAATCAGGTTTATTTTTTAGTGAGATTTCTGATCATCTTCCAATCTTCTGCATGCTTTATGATATCCATTCCAACAAATACAATAAGGCCAAAGTTATACTAAAGCGCAAATTTACTGAAAGCAATATTTCTAGCTTGAGGGATGCTTGTCAGGAAGATAATTGGGAGGATGTATTGGAATGTCATGATGTTGAACAGGCTTATGAATCATTTAGTAAATTTTTTCACCACCATTTGGACAAGACTATTCCACTTGTTAGAATAAATAATAGAAGTACAGGAAAACGGCCATGGATTACAAAAGGTATACTACAATCTATCAAAAGAAGAAATGTCTTATATAAAAATAGTGTAAAGAAACCTTCACAAGAGCACGTTGAAAAATACAAAAAGTACCGAAATAAGCTTACTTCTATTATACGATCATCACGGAGTTTGCACTATTCTAGACAGTTTGAGAATGCTCGAGGTAACATGCCCTTGACATGGAATGTTGTTAGAGATATATTATGCAAGCGAAATAAGTCAGAACCTGCCACAAAATTTGTCCATAAGGATAAAGAGTTTACTTCTGATAATGACATTGCAAATGGATTCAACAGCTACTTTGTGAACATTGGGCCTGACCAAGCAAAGAAAATAACTCCCGTAGAAGTTAATTACAAAGAATATTTACAAGACAGGTCCGAATCATCTATATTCCTTAAGCCAGCTGATCATCTTGAGATATTAAACATTGTTAAGTCTCTTAAAAATAGTAGGTCATCTGGGCATGATGAAATAAGTTCAGAATTGTTAAAACAAATAATTGGCTCAGTCCTAACTCCTTTACTGCATATCTGTAATCTGTCCATTTTAACTGGTGTATTCCCTTCCTCTCTTAAACTAGCCAAGGTTATTCCTGTTCATAAACAGGAAAGCATGACCGTTATAAGCAATTATAGACCAATCTCAATTTTGCCTAGTTGCTCAAAGATACTAGAAAGAATTGTTTATAATAGACTGATTGCCTTTCTTGACAAAAACCACCTACTTAATCCCAACCAATTTGGATTTCGCAGGTCTCACTCAACAGACCTTGCGTTGTTGAAATTTTATGACTATGTATCTAGTTCTCTGGCTAATCGTGAGCACGTTATTGGTGTATTTATGGACCTGAGCAAGGCATTTGACACCCTTGACCACTCAATACTGCTTTATAAACTCCAACATATGGGAGTAAGGCGTTGCCCTTAATTGGTTTACTAGTTATCTTTCAAATAGAAGACAATACACATGCTATAACTATTCTAATTCTGGTATATCAGTTTTGAGGTGCGGTGTGCCGCAAGGTTCTATATTGGGTCCATTATTATTTCTGATTTATATTAATGATATTTGTTTGGTATCAAACACATTGAATTATATATTATTTGCTGATGACACAAGTGTTTTCCTATCACACCGTGATATTGATATCTTAGAAAACACCATTAATGTCGAACTTCCGAAATTATCTAATTGGTTTCGAAGTAATATGTTATCACTCAATGTTAGAAAGACTAATTATGTACACTTTAAAGGCAGAAAGTCATGTGCTGATCATGATTTAAGATTGAAACTTGACAATGCTTTGCTGGAAAGACAGACATCTACGAGGTTCCTTGGGGTCTATATCAATGATCAACTTAACTGGAATGATCACATGAAACACATCAGTAAACCAATTTCTCGAAATATAGGTATACTGTATAAAGTTAAGTACCTTGTACCTTATAAAATACTTTACATGTTGTACAATACTCTTATTCTACCTTATGTGTCATATTGCAATATTCTTTGGGCAACATCAACGAGTGTCACAAACCCAATTCTTTTGTTGCAAAAGAAAGCAATTCGCATTTGTGCTGGAGTTGGTTACCGTGATCATACACGCCCTCTCTTTATAAAGCTGCAATGTCTTACTGTTGATGATGTCCATTTTCTTCAAACTTCCCTTTTTATGTATCGGTTTAATGCCAAAATGTTACCTACCTGCTTTTCCAATATGTTTCAACAAAATAATACTATCCATACCTACCACACAAGACAAGCATCTAATATGCATTTGTATAACCCTCGCACACTGTTGGCTCACAAATCTGTCAGACATTATGGACCTGATGTTTGGAATTCGATACCTACTAGTATTAGGAATATATTATCAGTGCATTCCTTCAAAAATGCGGTAAAACGCATACTTGTCTCTAAGATGTAATTTCTTTAGCAAGACAAATCTTGTTGTACTCTACATTTTAAACTTAAGGATTGATATAATTTCAAGTATTATTACGCCTCATACACTCCTTGTAAATATTTGTAAATAGTTGTGGAACATAATAATTTGTTTATTTAGTTTTCTTTGTTTTGTTTTTCTTATTCTTTCCCTTCTTTGAGTAATCATTAGTTTTGACTTTTCAGTATTGTTTTTATATTTATGTATGCATTTCATATATTCAAAGGTCTGACAACAGCTCAAGCATCTGCTTATTTTGTCATACCACTGCATGTCTGCAAAAATTAACCTTGTTATAATCAGTTATGTTAATGTTAAATTTAATCATCATAATTATACATTATTATTATGTAAAATTCAATGTAATCAATTTTGTGATGGTTACACTATGTAAATTATCATGACATGCAGAAACAAATAAATAAATAAATAAATGTATATATATGTTTCTCCCTTACAAATATCTAAGCAATACCTTTGATCAAGCTAGGGCATTGCGGCTTAATCGTTAGTGTTCTAAACCCACTTACACCCGACAAAGGAAATCAATATAGATCAGTAAAATCGGGGTTAGTGGCTAGGGCATCAACTAACCCGCCTCTGTGGTCTAGTGGTTAAGGCACCGGCGTTCGAAGCTGGGGCCGGTCCGGGTTCTATTCCCGGCAGAGACATTTTTCGGTATAGCCATGTTTTTTTCCTAAGGGCGGGTAGCTCTCGGGAACCTTGATTTAAAGTTAAACTACGCCTACCATTGTTCTCTTCATTCATTTCTTTCACATATATAAATACAAGAGTTGCCAAAGCTGTTGTACATGTTTGTTTTTTTAGTTGTTGAAAGGGGGAAGAAGTACATTAATTTTCAATGTAGACGGGCTGGAATGTGCTTGCTTATACACCAACCTCCCTTTAATTCTGCATTAGTGGATTAAAAAATTAAACTTGTTTTTTATATTTCAAAATGTAAAGTTAGGAAAAACTATGCAAGCACATTGAGTGAATTTTGATTGATGTAGAAAAATATAAATTTTAATGTCTTACCGACTCCCATTGTTCCTGGGATGGCCTCTCTTTGCAACTGCATTCGACGTAATAAGTCTGACATTCTTTATTCAGCTCGGCTTGGTAATCGTGACTTCACATGTCTTTCATGTCTTTACTGTGATAAAGTTGAATTTCGCTGTTCAAATAAAAAATATGTTATCAGATAAATATATATACATACATATATACATATAAATATATATATATATATATATATATATATATATATATATATATATATATATATATATATATATTCATATATTATATATTTATTTATATATACATGTATTTAAATACAAGAGTTGCCAAAGCTGTTGTACATGTTAGGGCAGCATCATACTACTCTTGGTAGTTTTCACCCAAAACACTTGTTATTGAAAGCTTTAACCAATTCTTGTGTGGACAGTGTGTTGCCCAATATTTTTAAGAGTGTATCATTAGGGGAGGGGGCAGGTCCATGCCAAATATTGGGAGGCAACTAGGGCAGCATGCAAGATTATTCGGGGGATTGGATATGTAGTCCTAATATATTTTTTAAAGAATGGAAATATCGGGAATACTAAGTAATCGAGATAATCACGAGGAAATTACCGTATTGTATTTTCTTGAATAGTGCATTTTTTAATGTTTAGTTAAAAGGCATAGATTTGCACTTTTCTTAAGAATTAATAGCCCCTATTCGCCTACTAACGTTTAATGCAGCCATGGAGATGCCAACACAATTTTCGTAAATTAGGTCTAATCCCTCATGCATACCCTTTTGAATACAGTATACAGAAAGACACGAAGGGGCGGATCCAGTATGGGGAATGTTATTTTCTTTTAATTTCCTGATCGGCTGCTACCAGAGCTAAACCGAGGTTGGGGACGGTGCAGTTGTAATGATTGAAGTTACAATCAAGATGAGAATTTCTATAGGCCTACATTGAAAGCGCGAATTATTTCTACGTAGCTGCAAATGAACATTACCCTTTTAATAATTCATGAGCTGAATTCGTTTGATTTTATATGCCTAAAAAGGGTCACTTTGGAGAGTATAGGGAGCTAGAGCATACTTCTAAATAAGAATACGAGAGCTGAAATTGTTAGTATATTAGCTAACCTGAAAAGGGACACCACAGAATGTGAGCACGAAACCGGAGCAGATTTTATTTTTTAAAGACCTACCGGTCATGCCGGTATACCTAAAAAGAAAGGATATCTTAAAACACATTTTTTTTTTAATCGCTATTCGAGCTGGAAACTTTGGGCATATTGACTTGAAAATTTGTTATTCTAAGAACTTTATCTTAAAGGCCAAGTCCACCTCAGATAAATATTGATTTGAATCAATAGAGCAAAATCAGACGAGCATAATGCAGAATATTTCATTGAAATCGAATGTAAAATAAGAAAGTTATGACGTTTTGAAGTTTCCTTTATTTTTACCAAAATAAAAATAATCATGTGCACAATTTAGTCATGTGCCAATGAGGTAATCGATGATGTCACTCACTCACTATTTCTTTTGTTTTTATATTGTTTGAATTATACAAATTTCAATTTTTACAGATAAAATTTTGAAAAATAAGGATAATTGATCCATAAAATATCAAACAATGGTAAGTCCATATGTTCAGGGAGAATGGAAACTTTATTTCATAGAACATGGGGAAAAAATTAAACTATTTCATATTTCATACAATAAAATACAATACAATAAGTGAGTGAGTTATGTCACCAGTTCCCTCATCTGCATAATTATAAGCAGAATGTGCCTAAATGTTTTGTGAAATCAAGCGAATCTTACATATCAAAACTTTATTATTTTACATCCGATTTTGATGCAATGCTCACCGTTATGCTTGTTGGATTTTTCTCTTTTTATTCAAACCAACTTTTTGTTGGGGGTGGACTAGTCCTTTAAGTTTTTTTTTTATAATCGCGAACACGAGTATCGTTGAACAAAATAATGTGCACGCGTGCGTAGTGGGAGCTGAAATGGAAGCATAATAAGTATAATTTTAAGCACTTGTAAGAGTGATTATTCTTCGCCTATTTCCTGTTTTTCATTTCTAGCAAGGGGCTGATTAATTTTGCAAGAGAAGAGTGTGATTTGTCCCCACCCCCACTTTTTTTGACAGAGCGACCGAGAGTCCCCTTGACACCGGCCTCCGGATACGCGAGGATTGGACTAATAAGAAAATACTAAATTCGGCCACCCTAGTATAGGCCTATAAGTAAAAAAAAATTATACATACACTACATTACAGTGGGTTTTTTTCAAGTTTCCTGTTTACTAAGTTAAGAAAAAATAAGGACATACATGTACCTGAAAAACGTTCAGAATATAAGATAAAAGAACAATGGAAAGCAAACTTTGAATATTAATATTATTAATGTAAACATTACTAAGATATTTATTGTATACTATATATATATATATATATATATATATATATATATCAAGCGAACATGTACAGGGATCAATGCTACTTTTATGCATAGGCATATCACTTCCCTTTTTTCTCTCTCAGGTGGGGGAAAAATATATTTATAATTCGTTTCAATATTGATCAGCTAGTTCTGTTTGTGGGAGTACCGTTAGCATGCAATGAAACTTTATTGTCGATGCACTGTCAGGAGATATCGGCCAGACACTCATGATTATGATGATGATAATGATAGTCTATCTCTATTATCATGATTATCACGATTTATAGTTAAAACGAGGCATCACAATTAGCATGAGGAACCTGCAACGCCGTAGGCGTACGCCTATGTGTTGTATGATGTTAAAACGGTAGACCTTTTGTGTGTCTACCTATTCTAAATGCAAAAGCCACTAGGTTTCAAGAAAAAGGAAATAATACTTACTTCGTTCAAAGACAGATGAAGGTACACGCCGTACTCCTGTAGCTACATATATATATATACTTGCAATGATCTTCCTATGAACATTTTGTTGTACAGTTCGTATCCCCCATTTATCTGGTACCCATTCATTGTTACCGTGACCTCTAGCTGTGTCAACATCTCTAGGCTCTGCGGCGAAACTTTTTTTACTCAAATACAAGGCCTATATTGTTGTAGGATCAAAGCTTTTCTTTATTTTTCTCTCGCATTTTCCATATCAAAATGGATGTGGCTAAGCATCATACGTCATTGAGGAATATCTCATTCCATGGACAAATTGTTAATCTGATATGCATATACCAGGAAATCGTTCCTAAGGCCTAACTATAGCAGGCCTAATTAATTAATGGAAATAAAAGTGTTATTGTAAATTATTGGTCCATCAAAATAATTATCAGCCTATCACTTTCTCTTATCTTTTTGAAGGATGATTAGAATCACTGTAATACATATCTTTTCAATCATTGTTGATAACATTAACATATTATTATCATCACATTTACAATATTATCATAACAATAATTCCAAATATAAGAATGATTATAATTAGATTATTCATAATTATATCAATTATTATAATCATACTTATTATATTCATGATTATAATTATTATAATTGAGATTATGATCAGGGGATGATCCAGTAATTTTTGAAGGGGGAACATTTTCCCCGAGGAAAAATTTTTACATTACAAAATTTGATTGTGTCTCTCAAGGGGGGAGGGGGGCGGGCACGGACTGTGTCCCCCCCCCCCATGGATCCGCCAGTTACTATGATTACAATCATACTTACATGTATATTTATAATAAGTATTGATTATGATAATGATAATTGATTATAATTGTAATCATGTATATGATTATAATTATAATTGTAATTATAATTTTTAAATTTCAATTACAATTAAAATTGCAATTGATATTCTCATCAGAATAGTACATAATAATTTGGAGCAACATGCATGGCGTAAGGTAGAACCAACTTTGGAATCAAGGATCTTGGGCTCTTAACTTAGCATGAGGCAATTTCCTCAAGAAGAAATTGATCCCGGTTTTGCTGGATGGAAAAAAATGGTCTTTAATGAGGCTACGCAAATCCTTGTATCTGATTGGGGGAGGGGTACGATCGTATATTTAGACCGGGTTGGGTTTAGCAGCATGGCTGCATTGACAAGGCTTTTTAGCCCCGCCTACTTAAAACGCGTGTATCCCCAACCCCCTCTCTCTCCCTCTCTCTCTCTATCTCTCTTACACACACACACACACTCACATACACCAACTGTAACGTACATAGTATACACGTATTTTGCAATGCAACCTCTGCTGTGTATACCGGCAGATGGCAGCAAATAACCCCCTCTTAATATGCCTGATATGATCATATTAAGCCATTTGATGAAAAGAGTATATCAGTCTTTATAAGTAGGAGAGCAGGTTGACATATCTAGACAAAATAAAGTAACTACCTGTAATCGATTGTACAAGCTCAATTGACTTTACCAACATTGTAATACTAAATTTTGCTACGCATTGACTTCGAAAATTGCAATATCACCAAAGGCGAAAGTAAAGCAGGCACCAAGCCATCCAGAATGCAAAGAGTGTATGGAATGGTGAACTTGGCAGCAATCGACTGCTGGTAATCGAATAGCAAGCCATTAATCTTGAAAGTTATTTTCTCAAGTAGGAGTTCCAGCAATTGATTGTAAATATTCGATTTGTTTAGCCTTTGCCTGTTTTGAATCATTAAGTAGTTTAATAAATGAAAAAAAGAAAAAAAATGTTGTCCATTCAATACAAAAGGGTTGAGAAATTCACCATAAGTCTAAACTCACACATGGCAACATTACAAAAAGTAAGTTGGTACTTTTTATCACTATATTGATGTAAATTTAAAAGTGCTAGTAATCGATTGAAAGTTTTCAACTTACTGCAGCATACAGGCTAAAACCAAAACAATGTAAAACATGTACAGGCACACATTCTGGATCATTTCTTTTTTCTTTTGGTGTATGAAAACATATAGACCATTTCGTAAAAAAGATTGAGAAATTCACCATCATTCGAAAAGCACACATGGCAACATCACAACAGGTGTACTTTTCCTCAACACATATTCTATATTGATATAAATTCATAATAGATTTGATTCACAAAAAGTCGAATCGCATACAGAAAATGATCAATTTTCCTGTACATATATAAATCCATTGAGGTAAGTTTTTAACGGAATTGATGAGCACTGTTACTAATACACTAATTTGCTGAAATTTTAGTCAATCTTAATTGTACTTGTCTGATGGTGCTTCGTGAGTGTGGCTTGGTAAGATATATAACAAAAGAAAGGACCTGTAATCGATTGTACAAGTTCAATTGACTTTACCTGCATTGTAATATTAAATTTTGCTACGAATTGACTTCAAAGATTGCAATATCACCAAAGGCGAAAATAAAGAAAGCAATAAGCCATTCAGAATGCAAAGAGTGTATGGAATGGTGAACTTGGCAACAATCGACTGCTGGTATTCGAATACCAAGCCATTAATCATGAAAGTTACATTCTCGGGGGGGGGGGGATTCCAGCAATCGATTGTAAGTATTTGTTTAGCCTTTACAGATTTTGAATTACTTTGTAGTTTAATAAATGAAACATGTTGTCCTTTCTATACAAAAGGGTTGAGAAATTCACCATATGGCAACATTACAAAAAGTAAATTGGTACTTTTTTACATATCACTATAATGATGTAAATTGGGAGTAATCGATTGGAAGTATTCAACTTCCTTAAGCATACAGGCCAAAACAAAAATAATCCACATTATGTACAGGTACACATTTGGATTTTTCCTGTTATTTATTTTTTGGTGTATGAAAATATTCTGTAAAAAGAATAAGAACTTCACCATCAATCGAAAAGCACACATGGCAATATCACAAAAGGTAGGATGGTACTTTTCCCTTTACACATATTTTATATCGATATAAATTTATAATAGCATTGATGAGCGATTATAAACAATATAATGGAGCTGATGTAAGAAGCCACGGAAGGCAAAATAGTGATGAGTCAATACGTCGAGATGGTTAGTTAATGATGATTTTAAACTCACCAAGTTATTCTTTATAGGCCTTCCATTCAGCTGTGGAGTTTTTTTCTTTCGTGAAGAGTGTGACTTTGGTGCCAGTAACCACTATCTTAGTAGATAAGTTGTTCTCTTTCCGCAGGTTGTATGCTTTGGTCGCTAGGATGCTTCGTTGTGCTTTGAGTACCGGTGGTAGGTCTGTGCGTACGGTGATCCGTGGATTAGGCCTGGCGACTTCCTGATCATTTCCTCGGCGGTTGAGGGTTCTTCCCTCGAAAGCAGACAACAATCGATTTCTCTGAGCCATGTAGATGAATTTAGCAATTATTGGCTGGGGAGCATTATTGGTTACATTCCTGTTGGGTAGGCGATGAGCATTGTTGAGAGCAATTGATTCAGCTCCTTCTCCACTCAAGCCAATGGCTTTAAAAGCTTCACGTATTGCTCTTTCTACATTTTCATTTGGCTTTTTTATGCCATAAAAAAGAAGGTTTGCTTTCCTGTGGTAGATTTCCGAAATCAATAACTTCTTTTTTTTTTTTAAAGGATGTTTTATTATATTCTCTCAGATCAACATACATACTTTGTACAAACTATTTGAAACATAATTATAAATTATACAACAAATCCATTACAATATAATTATACAACTTATACATCAAACTTCAAAAATACTAGAAATTAATATACTAATGCGTTTCAGCAATTACAAAATGAAATATTAACAAAATATGACATGATCAGAGAGAAAAAAGGATAAAAGAAAAAAGGATTATGATTTTTTTTTCTTTTTTTCTCAGCCCTTGTCATTCCCCCCCCCCAACCCTCCCTTGAACACCCCCATCCCCTATCCGGTGGAGAACTGGCTCTGGGCTCCAGTATATGGTCTAATATAATTTAAGTTTTCCCATTTACAGAAATGGATTGTAAGAGTCCCCCTCTTTGTTGCTAATTTCTTTTCTTCTCTTTGATCCCCCCTAATACTATTTTTTATTTCAATCAATGAAGGAGGTTTTTTTAATTCTCGGTTTTTGTAAATAAGATATTTAACTAAAATCAAGACATGATTAATTAATTGATATTTACCTTTACTTTTCTCCTGCTTCCCGAAAAGAATTTCCTGCCAACTAAATTTATCTATTTCAAAATTTAAACTTCTTGCACATAGATCCCAAAGTGATTTTGAAAATTCACAAGTATAAAATAGATGTTCATATGTTTCTTCTTCCCTTTCACAAAATGAGCATAAATTGGTCGAAATAAGACCAAAACGGAAAAGGTGGTGGTTAGTGTATAAAATATTATGCAAGAGTTTATACTGGAACTCCCTTAATCGACTATTCAGTGTGCAATATCTTAGTCTTAAAAATATACTTTCTATTTCCTTATTGGTAAGATCATAATTCGTTCTAATTCTGTCAAAAATGGAAGGTTTAATTTCATTTTTGTATAACAGCTGTTCGTATATTTCTTTTGATTTTAAAAACATCAAATTAGTCATTTTCTTACCCAAATTGAAATCGATTCCAGAGTTATGCTTTGCATTCATTTCACTATTGTTCTTCCAACTAACAGGTAAACAGGCATAAATATGCTTAATCTTTTCAACATCATTTGCATCTAAATTCAAATTAAGAAAATGTGTATCACATTTTAGTTTACCGTTATTGTCCAAAATATGATGCAGTCTATAAACCCCTTTATCGTATAGAATCTTATCAAATATACAACTCCCTTTATATCGAACAAGCTTATTATTAAAAATCACCACTTTCCCAAACTCTGTACTTCTAGTATGTCTTATATTTACCCACTCTTCTAATAAGTCCATGTAAAATTTGGAAGCTGTTACTTTCAATAAACCTGGTATATAGTCACATGAAAATAACAAATCTCCACCCAAATGTTTAGTGGCAAAATTAAAGTACCGTTTCCATTTCATATCTTCATCTTTATTTAAAAGTCTTTTAATCCACATTATTCGCTGTGCCTTTACCTGTACAGGGAAGTTTAACATCTTTAATCCTCCTTGCTTATAGTCTAAAAACATTGTATTCCTATTAATTTTGTCTTTCTTACCTTTCCATAAAAAATCAAAAGTTAATTTATCCAATGACTTGTAAACCCACTTAGGAACAGGAGTAAGAGACGCTCGGAAGAGGACTTTAGAATAGATATGCACCTTCAATAGTTGAATTTTCCCCATGAGCGTTATATCTCTTAGCTTCCAAAAGTTCAAGAGTGTTTTAATTTTGCTTAAGATTTCTTTGTAATTAAGATCTTCTTTCTTATGTTCATCTAAGGTGAAAAATACTCCTAAAACTTTTAGAAAATCCACGGTCTCGCCGAAGGAGAAGTCATAATGCAAATGTTGGCATGAACCTAATTTTAATACTTTAGTTTTGTCATTATTGATTTTTAATCCAGAAAGTTTTTCAAAATCTGCAAATAGAACTTTTAGCCTATCCACTGATTGTACATTACGAGCAAAAATTGTCATGTCATCTGCATAAAGAGCTAATTTAATTTCCTCATCTCCAAATTTAATTCCTTCAATCAGATTATCTTTTCGTAATTTATGAGCCATTACTTCAATACACAAAATAAAGAGGTAAGGACTAAGCGGATCCCCCTGCCTTACCCCCCTTTTTATTTCAAAATAGCCGGTGGAATTTCCTTCATTTAAAACGCAACTTAAAGTATCAGTATACAAAACTTTGACCCATCTCTGAAAGGATGAACCAAAACCAAAAGCCGTCAGAGCCTTTTGAAGAAAATGATGTGATAACGAGTCAAAGGCCTTCTCAAAATCTATGGCAAACAAAAAGCCAGGTAGATTAAAATGGGATGTATGAAAAATAACATCATCTATAGTACGAATGGCTTCACCAATATTTCTACCTTGTATGTAACCCACCTGATCCCCCACAACGATTTCATTAAGTATTTTCTTGATTCGCTTAGCCAAAATTTTTGTTAAAATTTTATAATCTACGTTAAGAAGTGATATAGGTCTATAATTTTTCAATAAAAGAGGATCTTTCCCATCTTTAGCGATTAACGTAATAACTGCTTGTTTTTGCGACGAAGCCAATTCCCCGGACCAATATGCCTCATTTAAAGCATCTTTTACTAAATCTCCAATATCTGGCCAAAAAGTATAGTAAAACTCCGAAGAAAGACCGTCATTTCCAGGTGATTTGTTATGTTTCAATTCTTTCAAAATTTCTAGACATTCTTTGTTAGTTATTACTCCTTCACAAAGTTCTCGAGATGACTCCGCCAATTTAGGTAATCCTTGAAAAAATTCATCAAAGAGGTTATCTGAACACACGCACATTACTTTATCATACAACCTACTGTAAAATTCTCTGATTTCTTCATTTATTCTTTTTTCATCACAACAGATGTTTCCATCTGTGGTTTTAATTTTTTTAATTGTGGTTTTTCTTTTATTACTTTGCATCAACTGGTTGAAATAACGCGAGTCTCTTTCACCACATTCATACCAGGAGGCACGAGATCGAACCTTAATACCTTCATTAACATAACTATAGATTACCCTTAATTTCTCTTTTGTATTTTCTAGTTTTTCTAAGGTATTTGCATCAGTACGATCTTTCAATTGTTCTTCTAAAAACTGTATTTCTCTTTCTAAATCCGCTTTTATTATCCTTCTTTTATCAGCCAATTTTTTCGAGAATTTTTGTGTGAACCTTCGAATTTTCATTTTTAGAAAATCCCATAACAACCTTTTATCTTTTATTTCAGATTGCAATTCATTTCTCAATTCATGAATTTCTTTCCTTAATTCTTTAACATAATCTTCATTTTCACATAAACTGTTATTAAATTTCCAATATGACCTCTTCCTACCAATAATGTTATTTTTTCTTTTGTCGAATAAGTGTACAAAAATTGAATGATGATCAGGGGCCACAGATGGAATTATATCGCACTTTATAACCATTTCCTCTAAACATTCTGAAATTATCCAGTAATCAAGTCTGCTTTGCATGAAGGGGTTCTTTTGCATATATGTAAATTGTCTTTTCAGGGGATGTCGAACCCTCCAAACATCAAAAAATTGAAAGTCTTCCATAAATTTTCCAAAGTCTCGATTAAATCTATTTGAAATCCTATTTAGAGATTGTCCATTATAATCTAAATTATTGTCCCTGATCATGTTAAAATCACCACCTATTATAACAGGGTATCTATCTTTATTCAACTTAGCAAGGGTATTTCGTATTTGTTTTAGAAATTGCAATTGTTCATTTTCAAAATTTCTTGTAGGAAAATACACATTTCCTAAAATCAACCTAACCCCTTGAAACTTACAATCTATGAATATATATCTACCCTCATTGTCTCTTAAGACTTGTAATATCTCTATATCTACCGTTGGCGCAATTAAAACTAATACACCCTTGCCATGAGATGAACCATGACTAAAATAACTGGTGCCGTCCCACGATGAATCCCATCTATCCTCACATTCCCTAGTACTAAAGGTTTCTTGCAAAAAGACAATATCGGCCCCTTTATCTTTACACCAAAAAAAGATACGGTCTCTTTTATCACTATCTCTAATTCCTTTCACATTGAGGGAGATCAATTTACAACTAATCTGGAGACTCATGAAAAAACCGATATAAAACAAATAGCCGAACACCGGAGCCAATCACCCACCAAAGGGGATCCCAAAACTTGAGGCCCCCGTCCCCTCCCACCCCAAAAACCCAGGGCAACTCCGAAGAGTAAGCTTCATGCTGTGAGCAAGAGGCAAGGTGGGAATGACCATGACCATCATAGGCGAAACCCTCTCCTCCGACAATGAAAGAAGGAAAAAATAAGATAAAAATAAGAGTAATCTAACAAGCACTCTAAACATAAAAGACGACACCAAAACAACACCTGAACAAGACAAGAGACTCGCACTGCGTTTCTCGTTCAGTAGATCGATCTCTTTCTGCTGCTTTGATCCCATTTCAGGAAGCTTACCCTTTTCGATGTCTAAGACTCGAGCCGCGTTGTCAGCCACTGTTGCCTCCAAATCTGCCATCTTCTTTTTCATGCACGTAATATCTGTATGAATCTCATCCAATTTGGTGCAAACCTTGCCAGAAAACTCATCAGTGATTTTTGCAGGGCTGCAAGTGTAGGTTGAATCGATGACGAGTCTTCAGACTGCGTACGTGGCACTGTAACACTCGTAACTGGCGATTTAGGGCGTTGGCTTTGTGTAGCGTTCGCATTTCGTTGAGCTGGTCACGGCATTTTGTTTCTCAAATCATAGGTTTTCTTCATTAGGTAGAAAATGTTTTCTCAGGTCAATGATTCCCAAGCACAGTCAGTTAGAAGAAGTTTATTCACGGCATTTAGTGGTTCCAAGTAGAAAATAATGATGAAACATAACAAGGTGGCGAGAGCTCAAAAATGGCGCGTTCACTCCATTCCGCTGCGCATGCGTATATATATTTAGGTGCACAATGCTTATAGTTCAGCAATAACAATTATGCTACTGTCCTTTACACCTTCTCCAGCTAGGGTTCCATGGTAATTTGTGGATGTTGACAGAGATGTTGGTATAAAGAGGATGCAGTTCTATTGTTGGCTGTTCATATTTCAAGTTTGATAAACCGTCAGTGGTTTGCCTTTCAATGTAGTTATTAAGAAGACAATACCTGTACATGTGTAAGATAAGAAATTGGCATTTGTCATTTTCGGGGCGGGGCTTAGGTTTATTTTTTTATGAGCCCTTTCTATTTTTATTGTTTTACTCGACACGAGCCATCGTTATTGGGATTTTAATTACGTTAAGATAAACTGTGAAGTGTCAGTAAAACAATCGAACAATGAATTAAATGAAACCCTAAGTTATAAACTTAGAGTACAAAATTTTTCTAGAGAAGGAAAACTTTTACAGAGTTTTGGAAAAGATTGTTTGGATGATAATTAACTCTTTTCATTAGGATGAAAATTAAAATCTTATTGATTTCTTAGTGGTTTAATTTTCCTTCATACCTCTTGTCATTTCAATGACTACATAATTACAAAACATTTATATGATATCTGTATACATACATACTGTGTATATATAAACATATCTACTCGCAACAAAAAAGGAAGTTTCCCCTTAATCAAATATCCACAATTTCTGAACCAGGAGGAATGTTAAAGGTCTTGTTGCATAAGCGTGTTTGTAATTTTGATTACACTTCGTAATTCCAAAGATTCGTTCCGAAACACATAAATTTCCTATACCTCGATATTTGTTAATCCGAAAAAGGGTTCGTCAATCGTAATATTTGTGGCGTTATTTGTGACGAAGGGTCGTCAATCCAAAAAAACGAAATAAGGTTCGTTGTTCTGATGGTTCGATAATCGGAAAACGAAATAAGGTTCGTTGATCCGAAGGTTCGTTAATTCGAAAAATAGTTTTGCTGTTCTGAAGGCTCGTAATTCCGAAAAAAATAAGGTTCTTTATTCCGAAGGTTCGTTAATCCGAAATTAAATTTGGTTTGTTTTTCCGAAGGTTCTTTATTCCAAAACAAAACAAAAAATTCTTTATTCCGAATGTTCATTAATCAGAAAAATGACATAATTGATGCAGGGAAAACCGGAAGGGTGAGCGTGGTGGAGGGGGCGAGGGGGGGGGGGCATCGTTGATGTTCAATTGTAAGGAGGATGGGGAGGCAAAAGAAGGGCGGCGGTAATAGATATATAATAAGGCTTTTTTTTCGCGAGAGATTTTAACGAACGAGCGGTTTGAATGAAATAAAAGATTAAATGCTGATGTTTTAAAACCCTTTTTTTTGGGGGGGGGGACAATTACTTTCAAAGAGAATTGTTCAAATTTTTAGACATTTCATGAAGGATTGAAAAAAATAAATCTGAAAGTTTTTGCAATCATGAAAAAGATGTGCATCTAACTGAAGGATTAACACGAGCGCGAAGTGCGAGCTGAAAAATACTGACTAGAAAGTGAACCTTTTGCCAACTGCGTATAGTGGCTTTTGAATAGGATACATGGAATGATACAAATGCGAAGCGCGAGCTAAAACGATATTCCAGTCTGAAAACTGGACATTAACTTTCTAAGCATTTATATAACAAAAAAAATTGACTGCCTTATTAAACAATAACTGATAACAATAACCTCCGCCCCCTCCCCCTAAAGGATTATCTAATCTAGAATGTATACTTCATCAAGGGTATATCATTTCGAACAACGGCACATTTTATTTTGGAGAAAATGATGGAATTTTCCAGTTTGTAGAAAATAGTATTTCGTTCCTACGGGGATATATATATAAATATATATATATATACATATTTTTTTTTTGGGGGGAGAAGCAAGTGCCCCCAGCATTAACCGCCCTTGTTGGAAGGGACTGAAAATCTTAACCAGGGCCCTTTACAAATGCAAAATTCTGTATAAGGGATTATTATATGCTTTTGAGGCTACTTCATGTGTTTTTTTTTCTTTCTCTCGTTACTAGACCTTTACTGTATTACGATCCTCATTTCGTTTTCGGACTAAGGAACCTTCGGAATTACGAGCCCCAATTCGTTTTCGGACTAACAAACCTTCGGAATTAAGAACCTGTTTTCGTTTTCGGACTAAGGAACCTTCGGAATTACAAACCTTATTTCGTTTTCGGACCAACGAACCTTGAAATTACGGTTACACTTCGTAATTCGGAAGGTTCGTAATTCCGTAATTGCCTGTACTTCGATGTTCATTAATCCGAAAACGAAAAGGGTTTGTTAATCCCAACATTTGTGGCATTATTCCGAAAGGTTCGTTATTCCGAAGGTTCGTTTATCCGTAAACGAAATAAGGTTCGTTGTTCCGAAGGTTCGTTAATCCGAAAACGAAATATGGTTCGTTTTTCCGAAGGTTCGTTAATTCGAAAACGAAATAAGGTTCGTTGTTCCAAAGGTTCGTCAATCCAAAAGCTAAATAAGGTTTGTTGTTTCGAAGGTTCGTTAATCCCAAGAAATGAAAACCAGGAAAGCAGAGGCAGAGGCAAGGGGGGGGGGCACCGCTGATGTTCAACTGTTATGAGGATAATATGTGACTCGTCACACCTAAATGAGAGACAAGTCGGATTTTTTTCAAATTCAATTATTTTAGTGATTATTATTTCCCGTATCTTTACCTGTAATTTGATATATCACTCGACCCTTAAGAAAAAATATTAGTGGATATATTAGCCTTAGAATGCAAGAAGAATTGGGCTCTTGAAAATAAAAATCAAGCGAAAAACGCCTTCGAAGTTTGACATCCGTTAAAAAAATTTATTTTACCACCGCCGAGCTAACCGAAATGCCCGAGTAACCCCATGCCAAAAAAGGCGAAACAATTAACCAATGAGGAACAATAGTCAACTTGCAAGTCACGCGCGACTGCAAGACGAAACACCGTCCCACGTCAATCAATTATCTTTTATGCATCATTGGTTAAACCGGCGTTTTATAATAATCCTCGTGAAAGAAAAAAAAGGCCATGATCTCCCTTATTAATGAAATAAAAGACGGGGTTAAAAGGTTGGACCTAAAACCATGGAGGAGGGAGTATTCCAATAATTTTCATTGTGCCATTGGCTTGTTTGAATGTCGATGGCGTTTACTCTCACCTGGACTCGTGACATGTAGTCTATCAAGCGAGTCATTATGACCTGAACTTTAACTGCATGTTCTAAAAAAAACTATCCCTTGTAATAATGATAAGATGGGCCTTCAAAATAATTCGTACTTCACTTTTACTAATGGCTTGTGTGCTCATGTTTTATCAATATCTATGTTAGATTGAGACAGTGAGAGTAAAAGCGCGAATAGTTTGTTCAATATCGTACTGATCATCGAGGGGGGGGGGTCTAATTTACAGCATTGGAATGATTCAAAATTAGTACAAAATACGGAAATGTATACTAATAAAAAAAGCAATAGAAAAGAGGTTATGGTGATTCTAAAAGTGATGCAGAAAAAAAACCTTGACATTAACGTCTTAATTCTACAATTAAAAGAGCAAAGATGTGCCCTGAGTAAACTCCCGTCATAATTATTTTCAACAGAGGATAGATTAGGGAAGATACGCTTTTACTTTTTAAACAAACAAGTGCACACCTTTTTAAAAATAATGCGTAAAGGATTTTCATTTATCTGAATACAGGGTATAAGAGCAAAAATGTCGTAGCCGCGGGAATCGATCCCGGACTCTCGATGTATAGCCAGGCAAAACTCGGCCACGACACCTCCAACATGATTTGTTAAAGGATGTTTTACTGAATTCTCTCAAATCAAAATAGACAATCACATTCTACAATCAATTTGTACAAACTATGAATGCTGATTCGGATCGATATCAAATACAACGAATATTTTATTCTAACAAAGTAACAGATAAATAATAAGAACATGCAAATGCCTTGTGCAAAAGTCTTTGTAAGATTTAATTATTTAATTTGGAGGAGAGAGACCCCCCCGGCCTCCCCCCACCTAACAGAGAGAGAAAAAACATAATTTTAATAATAAATAGATTTATAAAAAAATGAAATAAAACAAAAATCCGAGACCAAAACATGAAAGGACGATGTCCTGAATACTACGCTTGATCGTAACTTTAATTATCTAGTAAAGTTTAAAATGAGTGTAAAAGTAATGTTCTTTTCATTACAAGTTCATATGAGACATTCTAAGTTATCAACTAATGATTGAAATTCATTATTTAATTTGAGATTTACTGCGATTCTTTCTCCCTTGAAATTTACCAAACCAATGAATAAGAAGAAATAGTTTTCTTTATGATAGCTATCATTCTCATACTGGCAATGATCGGATTAAGCGAAGAATGTGGTTTGTTGAAAGAAAGTTCAAAGGGCATAGAACACCAAAGTTCCCCTGTTAGTTATCCCTCGAAAATGGGATAACCCCCCCCCCCCCATATGAACACACAGGTCAGGCCTTGTTTACAATCTCGCCGTTGGAATCGACTTTACCCTGTTCCTTGTCAATAGGCCTACACCTTTGCAATGAATGAAAGGGAAAACAACTGAGATTTCTCCCCCTTCTTTCTTTGTCGCCATAAGAAAGCGCTAAAATGAAAAGAACTATTATTTATTTTTTGTTCTATAAAGACATTTTACCATGTAAATGCGTATCCGCCAAGCGCGTTGCCAAGATCGATACAGAGGCGTATAATCATCATTATCATGAGTATCTTTACTGGAGTCTCCAATTCTTTACTCATTTCCCACGTAAAAGTGAACTCCTCGAATTTGTTTTTATATTGCCAAAGGTTTTTTTAAATGAATATCAATAAATGAAAGAATTGACATAATGTTTATTGTTGTCAGTTTACTTCATATTAAGAAAGCACTGGTAAGAAAGATTAATTGAAGAGCCTGTGTTTGTCTAGTTTTATTACTATCACCAAGTTCTATTGTAAACCTTAAAACTAGCCGGCATTTTAAATCTAATTGCAGGTATGATTAAAACAAGGCAGCCCGGTTGTGTTTATAGTTCTGTTTTTTTTTTCTTGTCCGTTTTGTTAATTTTCCAATCGAAATTTTAACTCATTCCATTTAATTTCCCGTTGTTATTTTTTTTTTTCTTCATCTTATGTCTTTTATTTCCCCTTCTTACTAATCACGCTAGCATATTATTTTGGATTGACTTGTTCTTTCTTACATGTTCTTCTTGCCTTCCTTTCCCGCTTTGTATGTTTTTCTTACTTTTTCATAGGCGGATCCAGCTTTTGGCGAAAGGGAGGGGGCGAACTGCCGAGCGGCGCACATATTTCTGTACTTCACCGGTGCCAAAAAAGTACCTTTTGAAAGGGTTAAAGTCTGACCCTGTCAAATTATCTTTTCTTTTTTTTTATTTTCAAGCGGCACCTTTTCTTTCATTTTTTTCCAAATATCAGGGGGGGCGTGCGCGCACCACCTCAGCCCCCCATGGATCCGCCACTTTTTTTTCACTTTTCCCTTTTCATTTTCTTTCATTTCTCCTTGCCCCCTTTCCAAGCTTTATTTCCCTTTCCTCTTTTTGCTCCCTTTCTCTCCCCCTTTTTTAATATACGGCGATGAAATCAGCAAGGGCAGCATGCCCCCTGCCTGTTATACCACTGATATTATTTTACAAGAAGAAAATGGAAATTTTAGAGAAAAGACAAGAAAAATAAATTTAAAAAAATGAGGTAAAGAGGTAAAGAAAAGGAAATGGAGGGGGGGGGGATAAGATCCTGGGGATGAGCAGGTGAGAGGAACAACGAACACAGAAATATTATATTCAAGAGAAAGGAACAAAAAATAAAAAGAAGAGGAATGGGCCGGTGGGTGAGGGAGGGAGAACATAAAGAAGAAAAGAAGAAAGAAAACCGGCAAAAAGAGAGAAGAGAAAAGGGTGACAAGAACGAAAAACAGAATTATGTAAAAAGAAACAAAAAGGAAGAAAAGGGGAAATTAGGGGGAAAGGTGGAGGGTGAACAAATGGGAGAGAGAAGAAGGAAAAGAGGAGAAAGAAATTGACAAGGAAAAAAAAGAGAAGATCGAAGGGGGAGAAGAACGGAAAACAAAAGAGGAAATAACGTAATAGAATTAAAGAAGAGAAAGGGGTTGGAAAAGAGCAAGGGGGGGGGTAGAAAGAAGAGACCGAATGGCCTGAATGAGAAGTGCAAACGAAAAGAGGGAGAGGGGAAGAAAGGAAGAAATAAAACACAAGAAAGACGAAAGAAGAGTGTAAAAGAATAGCAGAGAGGGAAAGAAAGAATAGATCTGGACAATGGGACAACATGACAATTACTTTTAGGCAATGTTAATTTCGATAGGTGTATTTTAAAGGACTAATATTTTAAATCAATATCGTAAGACCCGTATACCATTATCAAAAAATGAAAAGTGCAGGCCTACCGCATGGTCCTTTCGGGCCATATTTCATCGGTCAAAGTCAGGGGTGGATCCAGGATTTTGCAAAAAAAGGTTTTCAACAATAAATTAAGGATACTTCGTACCCGCCAAAAAATTGACAAGCAAAAAAAAAGATGAGAAGGTATTTAATTTAAAAAAGGGGTACATCGATCCCGGAGTACATCTCGGCTTCAATGGCATTAAAAACAAAATTACAGATTTTATTTTTTCTTCTCGAGGGGAGGGGGGGGGGGGGTTGGAGGGACTTGCCATCCACTGGATCCGCGCCTCAGTTGTCGAAGTTAATATTTTACTGTCTTTGACTTCCTGTCATTTCTGACAGTTATTTCTTTCCCTATCGTTCATTCAAACATGATGAAAAATTGAAGGAAAAAATAATTGGAAACTAGAACTGCAATCGTTTCAGAACAATGTGCATGCATTGACTCCCGTGATTTAATAGAGGGCAAGAAACAGAAGGAGATAGAAAGAAAACTGTAGATGATATACATTCTCAAAATATTACAGGGCGCTATTTCTTAAAGGAATGGTCACTGATGTGAAAAACACAGTTGGAGTATGTAAATTGATACAATAGGCAAACCCAGAAATCCTGAGACCAAAATAAATTGAAACAAGGAAGTTATGTCAATTTAACTATTTCAAGACTTTGCAAGAGAGGACGCTGTTTCTAAAGGTTATGGTCACTAATTATGGACAATGTGTCTTCCAAATCAGAATGAATTTGGATGAGAAACGGAGGCAGGAGAGGACTAACAAAAATTACATGTTAATCAAATTGGACTTTGGCAGATTTTGCCCTCCATAGGAAGTTACATTCTCGAGTCAAACAGATTTCGTCCATTTTTAGACCATGTGGCCGCTGAACAAAGAAAGATAGAGAGAAAGACACAGAGGGAGTAATAGAAATAAGCATATAAATTCGCTGACAATTCATTAACGTAAACCAGTGTTAAGTAAATTTCAGAACGATGTGCATGCATAAACTGAGTTTATCTCCTTATGGGACAAATGGCGTGCCATGATAGTACGTTAAGTTTGTTTTTGCGCGAAACCGATGCAATAACCACTGTGTACAATTCTGTTGTTGATAATGTGTGCATTGTGAGCAGTATACCATGTGTTTAGATTGACTTATCTTGAAATTTTCTGTTGTTACCTATGTCGTATTTGGTATTACTGGAAAGAGTATTCCACTGCGGTGACATTGGTAAATTGCCAATTCGTCTACTGCCATCCCGTCCACTCACCACATGGTCTACATTCATTTCGTCTAATGCCATTTCGTCCATCAACATTTCGTCTACCACCCATTTCGTCCAATCACCATTTCGTCTAATAGCCATTTAGTCTAATAGACAGTTAGTCTATAGCCAATTCGTCTACAACCATTTCGTCTACCAACCATTTCGTCTAAATCCATTTGGTCTAATGCCAAATCGTCCATTAACCAGTTCGTCCACCGTTCATTTGGTCCAATAGCCATGTCGGCTAATTTCTGTTGGTCCAATATCCACATCGTCTACTTATCAACTCGTCCAATTGCCATTTCGTCTAATAGTCATTTCGTCCATCAACCATTAGGTCCAATAATCAGTTCGTCTACCAACCAAATCGTCTACTAACCATTTCGTCCAATTCCCAAATCGTCCAATAGCCATTTAGTCTAATAGCCATTCGGTCCAATAGCCATTTCGTCTAATACAAATAATTTGCGTTATCCGAGGAGGGGAGCGAAATGACTTTAATACCTTGAAATTATTGATGATATTAGTTTAAAAAAAACCCTAAAAACTATGATGATAACTACTATCGCAAGGGTCGATTCAGTGGGTACAGCAATTCAGGCACCCCCCCCCCTAAAACGCACACACACACGCACACACACACATATAAAAGGGGGAACTAAGATGGGGAAAATGGAAAAGGGTCATTTTAATTTAATTTGTCGCTCAATTTTTATTTAAAAAAAGAAAGGAGAATATTGTATTCCGATATCAAAATACGATAAACAGATTAAGTCAATATATAGCCTTTTAAAGAAATATTATTGATCAATATACCCCCCACCCCCCAAAAAAGAGCTCTTCCCGATCTGTCCTTTCTTCTTTCCCTGTACTATCCTCTCCCTTTTTGTTCGTTTCCCGTCGCTAGAAGCCCGCCTGCGCCTAAAATAAATGTAGGCCTAGCAGTATTGACAATAACGATGAGTATAATGTTTGTGATATACTCATGCTGTAGCAATTAATGGATATAATAATAAGAATGATAATCATCATAATGATACTGATAAATAATAATAATAATAATAATAATAAAATTCACAATAATACTACTAATAATAATAATTATGATGATCATATTACTAATATTAACAAAAATGATGATAATAAGGATAATCATAATAGAAATAATATACATAATTAAAATAATTACTACTACGTAGGCGCGGATCCAGGACTTTACAGGAAGGGGGGGGGGTATTGTAATCACTAGAGTAGATTTTTGGTCGCGAGTATATAGGCCTGCTGGGTATAATTATAACACATCCCTTTTGCGGATCTAGCTTTTGCTAATGGGGGCAGGGGGGGCTGTTGCTCGAAAAATGTTCATTCATTTATATATTCCCCTGTCTGCGGATCGAAGAGGGTTTTTCCGTGTTTTTTTTTTTTTTTCTTGCGCGAGCTGATCTTTTTTTTTTAACATTTTATTTCATGTAGGCCCACTATTATTTTACACATAAAATCGTAAGTCTTGACACTGTTTGAAATCCTGAACATTTCTCTAGATTAATAACTAATGCGAGGATTGCAAGCGCGCAGCGCGAGCTGAGAATTTTCCATATACTGACATGAAACAGGGGCGTTTTAAGGACTGCGTTTAGGAATTCTTGAAGATACATATTTTACTTTTGTAAATGCAACATCACAGTGCGAGCTGAAATTTTCCTATATTCAGACCTCAAAACGGGGCACTTTAATCACTTTTTGTAAATTTGTACATAATACACAGCTAAATAAACAATGCGAGCGCGGGTCGAAATTTGTGATATTCTGACATGAAAATTGACGTTTTAAGCCTGTTTGTAAGCATTCATAAAGTGGATACATAGGCATTTCGAGGAGGGCAAAGCGTCCGCCCCTCCTTATTGACGGCCCAAAAAAAGAGAAAAGGGTGGGGGAGAAAAAAAGAGAAAAAGGGAAGGAGGGAAAAGAAAACGGGGAATGAGACGAGAAAAAGCTGAAGGAAGGAATTAGACATTGACAATCCACGTCACTATATATCCAGTTTAGAAATGAATATACAAACATGTGCACGGCGAGTTAAAAAAATTGATATTTCAGGACACTTTGAACACTCTCTGTAATACAGGATACATAATTATGTTAAAATGAACAATTACTGCAATTATTGCCGAAAATGTTGGTTAATTGACATAAAGAAGAATTCAAGAAGAGATGGATGTATCATAAATAAAAATGTGAGCGCGCAGCAAGAGCTGAAGCTGTTTCCCTATTTTCAGATCTCAAAAATGGGAGATTTTAATCATTTTTCTTTTGTTATTATGTACAGGATACATATCTCAATAAATTATTAATGCGAGCGCGAAGCATGAGATGTTTCCCTTTTCTTCGCCCGTATCGTGTATGTATAACCTCGATAAGACACACATTGCTTCCCCCTTTGGGTGGAAAACACTTCCATAATGCAAAGTAATCAATGACGAACAACACTAGTCAACAGTGATAAAATAAATCAAGAAGTTGAAGAGAATTGGTAATTAATTAGGCCCACAATCGCGAATAGAGTCGACTCGGGTCGTAGAGGGCGCTAGTGCAGCATAGTAGACCAGTATGCGTATTAGACGAAATGAATATTAGACGAAATGGTGATTAGCCAAAATGGCAATTGGACATATTGGCTATTAGACCAAATGGCAATTAGACCAAATGATTGTTAGCCGAAATGAGTTTAGACCAAGTGATAGTAGACCAAATGCAGTTAGACCAAATGGAACATGGACGAAATGAAAGTAGACCAAGTGGTTATTAGACCATTTGGCTATTAGACCAAATGGGAATAGACGTAATGATAGTGGACAAAGTGGCTATTGGACCAATTGGCAAAAAAATACCATTAGACCAAATGGCTATTAGACCAAATGATAATAGACGAAATGGCTATTAGACGAAATGGTGATTGGACGAAATGGTAATTGGACCATGTGGATAGTGGACCAACTGATGGTAGACGAAATGATATTAGACCATGTGGGTAGTGGACAAAATGGCAGTGGACGAAATGGCAATAAACCGTGACATTGACACCCCTTTTTTATCCGCAGGCATTGGACCGGAAGTAAATGCCATATAAAGAAAGACATTAAAAATGAAGGTTTGGCACAATAATTTTAATCTGACGTCAGATTTTTGTCAGTTTTTGTTACAAAAGATTGACGAACGGTTGAAGTATATATCAATACTCATATCTGCCAAGTTAGAAAGAATAAGCTTCATTAAAGTACATTTTGGGGTGTTTTGCTGATTTTCGGGAGCATTTTTCAGATATTTCGCCAGTTGCAAGGTATATACTTTTAAATAGCATGAAAGGGCATATCTTGCAGACTCTAAATTCAAAAAAAAAGGTACGGGTTTGGCGATGCATGACACAATGAGGAGCATTCAAAGGAAAGCGTTTTTGAAACTGTAGAGGGCGCTTTTGCAATGACGGAAAGTCAATGATGCGTGAAA
Organism: Lytechinus variegatus; assembly: GCF_018143015.1. Classification (NCBI taxonomy): domain Eukaryota; kingdom Metazoa; phylum Echinodermata; class Echinoidea; order Temnopleuroida; family Toxopneustidae; genus Lytechinus; species Lytechinus variegatus. The sequence goes on from NC_054743.1 coordinate 1,936,328, forward strand.
ACTACGTAGTATGTATGATGTGGTATTGTAATCAATTCCTGAAAATATGAAATCGAAATGAATAAAAAAAAACTATGGCCATTTTACGATTTTTAGACTTTACATTTCTATAAATATGATGTTTTTGAACAAAGGCTATTTCGGATTTGAATTTAGGGCATGAAGATGGCATTTTCAAGGTCAGGTTATGCGTCGCAGATAATGGAACAACTTTTTGACTATCTATTGCAATTTATTAGAAGTCTGTAGCATGCAGGATACGTGAGTTTGGACGGGATTAGGAATGGTATGCAAATGGACTTGAAATTTACAAAATGGCGCCTGCACAGTGATGCATGAGTGATTTTGGAAAATGAAATAAAAGGTGCACAACTAGGGTTGTTGGAGACAATGCCTGCCAAATTTGTATGAATTTGGATGAGGGACGTGGCCTGGGCAGAGTTAACAAATAATAAACTGCTTGTATATTAGATGTACTTGTTTACTAGCTGAGCTCCTTTATTCCATGTACACTGTAATACTGCTTTGTTTTGATTCATTATGATTCATTATGTTATTTTTTTTATTATTGTGTTTGATTTCGATTGTATTTTGATATTTGTGTAATCATTTTATTGATCAATAAAAACTTAATGAAAAAAAAAAAAAACAAATAATATGTGTTAAGTGAATGGGGTTTTGGGCAGAAGACGAAGAAGTGGAAGACTAGAACTGCAATCGTTTCAGAACGATGTGCATGCATTGACGCCTCTGATTTAATAGAGGGCAAGAAACAGAAGGAGATAGATAGAAAACTCTAGATGATATACATTCTCGAAATATTAGAGAGCGCTATTTTTGAAAGGAATGGTCTCTGATGCGTAAAACACAATTTGGTTATTTGAAATGATACAATTGACAAACCCTGAAAATATGAGACCAAAATAAATTCAAACAAGGAAGTTATGGCAATTCAACATTTTAAGACTTTGCAATAGAGGGTGCTATTTCTAAAGTTGTGGTCACTAATTATGAATAACATGTCTACCAAATTAGAATGAATTTGGATGAGGAACGGTGGCAGGGGAATGCTAACAAAAATTACATTTTAATCAAACTCAATTGTAGCACATTTTGCTCTCCATAGGAAGTTACATTCTGGAGTAAATTTTTTTAGACCATATGGCGCCCCATACGTTGTTGTTGAAAATGTGTGCATTGTAAGCAGTATACAATGTGTTCAGATTGACTTATCTTGAAATTTTCTGTTGTAACCTATGTCGTATTTGGTATCACTGAAAAGAGTATTCCAATGCAGTGACATTGATACCACTTTTATTTGTGCGCATGCAATAGACCGGAAGTAAATGCCATATAAAGAAAGACATTAAAAATGAAGGTTTTGCACAATAATTTTAAGCTGACGTCAAATTTTGGTCAGTTTCTGTTACAAAAGGTTGACGAACGGTTGAAGTATATATCAATACTCATATCAGCCAAGTTAGAAAGAATAAGCTTCAATAATAAGGAAATAAGAGCAAGTTGAAGTTGTGCTGGCAGTAAAGTGCATTTTTGGGTATTTTGCTGATTTTCGGGAGCATTTTTCAGATATTTCGTCAGTTGTAAGGTATATATTTTTTTCATGGCATGAAAGGGCATATCTTAAAGACCCTAAATCCAAAAAAGGGTACGGGTTTGGCCATGCATGACGCAATGAGGAGCATTCAAAGGTAAGCGTTTTTGAAACTTTAGAGGGCGCTATTTCTAATGACGGAAGAGCGGTGATGCGTGATAACTAAGTAGTTAAGTTTTTGAAGGAAGGCTATTTCGGATTTGAATTGAGAACATGAAGATGGCATTTTGAAGGTCAAGTTATGCGTCGCAGATGATGGAGCAACTCTTGGACTATCTATAGCAATTTGTTAGAAGTCTGTAGCATGCAGGATAATTGAGATATGAAAGAATGAAGAATGGTATGCAAATGGACTTGAAATGGACAAAATGGCGCCTGGATGGTCATGCATGAGTGATTTTGGAAAATGGAAGACGAGAGGCACATTCAGGGATGCTGGACAACACGTCTACCAAATTTGGATGAATTTGGATGAGGGACGGAGTCAGGGTAGAGCTAACAAAACCATGTGTTAAACAAATGGGATTTTGGTGGAAGAAGAAGAAGATTACGGAATAGGAATATGGAACAAGAACAATGCATTGACGCCCAATGGCGACAATGCAATAATAAAGCCCCAAAAGTATTAATGATGAACTCTTTTTCTTTTGTTAATGATACTGCAGATCAATTAACCCACTTTCGCGAACATACAATACTTTTATGGATTTTAAACCCTTTTTTTTAATTAAAGTTTTCTCTTCGAAACATCACAATCACTTGCAAATAATGATGAGAATCTTCAACATCTCCATGCTATGTTTCATGAAAATAATCCTCGCCCACAAACCGTGTAATAATACTTTGCGTTTACGCATGACCTTTTTCGCGAGACAAGCTATAGGCCTACACTCTTAATTAGGTAGGCATATTGATCTATGGCTAACGCCCCCGCCTAGTACCAACTACCATTATTACAAAAATAACCCTTTAGAAGTTGAAACCCGTTTGTTAATTTTTGTCAAGAAGCCCCTTTTCAATTTCAGAATACGTATAGACCAGTTCGCAGTTACTTCATGGACAATTTTGGTCAAATGACCTTTCATTTCTTTCATTATGATAGGCAGATTTCAAAGCAAGATTTTACGTAAGCTTGCCTTGCATAGCAGGGTGAAGAAATTGAATAGACCAGGGGTGGTATTCTGTAACTCTGTCATAACTTTTGTCATAAATTTTGTCATTTCTCTCCGAGATATGACACCGCTATGATTGTCACAAATCGGTATTCTGAACATTGTCTTTTCCCTGTCATATCTCTCAAAGTTCCCACCCATCTTTTCGGAAGCGAGCCAATCAAAATCATCGTTAGTTCCCAGTTGGAGCCCTTCTAGCCAATAGGAAAGCCCCGTGGCAGGTAGGGCGTATCCCCCAAACAGTTACTGGCATCGCGCAACTACGCGTATATTGATGCGCTTAATTAAAAAGAGAGACAGGGAGCTGTGAAGAATTTTAGAGAAGTATAAAAGTAAGGAAAACAGAGAAAAAAAGGAGGAATAAAAATGTAGGGCCTAACTAATTGTAGCATGAAAAAATAATTTTGAAAATTGTCATGGAAGATGAGTGAAACTAATACCACAATCTAATCTAAATAATATAATTGTTTGCTTGACATTCAGTCGGCAGGGTATCGGGATATTTGGTACTAAAAGATATGACAAAATTTATGACTGCTACCCCCCTGTCATAACTTTTGTCATATCTTTTGCTTGTATAAAAGGATTACGCGCATTTAAAGCCGCGTATTTTTGCTGCGCGCTAAAGAGAAGAGACAAAATTTATGACAATTTTTGTGACAAAAGTTATGACATCCACCAGAATACCGATTTTGTCATATCTCTGAGATAAGATAAAATATGGAGAAAAGACAATGTTCAGATTACCGCCCCAGGTGACTAGAATAACACACCAACGAACACTTTATGAAGGTATTTGTTGCATTCCTACTCTGAATGCATGTCATAGCACGTTGCACAATGTACTTGGCAAACTATGAAAAACCAGTCGTTCGTGGACGCATCGTTGTTTTTTGTGAATGCAAAGGAAAACCCTAATTCAAAAGAATATATGAATAATCAAGACATGAAAGTTGGTGCTTATCTCATTAGATTTTATACCACCATGTCACTTTATTACAAATGACTTTCCTCTGATCATGCGTAGATTCTTTTGATCATGCGCAGAAAGGAACTACGAACTGGCTTATTGAAAGCGATGCTTTTGATCTTTCCTTTGAAGCTCATTGAACCGATCGATTGAGCAGACGGTCGGCGGACGCCGCCAGCTGTAATCGAGTTTAAATGAATAGCCAATCAACGATGGTGTACGTTGCTAGGGGCGGAGCTTAGTATGAAGAGAAATTCGATCAAGACGAGCGTGCCAAGTATAAAAAAATCGAACTTACCGAAAAAACGCTTGCCAAAAAAATGTGTTTTTATCACTTTCACGTCATCAAATTAACTCATTCTTTTTCACAGAGTAATTATTAAACCTGGAAGAATTTGAAAATGAAACAAAATTTTGACTTTTTAATTAGTTTGTCGAATTTCTAGGAATTTTGATTTGCGACTTCTCTCTCATTTCGGTGTGACGAGTCACATATGCCTGAGGGAATTGCAATATGTCTGAATAGGAGTGTCTGTGTGGTTTTCTCTGCTGGAAAATTCCATCTAATCCACCGTTTTGTCTTGGAAATCAAATCGACAAATTATTGAAATCTGTTTCCTAAGGGTCCCAAGCTCCATGGCAGTGGATTATTCTTTGATTTTGGTCAACCTTCATCGTAAAATTTTGTAAAGAATTCTTGACTTTTCCACTGCTGAATGCTTTATCATTATTGTGGTCCCATATATTCAAGTCTGTGTGAGTAACCAGCATTAACATTGAACTTCTCACTGAACTACAGATCTCTTATTTTTCTTGATAGATCCAGATATAGAAGGAAAGTTATAGAAATAAGGACAATTTGTTGGATACATATAACTGAAAATAGATTTATTTTTCTATTGGCGAACTCTAATGCAAAATAATCGGGCCTTTGGCTCTATTTAGTCTAACTTGCTTTGCCATTGCTAATGCTATACAGTATTGGTAAGTTTGACTTTGCCTTTGTGATTTTGCGACTGTGTGTGTTTACATCAACCTGTCTAACAGTAGTTAATGATGTATCCTAAAAGTTACGGTGGGACATCATTATTGTCATCACGGGTTTGAGGAACAGTGCTCAACATTCTTACCTGCTTTGTTTCCTTGCAACTCTATGTATTCTTCTTGTGTTGAGCAAAGAAATTCAAGTCAGACATATTACATCTATGAAATCTACCACATCTATAACTGGTGATGATTGTACTTTGAAGATGGTAGTGATTGCATTTCTAGCAAAACTTCCCACAAGTGGTATGGCTGCACGTCTACTAAATTTCAACTCAAGATCTCCAAGCCATTTTGCCATTCTTCTACTACTTATTGGCCAGGTTGAGACAAATCCCGGTCCTTCATCGAACACCCCGCAACCAGATCATTCATGTGCAATTTGCGAAGACACAGTCCTTGATTATGATGTTGCTTTACTATGTGATGGTTGAGGATATTGGTGCCACATTTATTGGTGTGCATTTCACCAAGCTCATACCAATGGCTTGTCAATAAATCAACAAGCTTCTCTTGAATCTGTATCAAATGTGATTCGCCAAATGTCGGCTCTATTACTTCTCTCCATTGACCAGACTTTTCACATTTGAATAGCTTTTCCCCATTGAGCTCATCCCAAAGTGAGGAAAATGATTCGGACTCTGATTATAGCCATGAGCCTACTTTTTTCACATATACACCAAAACCCACTCCTGCTCGCCAGAACTAATCACATTCGCACCGACGATATAAAAAAAGATATCAAAGCAATGGTCATAAAGTACAATGGGCTGAAGAATGTGACAAATCAGGCAAACTTCAAGGCTACTATTTCACAACAGAAACCAGATGTAATCTTTGGATGCGAGTCTAAGCTTGACAGTGATATATCAGCTTACTCAATTTTCCCAGACAATTATCTTGTCTTCCACAAGGACGGGGACAAACATGGTGGCTGAGTATTCGTTGCCATTGACAGCTCACTGACCGTTAGCGCATGTCCTGATTTTGATGTGGACTGTGAACTACAGTAGCGCAACATTAAACTAGAAAACATCAAATCCCTCTTCTTGTGCAGCTATTACTGTCCTCCAAGTAACCAGTCTACAAGTTTAGCGGGTCTTCATACTTCGACGTTGATATCTAAACATCCTAGGCGGCTTCCCAATAGTATAATTGCTGGAGACCTTAATCATCCAAATATTGATTGGGAATCTCAGTCCACCACTGATCCTGCAAAGTGCAGCATCCAATCAGCAATTACTGGACAACCTCCTACAGTGCTTCAGACTGTTATGGACATAGCAAGGCCAGTCTCAGGCATCATACTTAATCTCATTATTATTACAAATCCAGCACTTGTTAAGGATGTGCATGTACACTCAGGTATATCACACCACAACATCCTCGTTTTCAAACTCTCGACAAGTGCAAAGATTCAAGTCAAACCACCAAGGAAAGTCTATCAGTTTCAAAAGGCAGATCCCGAATGTCTCAAAGAGGCTGCTGAAGACTTCTCTAAAGGATTTCTTGACAGTACTCCAGAGAAACTGGTTGAAGAAAATTGGAGCATGATAAGTACTTTTCTCAACAACTGTCTGTCTCAACTCGTGCCTTCCAAGATAACTAATGGCAGAAGACTTGGATAACACCTACCATCAAACGCCAAATGCGCAAGAGAGACCGGCTATTCAAGAAAGCTCGTCGGCACTCCACTGCTGCTGGTTGGGAAACATATAGACATTTCCGCAACAAAGTTGTCAAGATAGTTCACCGAGCACATTTTTGGCTATGTAAACGAAATCATTGGAGCTAGTCTCACAGTAAACCGAAAAATATTCTGGTCATACTTCAAGTCTTGCCGAACAGAGAACATTGGAATACCTTCACTTCGATGGGCTTCGAAGTTGTGTGCTACGCAAATTGACAAAACCGAAAGCTTTAATCAGTTCTTCACATCTGTTTTTACCCAATAAGATGTCCACTCAATGCCTCGGAAAGGTCCCTCTCCATATCCAGCCATAGGATAGCTGTATATTCATATATATATGGTGTTGAAAGGCAACTCTAACATCTAAACCCTTCAAAGGCAAGTGGGCCTGATGAGATTCCAACAAGACTGCTCAAGTTTGTGGCTCATGAAATTGCACCACCATTAGCCTTCCTCTTTCAGAAAAGTTATGATAATGGTGAAGTTCCATCCCAATGGAGACAAGCTTTTGTAACGTTGATCCATAAGTCAGGGGACAAAAGTAACCCATCCAACTACAGGTCAATTTCCTTTCCTTGTATCTCCTGCAAAATCATGGAACATGTCGTTCTGAGCCACATCTCAAAGCACATTGCAGTAAATAAAATCATTGCCGATGCACAACATGGTTTTCGACAAGGAATATCAACTGTAACACAACTTACCTCGGTGGTCCATGAGTGGTCTCAAACACTTCAAATTCGTAGTCAGTCTGATTTCCAGAAAGCCTTCGACAGAGTACCGCATGAACGTCTTTCCATCAAACTACAATATTATGGCATTTCTGGGGATTCTCTCAACTGGATCAGTGTTTTTTTTATTGGAAGGTCACAGTCAGCCGCTGTTGATGGGAGCCAATCAAAATGGGAGGAGTTCTAATCAGGAGTACCACAGGGTTCAGTTATCAGCCATACAGTCTTCCTATATCAATAACATCAAAGATGACATTTTATCATCCATTCTTCTCGCTGATGATTGTGTAATCTTTCGTGAAATTTCATCAGACTCTGACTATAATGCTTTGCCACAGGACCTTCATACTTTAACTTTATGGTCATCAACTTGTTTCATGCAGTTGAACGTTAGAAACTGTGGTGTGATGTCTTTAACTCGGAAATGCAGTCCAATGATCTACCAATATCGCATCCAGGATGATGTTGTCCCAAGAGTTTCGGAGTATAAGTACCTGGGAGTAACTGTAACACCAGATCTTTGCTGGAATATACATTGCCAAAATATCAGGCAAAAAGCCAGCAAGACCCTAGAACTTATCCGCCGAACTCTTTCGCCATGCTCAAGAGAAGTGAAGTCGAGAGCTTACACAGCTCTGGTTCGACCCCAGCTTGAATAGGCCTCAGAGGCAAGGAATCTGGGACTCTTGTTCTTAAATCCTATCTAGGCCGGGGTATTTTGGGAGTTCATATGGCCGGAGGGGGGGGGGGGGATCCCGAAAATTGGCACGCAGGTTGCCTGGGACATAATCTACAAGATTGTATAGTAATTTATTTCATGCCAATAGCTATTAAGTGATTATGCTAATTTATGCGTAATTAGTATGCGAAATCACACTTTTTCCTCTAACTCCCTAAATAAAGCTCCAAATGTACTAATTTTTGGTATAGAAACTCATTGTGGTGTTCTTAGCAAGTGTACTAAAAAAAATTGCGATACCAAATCATTTTCTTATGTATTTTATTTTTTTTTGCAATTTCTTATGTATATCCTTGTTTTTTGACCTTTCGTTTTTCATTCTTTTTTCAATGAAATTTGTTGGGGACTCTTCTGTGATCATAAAAAGCATAAAATGAATACATTTAGACCAGCAAAACTAAAAATAATCATACATTTATGAATTTTGGTTGAAAACACAATTTGCATTGACTTTGTACACGAAATCACGTTTTTGAGCAATTTTCGGTCTGACATGCACTTACATAGTGTTGCGTAATTTCGAAACCGCGTACTCGGGTGATTTAAAGTTGGTCTCAAAAGTTGCGCAAGACTTGAAAGTAAAAAGTCAGAAATTATTGCGCGATTCGTTGAGGGGGGGGGGGGCTGGCCTCCGAGCCCCCCCCCCCCCCCCGGGCCTAGATAGGGTTAAGATGTATCCATGTTTTAACTTGCAAATCGCACTCTTCTTTTATTGTAAAATAGATATCTTCACTGTGACATCAATCTTTCACGACATATTGCAAAGTTCATTCCAGTTTAGCTTTTTGGAGCTGCAAGAGGAATTATCACATCAAAGTATCAAGGATGGAAAGGCAAGGGCGGCCGAAAGAATTCCCCTTTTTTGGGAGGGGGAGCAAAGCCAAAATTGAAACTCATACGTCAAAATGGGCACTTTGGTGATATTTCCACCTTGAGATTATCATCTGCGTAAAGTCATTGTGTGTTTTATAGTAGTAATTAAGTAGAGAAAGGCCTTTTTGAAGTGGCTTATGATTATGGAAAGATGTATATTTAGGCTTTATTTTTCCCGAGAGAGTATAATGAGTGAGCGGCTTGAAAAAAATCCAAGATGACGTTGTAAATCTCCCTTTTGGGGGTCAGTTATTCTTAAAATGGCATTATTGCGTCATGTTGCGAGCGTGAATCACAAGCTAAAACTTTAGGCCATTGAAAAAAAAATCCAAGCAAGTTTCTGCTGTCATAGAAAAGATGTGCATCTAACTAAAAATATAAACGAGCGCAAAACGCGAGCTTAAATATACTAACCAGAAATAAAACCTGTTAAAGAATGCATTTAGTGAATTCTTTAGGATACATGTTTAACCAAGCAAATAATTGAGAGTGCGAAGCGCGAGCTGAAAATTTTTAATATTTCAGCCGTTTTTTTAAAGGGAATTTCCCATTTTGGAAAAATTGCATTTCCTTTTCTTTTTGTTTGAGGTACAAGAGCCCCCTTCCCCCTCCCCCCTCCCAGCGGATCCAACTTACGCCAATGAGGAGGGCGATTTTTTTCACCCATATTTTCCCATATCGGCAGCTCAAAGTTGATTTTTGTTGTTTCTTTGAAATGGTAGTCCTAACATTTAATACTTAGCTTTATTCTTATAAAACAAAGTAAATATGTAATACGTCATAAGCCCTTTTGAACAATGCGAGTGCGAAGCGCGAGCTATATTTCTTTTTTTTATTATGATGGGCAATATGTTTGTGATCTTTAAAACGAGATGCATATGTAACTAGATAACAACTGCGAGCAATAAGGGCGAATAGAAATTTTAAATATTAGGTCTCACCTGATCCGGGCGCCTATTTTTAATGCAATACATGCTTTGGCTACAACACTCACATGTTTCATCGATCGTTATAACTATTGTTTAATAATATCGTGTTATCTTGTAATGACAACACCGTTTTTGTTACAAAAATGAATTAATTTCATTTTAGGAAATACGAACCTAATTTAATTTTCGGATGAACGAACCTCAATTCGTTTTCGGACTAATGAACCTTCGGAATTACCAACCTTATTTCGTTTTCGGATTAACGGACCTTTGGAATTACGAACCTCATTTTGTTTTGGAACTAACGAATCTTCGGAATTACGATCCTTATTTCGTTTTCGGATTAACGAACCTTCGGAATAATTAACCTTCTGAATTACGAACCTTCGGAAATACGAACCTTCGGAAATACGATGCTTCGGAATTACGAATGTATGCGGAAATTACAAATCTTTGGGAACTGCGAATCGTCGGAATAACGAATTTATGCGGCAATTTTATAAGCTACCCTTTGATGGAATGTGACATACGCATTTAATGTCATTTTCAAAATGTCAACTGTAATATAATGATCTTAATTTCATTTTGCTGGAGCGAAACCCACTTGCTCATCCTGTAAATATTTAAAATTCTTGAAAAGGGTTATTTTTTCTAAGAGACGAAACAACTTCTTTTGCCTAATTTTATGGTCATGTAAACACATGTCAAAAGTTCTTGTCATTGGAATTGTATCATTTTTTTACGATGCAAATAATCAAACATGCTAGCCTTTTCTAAGGGAAGAGTATCATCAACAATATTAATTATGTCATGGTTAAACGACCATTTAATGAAAAATAAATCATTAATTATTTTTTTCTTAAGTTTCATGACCAGTTAACATGCTTCAATGATTCTAAGATGCTCAATCAAACATTCACGCTTGTATGAACATGTGAAAAAAACTTTCCTTTGGTTACATTATTGGGAAAAAATACAATTGCCTACGTTGGATATTTGTCAAAAATCTTTTGCATGGATCATTTGTTTTGATTTTTTTGCTTAAAATAAAAATCCCGATGTCTCGTGATTTAGTGCGCACGAATTATGCAAATGAGAAGGAATTTTAAGGTCTTGGCCCCTCTGTGATCTTCAGGTAGACTGATGAATCATTCTAATGTATCTACCTTGGGGTAGGGTGGCGCGTGGAAGCCCTTATAAAATCATCAAATCATCAAATTGCATTATGTGCCCCTTTTCAGGCCATACAACCTAAACATATTTGTTTTTTGATCATTTATTGTCCATAATCATATTAAAACAGTTCATGGCAATACAAATTAAATACATGCAATAATATACATTCATAAAAGTAAAATACATATAAACAGTTTACAGAATGCCTTTCAATAAAAACAAGAAAGGGTAAATACATGCTAAATTATTTGAAAATGAAAAAAGGGAATCTAGAATAAGGCCATGTGGCCCTGTAAAATAAGTTCCCTTATATCTATATTTAATACAATGAAATACATGTGTTACTGTAAGACATGTTTACAAAAGGAAACAGAAATGAAATGTGTCAGAGGAACATCGACAAAAAAAATATGGCAATACATGCACTACTTAGGGTACATTTACATGTCAGTATTTGGATAAAAAGAATTTTTGCAAATGTTTTCTGAAATGAGTTTTGGTTATTACAAAGAGAAATATAATTTGGTTATGAATTCCAAATGATTGGAATACTACATCGAGAACATTTTTCTTCATACATAAATAAAACTTTCCAACGATGAAAATTATATCGATTTGTTGTATTGTAATTGTAAACATTAAGAATTGAAGATACCATAGTAGAAATATTATATGGAAGTAGATTGTGAAAATACAAGTAACCCAACACTGCTGTTTGATACTTATATAAATCACCTATATTCAAAGTTCTGGGTTTAATAAAGAGAGGAGCAGAATGGGCAAGGTAATGGATGTCGGTGCAAAGTCGCAAAACTTTTTTTGGTAACCTAAATAAGGTGTTTATTTTTAATTTAGTACAATTACCCCAAACGCTGACACAATACGATAAATATGGTAATATAAGAGCATTATATAATAAAAAGAAAGAATGATTTGAAAGATAGTATTTCAGCTTAAATAAAATACCAATACCTCTAGATACTTTGCAAATAACATTGTTAACATGAGTATCCCATTTTGAATTACAGTCAATATAGATTCCAAGAAAATTTACAAAATTTACCCTCTTTAGAAGAATGGAGTCAATGGAAATGGAAATGCCAGTCAACTTGTTGAAATATCAGATAAATTACGTAAAGAAAATATCATGAAATTGGTCTTCTTTTTTATAAGGAGTCTATTAGATTTAAACCAATTGCACACTTCAGTCAATTCGAAATTAAAGCTCTGTTCTAAGTTTAAAATGTTTGGTTGCGTTTACAATATTGTTGTGTCATCTGCATACATTGTAAAATTAAAATTATCAGAGGAGTTAACTATGTTATTTAAATATACCAAGAAAAGCAAGGGGCCGAGATTAGACCCATGAGGAACTCCATTATTTACCATAAAACGATCCGATGAATATTCATAAAAAACAGTATATTGATATCCGTTTTGTAAATAACTCTGAGAGCATTGATGCGCTATGCCCTTTACACCATAATATTTAAGCTTATATACAAGAATGTCATGATTCTAAATATCAAAAGCTTTGGAAAGGTCCATAAACATACCTATTCCAAAGTTGTTATTTTTTATGTCTCCGATTATTTTGTCTTGTAAATTAATCAAAGCATGTACATTTCAATGGTTTGAACGAAAACCATGCTGACTATTAATAATATAAATATTATTATTCAAGTAAGAATAAAGACGTTTGTGCATACACTTTTCTGATATTTTTGACAGAGAAGGTAAAATTGAAATAGGTCTGTAATTTTCAAAATTATGATAATTATCTTTTCTTTATAAATAGGAACAATTTTAGCAATTTTCAGTTTGTCTGGAAAAATTCCAGCAACTAAGGATTGAATAAAAATAAGTGTAACTGGTTTAATAATTTAACAAATAATCGTCTTTAAAACAAGAGTGCTAATAGAGTCAAACCCACATGACTTAGTATTTGTTAGTGTTTTACAAGTTTCAATAATTTCACTTTCATTCACCGGTGTTAAATATAACGAAACGGCACTTGGAGTTATCAGATAATCTTTGAAATCAGAAAAAAATAACTATAGTCTTGAAGTAGTAAGTCCATTGCTTTGGCAAATGAAATAATGAAATGATTATTAAAATCATTCGCAATTTTGCTGTGGAACATCAACACGTTTATCATAAAATATAAAATACTTAGGAAGAGATTTTTTTCTCAGTACGTTATTCAAAACAGACCATGTGCCTTTGACATCATTATGATAATTGTTGAATTTATTGGAGTGAACTGATTTGCTGGCGTTCCTCAATATCTGATTCACTTTCTTTCTAAAGTTTTTGTACTTATTTTCATGAGATAAAGAACGATTATTCAAAAATATTTTGTAAAGCTTATACTTGTTCCTAATATAACATAAAATTTCAGGAGTGATCCATGGTTTGCGGATGTGATGTTTTTATCGTTACATTTAACATAAGGTAAATGTTTGTTAAATGCATTTAGTAATTTGGAAAAAACAACTCATAAGATTCATTTACATCAGAACAACAATATATTGAAGACCGTTCTGTAACATACGATTCTGCAATCAATGAATCAATACCATCTTTTGTAATCTTGCGAGATAATATTTTAGAATTACATGCATCGTTTAAATCATATTCGATTTGAGAAAGATGAAAAATTGGCAAGTGGTCAGAAATATCCACACTAAAACTCCCACTATGATTTATACAATTTATAACATTGGTAAAAACATTGTCAATTAGAGAAGTAGTATTGGCAGTAACACGAGTCGGACTTTAACTGAGGGGTATGAGACCATAAGAAGAATTGATACTCAAAAAATTGGCACCATCACAATTATTAAGATGTTTTTAGATGTCGATGTTAAAATCCCCAGCAATATACAAATTGCAATGGTCACATTTAAGCTTACATTACATGTATTCATAAAATTTCACGAACTCGTCAACATTACCACTTGTTTTTTATATATAACTCCAACTGTAGTTTCGATGTTTATAAAGATTTAAGACATCAATACAATAAATATCAATTATCATTAACCTCAATCTCATAAACATTATTTCCTATTCGGTATTTTAAATCATTTGATACAAAAAAACCTACACCTCCTCCTCGATCAAAGACCCTGTTGAAATTCAAAAATGTATAGCCTTCCAGCTCAAAAGGTAAAAGTGGTATATCGGTAATCCAAGTTTCTGAAACTGCAATAATTGAAAATGATATATAAATTGTTGATATAAATTCTAAGATTTCTTCAAAGTTTTTCTTAAGACTACGAGCATTTATATGCAGTATACTCAGCCCAAGATTTTTATGAAACTTCATATTAGATTCATTTGGTGTGTAAGTAGAAGTACTTGTGTTTACAAAATTAAACATATTTAAGTCTGGATCAATATCTATTAACGGATTCATATAAAGAAATGCAAGAATTCATGTTTTTCAATGCATATGTATTTTATATTTAAATTAAGTTGCAGGTATATGTTCATGAATACTGAGTGGTGAAGATAATTACCCCCCCCCCAAAAAAAAATAAATAAATAAATAGATATAAATTGATCATGTTCCTCTGACATACATTATTATACAAAAATGGAATGAAAAAGCGTACATGCTATCTAGAAAAAAGGACAGAAAACAGGTTATTAAAAAATTAAACTAAAAAGTGAAACTCTGAAAGCATTAGCTTTATTAAAGTTTCGTAGGAAGGGTAAAATAAAGTAACATATATATCATCCATCAAGGAAAAGTGTTTCCTGAATTATAATTGTAATTATCATCATTTAACTTGATCTTTGCTATGAATGACCTTAGTGCCCACTCCTTTGTCTTTGAACAGGGCGATTATACGGCCATCTGAGCTCCACGCACTCTCTACAACAGGGTAAGATTTTGCATGATTTAGTAATTCCTGATTTCGTCCTTTTAATCTGCGCCTATTTTAAGCATCTCCTGTCTTTTCCTGTATGTCTTAAATTTTACTATGATTCCCCGTGGTATCTGTCTGCCTTTCTTTTCTCATTTTCCCTACTCTATGACTCTCATCTAGTCTGCTATGCAGACTCTGAATGGCTCGTGAGGTGGGATCTGCTACTGGTTTGCGAAGCAAACCAGCCTGAAAGGGCGAGCGTAGCGAGCCATTTCAGAGTCTGCTTCTTCTTTGGAAATCTTGTTCCCACGGTCAAAATAAGTCCCACCCACCCAAAATTTCAGAGAGCTTTCATTGGATAACTTCATCTGTCTATCAACCAAATTTTAGGACCCCTGAAGAGTATAGATAATCCCCTACTTTAACCACAGAGCCATGAGCAGGGTTATCATATAATACCCTGGCTCAGGCCATCAGACAGTGTTTACATATGACATTCCACTGAGCAGCTGCATGTATGGCTCCATGGCCCAAACCAATACATTTCATATCATTATTGTGTATGCATGGTAGTGGATAGCTCTATGGTATTATGGTATTATCAAACACTTTTCATCATATCAAACTCATTCAATTCAATTCAATCTTTATTTCACAAATAGGATAAAAATACAAGGAAACATCAAATAATGCGATTAGATAATAAAAATAAATTGCGTGGCTTCCCATGAAGGTAATATAACCTGTGAGGCTGGATCACCAGAACATAGTAAAAACACAATTAATACAAAACAAAATCTCATATCATTATAATAATTAGTGCAGGAAAAAGGAGAAAAAACAACAACACATTACAAAGAATACGAGTTGAGGGGTCTATACAGTACAAGTATGCATTGATATCAACTGTGAGAATTAATAATCATTTCCTAGAAAATTTGTATACTGTTTTCTAAAGGGAGATAAAAATTGTGAATTAGTTATTATTTGGGGAATCTCATTCCATTGTTTGGGACCTACATAACCCAGCTTCGTGACTAGACCTGATAGACCATAAATGAAATTTATTGGAAGAACGGGCATTATGGTTATGAACTTGATTACTGTATTGAAAAAATGCCATAAAATGCCATATTACTTTCTTATCTTACATCCAATTTTGATGAAATTTTCAGTGTTATGGTTGTTGAAATTTTCTCATTTTGTTAAATCAAGTTATTCTTGAGGTGGACTTGTCCTTTAAATAAATGCGCGGATAGTGCTAGGTAATGGAAATTGGTAATTATTCTAAGTTTCTTTTGAATTTTGAATATTGAGTCCAAATTCATATGAGGTTACATTGGTATTGCAATATTTTAAATAAGAGCAAATCATGGAATGGTATAAAGTTATCAGATTTTTATGAAGCAAACTACGCTTAAGTTTGTAAATTAAACCAGTATTCCTTAAAACATGTATCATAATGGTACTTAAACTCGAAATATTATCCAACTCAAAAACACCATTCTCATAGAGTTCAGAACTTGAATAATAGATCGGATTAAATCGGATTTATTTGATTTAAATCAGATTTTTAAAATTTTAATATGATTTTTTCTAACAGATTTTTTTTTAAACAAAGCGCAAACACCCAAAATTTAACCCTTTACACTGACATCAATTTTAAGATCATACATTTCACCACTAAGAATATTCTTAACTATTTCATAATCAAATCCAGTCAAAATATAATTTACAGAAAATATTAAAGCCATGAATAGGCTGACATTTTCTGCTGTGTCTAAAGTGAATGTAGAGAGCTTCTACTGATTGGTTCAAAGGAACTGTCTTTGTACAGCTAATGCTGCAAAGTTGGTGTTCATTTTAAAACTCTGAACATTTAATGAGAATCAGTTTATTTGGAAGAATTCCATGACTCAGAGATTCAAATTCTCCAAAGAGAAACATTTTTAAATCTTATTTTCAAGCCAATGATTGAAGATCATAATGTTAAAGAAAACTGCACTTATCTTTTGTTTGTTTCAACCCCAAGTTGTTCTTTGAGCCACAGTTGGAACAACTGTTTCAAAGCATTGGCTTGCAAAACTTTGACCGACTGCATTCAACCTTAAAGAAATGGACCGGGCTGAAAATATTCACATCTAAATATATAGAGTAAAATGATGAAAGTTTCACCAAAATTTGATGACAAATAATGAAGTTATTGTATTTTTAAATTTATCAGTATTTTGTGAAAAACAGTTATATTTACATCGTCATGAATATTCATTTGATGTCACATCCCATCTTTCCTTTTTCTTATAACACGAAATCATAATTATTTCAATTTTTCATACATGTGTAAAAAATGTGTCTCCATTATGATGAAATAAGTTGCGGCAATAAATAACTAATGTACTTAATTAGTTCTCAAATCAATTTTTTTAGTTCTTGGTTAATTCTTTTTTTAATAAACCTAATATCATATAATTATAATAAAAAGAACAAGTGGAGATATGCCACCATCAGCCCAACTAATGGATATTCATGAAGACATGCCTAGAAATGTTTCACCGGAAAGATGGAAAAGAAATCTTTAAAATTCAATAACTTTGTTATTTGTTATGCGATTTTGATCACATTTTCAGCATTTTGAATTTTACTCCGTTATCAGTGAGATATAAATTTCTCCAGCCTGGACAATTCCTTTAAGTTCTTCTTTGAGCCATAGTTGGAACTATTGGACTATTTCAAAGCATTTGCTTGCAAATTTTTGACAAACCTGCAAGTTGATTTAAATGATTTCTTTCATAAACTTGAATACCAGTATTTGGCAGTTGTTAGAAGTTTCGCAAAAATAAGAAACGGGTTCCCTTATACTACTGTGTCGGCCTATTTATTTGAATAAGACATATAAAATAATAAAATGATAAACTATGGGTGTCATGGGCGTAATGGGTCACCAGGGACATTGCAGAATTTTACTTTTATTGTACTCCATTAAAAACATTCACTTAAAAATGTACAAACATAAATCCTTTTGACAAAGGGCACTAAAATGTATAGTTGCTATGATTTAGTCATGTTAGTGCCCTTTGCCAAGAACATTCATACATTTTTAAAATAAAAATGTACATTTTACTGAATCTTTTTCAGTGAACTGGCTGAATGAAGCACAATCTCACTCAGAATGTCTGAACAGGCTTTTTCTAGTAGGATCCAAGGTTATAACCCATCCTGGCAAAATTTATGTTGAGATTCAGCCTAATAAGTTCAGAGTTCCTGTACTTTTCTTTCTTGAAAACTGTCCTCTAAAACACTTCTGAAGTTTGACAAAAAGAAATAAGAACTTTGTTTTACTATCTACAAAGTCCACTCATACATATACAAGTCGAGTAGGTGTCCCATATAGGCTACATGTACATCTTTGGTTTTGCAAGATTGACTTGATTTTGATTTCAATTGTTATGAGTAGATATAAAGGGTTTATTCCTCTTCTCATGATATAAAGTTGGTAAAATCTTACTCTTTTGAATTTAAAAAGTAAAACTGCCACAAACAATAAAAAATCCCAAATTTGTAGATGTTCGAATGGAAGTGATTTAAAGGACAAATCATGCACCCCAACAAAAAGCTGCTTTGAACATGTTGAATAGTAAGAGAAAATCAGACAAGCATAACACTGAAAATTTCATCAAAATCCAATCTAAAAGAAGAAAGTAGTTTTAAAATTTTGCTCAATTTAAAAAAAAACAGTTGTGGTTATATGCAAATCCTTGTCGGTATGCAAATGAGGGGACCGATGACATCACTCACTTACTATTTTGTATTTTATTATGTGAAATATGAAATATTTTTATGAACAAAAAAAATCATCCCCCCTGAACATGTGGGATTACATTGTTTTAACATTTTGTAGTTCAAACAAGAGGGTCCTATTTTCTAAATTCGTAAAAATTGAAATGTTGTATAATTCAAAAAGTAAAAATACAAAAGAAATAGTGAGTGAGTGACACCATCGACTCTCTGATTTTCACATCACTGAATTGTCTATAATAACTAAGCGCCTTTTCATAAAGCTGTTCACAAGTTTTTACGCGATAAACCATCGCCAATATCTATACTATTTACCACAAGAAAGGATCACCAATCGTTCTTAAAGTCGCTCTTACGAACAGCTTTATTAAACACCCACCGGTTTGTGAAAAATAAGCGAAACTTTAAGATGTTACTATTCTATTTTACAGCCAATTTTGATGTAGTTTCCAGCGTTATTCTTGTTTGATTTTTCTCTATTTTTATTCAATTAAACTTTTTTTTCTGGGGTAGATATGACCTTTAAATCAATATTAATGATTTGAAAAAAATAATCATCATAGTGATTTAAATCAGCCAATCCTGCTGAATGAACTCAATATGAAACCAATTAGCTTTGTCAACACATGCAATGTCGATGCCAAAGATGTGAAAGTTGCATATAGTTATGCCCGGGAGCTACATGTACATGCTTTGATGCTTTATTTACTAGTGCAAACTGCTTACATGGATAATTATTTTGTTTCCAAATATTAATTTGTTGGATTTGAATTGTGGAAAGAAGGTCAGATCTTTTTTGTCTGTTAAATATGTGCTTACCAGTTATATTGGCTGTATTGTATGCTATTTATCATTTCATAGGCGGATCCAGGGTGGGCCTGAAGTGTCCGCCGCCCCCCCCCCCCTTATACTGGCAGAACTAAAAGAAGGGAAGAGGCGGAAATAAAAAAAGAAAAAGAAGGGAGAAGAGAGGAAGAAGAAAAAAAGAGAAGAAAGACAAGAGAATAAGATAAGGTCAGGGGAACTCCGGGAAAATAACAAAAATATGTAAAATTTTCGCTCCCGCTTCGCGCTGACATTGCCTGTTCGATGAGATACATATCTTATTTCAGTTCGGACATCGAGCTTTCATTTTTTTGTTTTACAAATGATTTTTTTCATAAGTGCTTTGTAAAATGTCAATTTTATGGTGTGAATATCAACATTTTCAGCTTTCGCTGTGCGTTCGCATGATGTAATTTGTCAAGTACTGTACATATTGTCTTTGTGTATTACATTAAAGTTTCAAAATATCCCTTCTGAGGTGTCTGATTGTGAAAAAGTAGGCATATGAGCTAGCGCTCTGCGCTAGCATTTTTTATTGGTAGGTCCAGTATACCTGTATATTAATTCTATTACACACTACTTAAAATCCCCTTTTCATGGGATTTCATAAAACATGTAAAAACTTAGATTCGGCTTGCGATTTGCGTTTGCATGAATTGTTAAAAATATCATCCGTGCATCCTATTCATAATACAATGTGCTTTAAAATGTCCAGTTTTCAGGCCGCAATATCAACAAGTTTCACGCTCTATATTAGATACGGAATAAAATAATAACACTTTTATGAATTCCAAATATCTAAATTGTCTTTTTTTTCAGAATAGAATATCGACAAGTTTCTATGATTTTGATGTGATGAACAGTGTATATTTCAGGGGCCGTGGAATGGTTTTCAAAGTGGGGGCTGATGACGAAAAAAAATCACAATCATAAATACATGTATGGGCATTTTTACGATTATGTGGCACGGCTTTGGAACTTGCTTCCGCGGCCTCTGTATTACATGTGCAATGGCGATGTCTGAATCTCATCTCAAGAAATATGTATACAATTTATCTTTATTTGATATTAGCCATAAAACAAAACATCAACACATTCACAATAGGCTTAATGAAGACAGAAAACATTTAAGTCGAAAGAATAGAATTACATGTATAAAGAAAATGTGAAGCTAAATGTTAATGGCAGGGCAAACAAGACTTAATTTATTAAGATGTGAGAAGGAAGGAAAAGAAGAGAAAGAGACAAGGGGACAGGGAAAGAAATAAAAGAATACAGAAGAAAGAAAGAAAGAAAGAAAGAAAGAAAGAAAGGAAGGAAGGGGAAGAAATTAAGAGAGGAGAACAAGTCATCGCTTACATAGTTTCTTATCTTAGAAAACGGTTCTGCACATTAATCAATCGGTTCCATTATAACATAGAGCTCTCTGTTAGCTCCATGATTATAATGTAGAAATGATAAAGATACATAATTCAAAAACAGGATACTTTAAGGAAGGGAAGAAGAATGAGAGAGCAAGTGAAAGAAAAACGAAAAATAAAAATATGAAAGAAGGAAAGGGAAGAATGAAAGAGTAAAAGAGAGAGAGAAAGAGAAAAAATGGAAAGAGAAAGGAAGGAAAGAGTGAATGAATTAATGAAAGAAAGAAAGAAAGAAAGAAAGTAAGGGGGTCACAGGAAAAGAAGAAGAGAAAAAAAAGAAAGAAAACAGAAGAGAAGAAAGAAAGAGGAAAAGAAAAAATCAAGAAGAATCAAAGGGAAAAAAAGGAAAACGAAAAAGAAGAAAGAAAGGAAAAGAAAGAAAGGGCAATGTTTATTTTTATGTTACTTATTAGGCCCAATTACATGACGGGGGTGATCTTCTACATATTCATATTCTGTATACACGTTCCTCTGTTATAGAAGATATTTCCAAGGAGATATCACCTCTAACTCCTTGATATTTCAAAGTATAACACATATGTATCTACCCATGTATATAGCCATGGACCTATATACCTGTGGAATGGCCTTATTTGTATACATTCCACAAGATAAGAAATGGTCATAACAGCTGGATCCTAATCCCTCTCTTGCCCCTACTTCCACAAATCTGCTGTCAATCATGGTATCTACTGGCAACGGAGGGTTTCAGCAAGCTCCGCCTCACATCCACGTTTCGTGGATGTGGCTCAAAGAAGTTGTAGACCCACTTCTGCAGCCTCAGTAGACCTAGTCTGCTATGCAGACTCGTTGAATCAGCTAAGGTACACACACTACAGATGTGGGTCTACATTTGTAGACTAACGCCTATCAATATCGTCTAGTCGTGGGTCTACATGTAGAATATTATTTGCTATATCTATTATGATATTATCAGTGCTGTTGTTGTATTGACGAAAATGTAGATTTAAAGCGAATGCTCTGGTTTTCTTGACGGAAAACAGGTGAAGAAAATGCTAAAAGACCGACCAAAAATTTGGATGGAGCTTTTTTCAATGCTTGTTGATGCTTAGCATCCCAGCTTAACCCTAAAAGGAATGGGATATTTGAAATGTATTAAGGACTGCCCCCCCCGTTCTAATTTCAGCTACAGTTCGCACGATTGCGCCGAACTTTGAAAAGAATATGCATTTCATGCATACAATTTATGCATGAGAAGCATTATTCGCACATTCAACACTCAATTTCACCTCAAATTTTATTCTTTTGGTCCAGATGTCATCTTATTAATCTTATTTAAAGGTGTCCCCCAAAAAATGCGAAAGCCATTTTTTCTTATGTATTTCTTTGTTTCTAGAATATTTTTCTATTTCCACATCTTTTTTTTCATCTTTTTTGTTTCATTATAAATAAGTACAGATCATTTGACAACTAAATTAAACCCTAAATTAATTAAGCAAACCAATAGGAACAAAACAAAAATAATTACGCTTTTATAAATTTCATCTCCCACAGACTTTGTACACAAAATATAAAAATGAGACATTTTCTTGGCATTCACTGGTAAAAAGTAACGTGGGACGTCGCGAAACTATACGCCGGATAACGCGAATTCGGTCTCAAAAGCTGAGCGAGACTTTAAACAAAAGTCATAAAATTTTGCAGCGTTTATTTCTTGCCTTTATGAAATATCGCGCGAAGCGTTAATAGGGTTGGGGCATCGTGCCCCCAGTCCTTTTACGGTTTAATTTCTTACCAAATTAATGAGGAATATACTTAGGTGCGGATGCCAATCGCATTTTTACGCGACAGGTTTCATTCTTAGCGTAAAATCTTTAAAAAAATGTCGAAACTCACGAACTTTGATATTTGTACGAAATATGTTAACATTTTATTACCTTCGATATGCGATCATTTTTGTTTGAGTTTTAAAGTATGAGTCTATTTTATAATACACTTCAAGCCAAAACGAAAACCAGAAAGAAACATACAACCGCAATTTTCTCCAAATAAAGCGATCGGTAATCCAGGGTCTTTTGTGAGGTGTGTCTAACCCCATCTCTCTTAGCAACGGCCCTGCTCAGGGATGACGATGGCGGATAGTCGGACTTAAATTGTACAGGCTGTTCGGAAGTCATAGATTCTTCCCCATAACTTAAAAGTTATGATGATATTTCAATAACCTAATCGTTGTTCAGATTTGAAGGCTGTGAACGCTGTATATCGACACTGCTATCACCCCCCCCCCCGGAAAAAAAACGGCACCTGTAGTCCTGCTATGCGAATAGAAATACAAAAATTAGGTATTGCCATGGCCACGGTCATTTTTTGTAACAATAATGTTATTAATAATAATATTATTATTAATAATGATATTATTAATAATAATATTAACAATAATGATGCTAACATTTATAGGGCTCTTTATATTGTTGGACTGACTAAAGCAGAAAATGAATGAAAATAAACAAATAAAGAAACCTACGCTATTGTTAAGAAAAGGCGAGTTTTGAGTGAGGATTTGAAAATGTCAACAGATGCAGCATTTTGAAAATCTTTATACTTTGCTTATCCAAACACTGAGGTAATAATTTATGAAATATTAAACCTATTTTTCAATAGCTTGATCGCCAATGGTGATTTCCTACGAAAGTAAACAAAACCTTAAATCATGACGAGTATCTCACTGATCTGTCATTATGTGCGATATTCCTGTAATATTTTCCTGTTTTTTTTTTGTTTTTTTTTTTTTGGGGGGGGGGAAGCGCATCCAGCAAAGTGTACATTGCTTCTTTTTAGATAACATAAAATTCGATATCTTATATCGTATTTTCGTTCGCTATATGTGACACAAACTTATGTGTTTATACGATTAACAAGTTAAAATTATCAACTTTGAGATGCGGAACACAATCTACTTTTGATACATTTCACAAAATTTTATTTTGAGTAAATTACGGTTTTGTGTTTCAGATTGGCATATAGCGTCGGCGATCATCCCAACCATTGTATAAGTCAATTTTGAAAAAAAAATCGATTTTGATATTCTTTCATAAAATTAAAGTT
Source organism: Lytechinus variegatus (assembly GCF_018143015.1). NCBI lineage: Eukaryota > Metazoa > Echinodermata > Echinoidea > Temnopleuroida > Toxopneustidae > Lytechinus > Lytechinus variegatus. Next base: position 1,960,249 of record NC_054743.1, read on the forward strand.
CACGTCCTAAATTATTCATAACAAAATTTCTAGGCAGCAATTTATTTATTTTCTGAGATATTTTAAGGTAAAATAATACTTTCACTCAAAAGTCCGCATGGCATTCGGCCATACACTGTTAGAAAATGTATTCTTAAAATAAAAGAGGTTCCTGCAGGAGAGTCTCGAAAACACTTGTAATCTTACCAGATTGGGTATTCATTAATACAGGAAATTGGTATTTGGTGTATGAAACCTTACACATTTCCTTTAATACAACATCATTTTCACCCTTTTTAAACTGGCCTGTTTTGTGAAATTGAAATTTAAAGTGAATTTACAGAATGATTATGTTGTTTTCTACAATTTTTCTTATTTCTCTGTAATATCAGGGGTTTTTTTTGTTAACAGTGTACGCTAGTCCATGGTATTTTTGCAAGACTTGGAGCGGAGATGCCCGATCATTAGCAAATTTTGCCGTCAAATTATTATCTAAAACCCTTTCTTCCACATAATACCAGAAATTTGAAGGCATACAGATTAAAACATAAAATTGTTAATTTGTATGTTATTGTGGCATCACGATAACCATCACATATTTTTTCATTGAGTAAAGTAGTTGAGACGCATGGGGAATCACAAATTTGGTTTCCGAAGCCAATTATTAAAATACAAAGCTGTAAAAGTGAAATGCTGCGATGTGTCTGATGGAATGTGTGCCTCCACTCGTAGAGTTGATCTGAACATGATCTGAATGAAATGGTACATCCGTTGATAGAGAGATCTTTCAGCCCTACCAGCAAAATCATAGATAATGCCACTTTAATCACTACAATCTGAAACCGTGGTACACAGGGATGTTGTGAAAAATCCCGTATTCTTTAAATATCTTGATATTATTACAAGAGCCCCTCTTCGCTAGTTGTATAGAACATAATGAGTAGAGAGATTGTCAGACTGGAGAAAACAAGCATGATATATCCAAGCACTGTTGTGCCAGGTTATTCAAGGTCATGTACACAAATGAATTTTATGTTTTTTAGCGGTAACAAGGGGAGTTCTCCCAATGGAGATACATAATCATATTTTCTAGCCATTGATACCCCCTTTCATAAACCCAATTATGCGGCTAATAGCAGCATAATTTGGTCGTAAAATTGTAGGAAGACCAAAGTTATCCATATTATTTTGATGCTGCAATTATCCGCATAATAGCTGTAGCAACGGGACCAGATTTTGACTTTAAAAACGCATTTCGAAAGTAATGCGGATAATTGCCATGGAGCGGTCACAAGGTCACCCTTTTCCAACGCAACCGCATCGGAGGGGATGTGTGCGGTTGCCATGACGATTATCCTCCTTTGTCAGGACGGGCGCTGGTAAAAATAGTGCGGATTATTTTCGGAGTTTATGAACGCTATTTTTATTGAATTATCCGCATTACTATTAGGCTGCTAATTGGAGGATAGGTTTATGAATGGGGTATGAGATTGTACGAGCTGCACGGTCCTATATTACATTTGCTGTCTGCATGGTCTGTCTACATCCGAAATGTTGATATAAGATAAAAGAGAATTGTACACCTTTCATAAACCTATCCTCCAATTAGCCGCCTAAGAGTAATGTGGATAATTCAATAAGAATTGCGTTCATAAACAATCCGCACTATTTTTACGATTGCCCGTCCTGAAAAGGAGAGAATCGTCATGGCAACCGCACATACCAACTCGGTTGCGTTGGAAAAGGGTGACCTTGTGACCGTTCCATGGCAATTATCCGCATTACTTTCGAAATGCGTTCATAAAGTCAAAATCTGGTCCCGATGCTGCTATTATGCGGATAATAGCAGCATCAAAATAATGCGGATAACTGTGGTCCTCTTCCGATTTTACGACCAAATTATACTGCTATTAGCCGCATAATTGGGTTTATGAAAGGGGTATTAGATACATTAGAACAGCCATTCTCAATTACTTACGTTGAAGCTCCACACTTTTTTGGTTGAGAATTTGGAGGCCTACTGTTCCACTAGTGCGAATAAGCGAAATATTGTTGAAAAGTCCTCTGGCGGGCTCGAAGCGGCAAGGCCCTCTGAGGCTTAGGAATATGCAAGAGACATTTCAACTGGCGAAGAGGGGCTCTTATTTGTCGTTTACAAATTATAAATTGAAGTACAATAAAGGTCAGCACTGTACTAGTTTTATAATTAAAAGTCATAAGTACTTAAACAAAAAAAAACAAAAATGATATGATAGCGCCGTCGCAGACGCCGAGACTATCCAACACCCCCCGAAAACCAATCAGCAGACATAGCCAAGCCGTCAAATTAACAGTCTGCCTAAATCTTGCCAGGAGCGTGAAATCGACGATTGTAGACCGAGTAGCTGACCAAGGTATGAATATGGTATGCATATATACATACATGATTGTATATTTTTTGTATCTATATCATAAAGAAAACAAATAATGGAAAATTAACATTACCTTGCACTGTTTACATGACCCGATTCGTTTTTTTTATGGACGATAGAATCAAAGTACCCAATCTCTCCCTTGGGTCGCGATGGAATAAAGCCATTGGCGAGTACTCTTTTAGCAAATTCATCGTCCTCACCTCCCCACCCCAGTAGACATTGGGAAGACCGTTGATGTCATAAAATTGTTGTTCGGTAATCCCCGTCACGCCACCAAAGAGATCTTTGTATAATAACCTGTAGGAAAGTAGAAACATGTGGTTATTACTTTTTTTCATTTTAGGAATTGTTTCAATTGCATGTATTTCTTTGCTTATCAATTGGAGATTAATTCAGTTTCTTATGATTTACGCCTACACTGACTGATCCAGTTCTTCTAATAGAAATATAGACAGAAAAGGAGAGTGAGCCGAAAAGTGAGTTTGTGTGTTTGCATGTATGACGGATAATAGGAAGGGGAGGATTGGTACAATGCCGGCCGCGGGAAACGTCACAGTGCGCCCTAGGGCGAACGCGGCAGCCCGTAGCGGGAAGACGCCCCCGTTCGCTCCCCGAGGAAATGAGTGCCCTAGGGAGCGCCCGCGGTTAGCGCCCTCGTCTATCCTAGGGTGTTTTCCCTAGGATGTTCGGCAGTGCATTCTTGGTCGAAAGAAGAGGTCTGATCTGACACATTCCTTCAAGACTGCATGTGATCTTTTTCTCATACCAAGCATAAGTTTTTCGATCATTTATCGTGGATAAAGTCTATTATGAAAATTACAAAGTTTTGGGTTAATAACTGGGATTTTAGGCTTTTCACCGTATGAATTATTGTGTTCGACTACACACTGGCACCAGCGTAAATGGTCATTTCCTATTAATATTCTCCCCGTGGTGTCCGTTATTTCATTCACTGACATAATGAGTTTCTGACAAAGGAGCCGGTATTTGTCGATGTTAACCCTACATTCCTGAGGTCGTCCTACAACTATTTACTCTATTCGTTTCCTGCATTTTTGAAACAGCCAGGTCTGGAAAAGACTTTGGACTTATATTATTATTCCTTAACTCTTACTGTGCCAGGTCCAATACCCCTATAGTGCCAGGGATATTCGAGGAATCCTAGATTGACCGAAACGTAAGCAAAGACTGATTTTCAAACGGTCATAACTCTTTACCCGTACGTTGTATAACGAAACCTTCTACACATGAAATGATGCATGGTTCATGGACTTTATGATCATGTTATGACCTTTCAAATTTGCGTTTGGAAAAATTGAGAAAAGATGAAATATTTTACATCGTTTTTTTCAATAAGTAAAACCTAGAAAATTATGATTTCATGAACATTTCAAAGAGTAAATAACCCAAGGAATTGTAGAGATACCAAGAAATTAAGAAAATGAAATGAAAGTTCAATGTTTACCCTTTCAAATGACGTATCTATTGATGTAACTGAACAAACAAAAATGTGAAAAATAATGCTATTTTGAATGAAATACTATTTTGCTATTCAAGTTATTTCCTCTGAAATACGAGAGGGTTTATACACACACAATTGAAACCATCCTTTTCCAAAAAAGGGCATTGTCGTCGATCAAGTGACCAATCACAGCACAGCTGCGATCCCCACGCAAACACACACAATAATATATTAGAGCCATGTATCTTCACAGTGCAGCCAACCGTACCCTTACATTCGTGTAGTCTTCAAAACAAGACCCTTGTTTATTTAGAATGCGCGGTATTCCGCAACAAAATTATTGGTGCAGAGTAAATTTTATGTCATTTCTATTCTTGCCAATATTGTCGTAATGCAAAATATGCTTTAGAAAAATCGTAACCTGGATACGATTTGTGGTGTTCGATGCACTGTTTTGGATAATGTAGACGATTTCTATCCAGTGTCGGCAACAAACATTTGCGACCCACTCAACTATCGTTCTCTAGCATGAATCAGTGTAAAGTTTGATCATACTTTGTCAGGGTCTATTCGTCGATCATACGGGCTTTCATACTGTAACAAAGTCATTGCCAGTCACAAGGAGACAAAATATAGAAAAATAAAGATGATATATTGAAATATAGATAAAGAGGGATCGGACAGATTCAATACTAATACCCCTTTCATAAACCTATGCGGATAATTCAATAAAAATTGCGTTCATAAACTCCGGAAATAATCCGCATTATTTTTACGAGCGCCCGTCCTGAAAATGGAGGATAATCGTCATGGAAACCGCACACATCCCCTCCGATGCGGTTGCGTTTGAAAAGGGTGACCTTGTGACCGCTCCATGGCAATTACCCGCATTACTTTCGAAATGCGTTCATAAAGTCAAAATCTGGTCCCGATGCTGCTATTATGCGGATAATAGCAGCATCAAAATAATGCGGATAACTCTGGTCCTCTTCCAATTTTACGACCAAATTATGCTGCTATTAGCCGCATAATTGGGTTTATGAAAGGGGTATAAGCCTATTTGTTCTGTATTTCTGGTCTGCCCCCCCCCCGCCTAAAAAAATGTGAGGTCAGTGATTTTTAGCCCTTTTTGTGATGACCCAGGTTGAATACAAAATTAAATGTATTTATTACAAAACATAATTCTAGCATAATATTCATACGTTATCATTATTACGTAACTGATCTCACATCTCTCTCTATCTATCTATCCATACCTGGGTAATTTGTATATTTGTTATGAAATAAAGATGATTTGTATAGAGAGGATATAAATATCTCTGGAAAAAAATATTTTTTAATATGATCATATCTGATCTTTGTAGCCTCATCTATGAAAGGATATTAATCTGAGCCAACTATGCATCTCGTACATGCCTAGGAATTGACAATAGATGCCGGATATTATTTTTCTTGCGGAAAATATAATGCAATCTAAAATGAAAATATAATGACAATCTTAGACAAGAAAAGGGCCTCATTGCATATGTTGCCTTTGAATAATTGATTATTTTCAAACTTCATTTCATTCCGCGAGGCTTCATTTCATTCAGCGAGCGAGCATACATAGCAAGCGGTTTGAAAAAAAGGCAACGGTCTTCGTCGACATGCCAGGAAGCCCTATGGGATCACTATTTGATATAAAATCGTAGCTGAACAGTGAAAGAACGATAAACATAACATGTAAAATTCACTCTGTGGACATTTCATGATGGGGGTGAAATATTCATTATATCTGTTTCGGCATTAAAAAGAATAATGTTCGACCAAAGTAGCCACCTGTCTGATAGCGACTACACGTTATTGTTCATGCCACCAAGTCATGAACAATAGATGCCCAGACTCCCTTTTATGAGGAATGTCTAATCTGCACTCCCTCCTGACCTATTATCGAGGAAAGTAATTTAGCACAGGATGTTCATAGAAATCGGGCCACGCGCGCGTCTTTTGATTTGACAATTGAATACTTTCAAAGGTTCCGATACGAACAATAGCTTTTCTGTCCGTTGAGATCAAGATTAAAATTCCTCTGTCGCTTTCCCCAACACCTTCCATTGACTTATTGCCATTAAAATACATAATTTTTATTCAAATATTTGTTTCGACTTTAAGACATTTAGCATCAACAATATGCTTCAAATTTCCTGTAATCTAAATGATGATGATGATGATAGGGATGATGGTAAAGATGTCATGGATAATGTCGAGAATGATAACAAGAAATCAAGGGGGAAACAGCACACCTCCACCACCACGACCACCACAAACACTGGCATCGTTCTTCCACTTATCAAAAGCACAAAGAAAAATAGTTTAAAATAATTCAATCAACTTGTAGCTGAAGCCTATTTTGCATATTTAGAAATAAAGGATAAAGAAGAAATTTAAGATTGAAGAAATGTATAGGCTATAATCCTTGACAAATCAAACATACAGAAAATTGAAAGATAAAAGAGGAAAAAAGAAATAACGAAGCGATGGGGTGTGAATGTAGAAATTACTAACAATTTGTAGAAAATTAGATCTTTATCATTTGTTGAATCTTTGTTTATTCAAATAATATGTTTGTAATGGATCATCTATCGGAAAAGTAAGATATTGCTTTCGACAATATCAGAGATTATATTTACTACACCTCTTATTTGTGATATCTATAATTACCCCGTCATTGAAACTATCAATGTAGTAAATATTAATTTTACTTCCCCTTTCCTGAAAAAAAATGAATGGACATCATTTGCTGTTCAAATTATATATAAGTGACACCACTAAACTTCTTTATAACATGCATTGTCAATATTTTATTCATGCGGTAGGACTTATGCACAATCAACATACTCGATATGTTAGCACATTTGACATTTTCAATTATCAAATTTGCTTGATATATTTTTTTTTCATTTCGTAGTAATCCAGTTTATGCTACCAGATTTGCCATATAGAAAAATATCGAAATGATAATAATAATCAAAATAACAATAATGATAACAAAGATTATGATAATACTCACATACTAATAATGATAATAATAATAACAACAATAATAAATGAATAAATAAACAATGAGTGTGGTGATTGCAGTGCGACGAGAGTGGGAAATGACAGCCTTCTTTACTCATATATTCATAACGACAACAATTTTGTGAGAATGCAAAAAACAAAGTATAAAACCTCCCCCCCAAAAAAAAAAAATCTACCCCAAACCGTGCACATTTGCAGGCACAAAAAAGCCTTGACACAAGAATACTACCATACCGGCCTGCAAAAGACCAAATCGATAGCTCATGAATATTCATGTAACAATAGCGAATGGGCGAGTAGTGCTGGGTGAGGAACATCGTACCGCTCTGTCATTGGTCAATTCCGAGCTGAATGCCTTCGCACACTCGCCTTTGCTCTGCCCATAGAAGAACGTGTATTGCTACACACAACCGTTATATCACACGTTTCTATAGGGGAAATCCTGATTCAGATCGCGGCAATATCCAAAATTAACTCTTCAAAATAATGATGCAAAAATACAATTTTACTCAAAAAATGTCTATGTAAACCACTATTTTTTATGTGATAAAATGAATTGTGAATTCCTTGCCAGTATAACAACATAAAATACACAGAATATGGTGCTGATTTCCTGGCTGTAAAATTGGTTAAACAAAAAAAGTTACTTGGGCACAAATAGCTGCCACCGGCAAGAGTGGCCTATGGTCACAAATAGCTGCCAATGGCGCTTAAAGAGTTAAACAACCGGGTCTGGAAAAAAGGCTTTGTACTTATATTATTATTTTTGAAATAACCGGGTATTGAATAAGACTTTAGATTTATATTATAATTTTTGAAACAACCGGGTCTGCAATAAAGACTTTGGACTTATATTATAATTTGTAACCGGGTCAGGAAAAGAGGCTTGGTGCACTTTTGTGCTATATGAACGCATTACTATAGGATTTTAGTTTAGAACGGATTGGCCAAAAATCCCCTAAAATTTATAACATTTGTGGGTTAAGTCATTACATTTTTTGGCGATCAAAAATTATTACATTTGTGGGTAAAGTGCATTATAACATTAGTGGGTGAAAGTATTACATTTGTGGGTAAAGTGTGATTACATTTGTGGGCGTTATTACATTTGTGGGTAAATAGTTATTACGTTTGTGGGCGTTATTACATTTGTGGGCGATTATTACATTTGTGGGTGTAACACCCCCCCCCCTACCTCCTGCCTCTATGAAAAAAGTTTCATTGCCGATGTAACTTTAGCTTCTCCATTATGCAGGCATGTTTCTCATTTTAATAGTAATGTTATGAAACATTTCATGAGAAATAGCCTTAATATGGATAAAAAAAACACTGATTTGCACATATCCCGGAGGTTTGCACTTTTCCCGTAAAAAGTGTTCATTTGCACATTTCCCGGCGTGGCGTTTGCACACATCCCGGCGTTTGCACCTATCACGGCTCCACAGACCCCAAAGACGCACAGCATTAAGTGCAAGTGAACTTGGAAGATACAACATTGACATCGCTGCTCTAAGCAAAACCAGGCTGACAGGTGAGGGAGAACTATGTGAAAGAGGTGCAGGTTATACATTCTTTTGGAGTGGACGTGGACCTGGAGAGAAACGCGAGTCTGGAGTTGGCTTTGCGGTAAAGACAGCACTGGTTGGCAAATTAGCTGGTAATCCAAAGGGTTTTAATGATCGCCTTATGACAGTTAGACTCTCCCTTTGTGGGGAAAGAAAGTTCATCACCATCAATCACCCTGGAACAACGCTTACAGTCCACTTCGTTGGAAGGCCAGGATGTCGAGAGTGCATGGGCTGCACTTCGTGACACGTTGCATAACACATCCATGGAGTGTCTTGGGCCAGGCACCAGGAAACACAAGGACTGGTTTGATGAAAACTGTACTGAGATCAAGCAGTTGCTAGAGGAAAAGCGTCGGGTCTATAAGTCTTATATTCATGACCCAACGTCATTAGCTAAGAAAGATGCACTGAGGAGTGTGCGGAGCCATCTTCAGGCAAAGTTGCGCCAATTTAAGGATTCCTGGTTGAGTAGCAGAGCGGAAGAGATCCAGGGCTTTGCAGACAGAAAAAACAGAAAAAGACATGAAAAACTTCTAAAATGGCCGGAAGGAAGTCTGTAGTCCCTCTTCCACAGGCTCATTGTCCATCTCCTCAGTGCTGATGGGTGTACTATAATCACAGAAAATTCTAGAAAGATGAGCAGAGCACTTCAACAGTGTACAGAACATGCCTTCAGTCGTAAAAAACGAAGCTATTGACAGGCTGCCTCAGGTCCCGGTCGATGAGACAATGGACGCCAAACCAACCTTGGAGGAGACTCAGAAGCTCCTGGTTTGGACTCCATTCCAGCTGAAATCTACAAAGAAGGTGGTATGGCCCTGTCTAAGAAACTCCACCAGTTGTTTCAACAAATTTGGCAACATGAGACAGTGCCTCAGGGCTTCAAAGATGCCTCCATCATACATCTATACAAACGCAAAGGAAATCGCCAAGCTTGTGACAATCATCGTGAAATATCTCTGTTGTCCATCGCATGCAAGATCCCTGCTAGAGTCCAAACCTACTCTATCGCCTCACCGTACACCTTGAGCAAGGCCTCCTACCTGAAGCCAATGTGGCTTCCGGAAAGCACGTGGCACTGTTGACACGGTGTTTGCTGCTAGACAGCTACAAGAGAAGTGCCAGGAACAGAATGCTGACCTCTACTCCACCTACGTCGATCTTACCAAGGCTTTCGACACAGTTAGCAGAGAGGGTCTTTGGAGAATCATGGCAAAGTATGGTTGGCCAAAAAGTTCGTCGCCATCGTAAGACAGCTTCATGATGGCATGCTGGCAAGAGTTCAGGACAACGGCGAGACCTCTGACTCATTCCATGTCTCAAACGGTGTGAAACAAGGCTGTGTCCTTGCTCTCACCTTGTTCAGTCTCATGTTCTCAGCCATGCTGACTGATGCCTTCAGCAACACAAACATGGGCATTGGCATCAGGTACAGAACTGATGGCTCTGTCTTCAACCTTAGGAGGCTTAAAGCAAAAACCAAAGTCTCAACTGACACTATCAATGACCTCTGTTTGGTGATGATTGCGCCCTCAATGCTTCCATAGAGGTTAACATGCAGCATAGTGTTGACAAGTTCTCTGAGGCCTGCAACAACTTTGGCCTTACCATCAGCACACAGAAGACTGACGTATTACATCAACCAGCTCCAGGAAAGCCTTACGTTGAACCCAACATCACAATAAGCGGACAACGTCTAAATGTGGTGGACAAATTCACATACCTCGACAGCACACTCTCAAGAAACGTTGTCATTGACGATGAGTCAATGTCAGACTTGCCAAGGCAAGCGCTGCCTTCGGTAGACTATACAAAAACGTTTGGAACAGGAGAGGAATCTCAGCCACAACCAATGTCAATGCGTACAGGGCCATGGTTCTTACCACATTGTTGTACGGCTGTGAAAGATGGACAGTATATCGGCGCCATGCCAGGAAGTTGAACCATTTCCACACCACCTGTCTGAGAAAACTTCTAGGCTTCAAGTGGCAAGACAGGATACCAGACACTGAGGTCCTTACTCGTGCGAACCTGCCCAGCATTTACACCGTCCTGATGCAGTCTCAGCACCGGTGGTCAGGACATGTAGCTCGCATGCCGGACGAACGTCTTCCAAAGAAACTTCTGTTTGACGAGCTCCAGGAAGGAAGACGCTCTCATGGAGGCCCAAAGAAGCGATTTAAAGACACACTAAAATAATCTCTTAAGTCTTTTAACATCAACCATGACACATGGGAACATAAAGCCCAAGACAGAGGAGCATGGCGAACAGCTGTAGATAAGGGTGCTGAAACATGTGAGGCCAGTAGGACCGTAGTCGCCGTAGCCCGCAGGCAGGTCAGGAAGGCAAGGACTGCCAACCCTGTAGCAGCAGCCAATATTCCCTGTCCACACTCCATAAACGAGATAAGCATGCTTAAGTAAAAAATCTAAGCATTTTGTCTTATTTTTCTCCCTAAGATAAAACTCTTAGCCAAAGCGCGTATTCCATAAAGAATTGGCTAAGAATTTTGTCTTAGAATTTGGCTAAGAGGTTTTGCGCAACTAAGACAGATATAGGACAAATGACTAAGTAACTTCTCTTAAAACTGCAGATTCTGTATTTCATAAATACAACATGGCTAAGAATTTAGCCCTAACTTTAAGACAGCTGTGAGTTGTCTTAATTGTAATAGTTTCAAGGTAATTCAGCCAACAAAATTTTAGAATTTATACCTATATTGCATTTCGAGCTCCTGCCTCATTTTTTAAACCGATTTTCATAAAATTTTGAACACACATTGGTCTTAAGGTAAGGAGGTGGAAGATGTTTTTCTTTTTCAGAAATTGTGTTGCCATGGTAACAATATATTGGCAAAAATTATGTATAAATCTTGCTGTTCCAACTACTTCCTCAGTTTTTAACCAATTTTCATTAAATGTGGCACAAACATTAGTCTTGATGTGAAGATGTGCAAAACATATTTTATGCCTATATAAAAAATTGTGTTGCCAAGGTAACAAAAAAATACCAAAAATAAATGAAAATCTTGTGATTGAATTACTTTATCAGTTTTCAACTGGTCTATTCTCCTAAAAACTTGGCATACACATTAGTCTTGAGTTGAAGATGTCTAAGACATTGCCTGTATCAAAAATCGAGTTGCCATGGTAACAAAATATTATTTAATGAAAATCTTGTAGTTCGAACTCCTTCATCTTTTTCAACCAATGCTCATGAAATTTGGCACACACATCAGTCTTGAGTTGAAAATGTGCAAGAATATGTTTTGTCTGTATCAGAAATCGTGTTGCCAAGGTAACAACATATTATATAATGAAATTAGGTGAAAATCCTGTGGTTTGAAACCCTTTTTAGTTTTCAACCAATTCTTATAAAAGTTGGCTCACACGTTGATTTTGAGGTATAGATCAGCAAGACATAGTCTATATTGGAAAATTTGGTGCGTGAACCAATTTTTCTGTGGCCGGTCGAGACAAGAATTTCCTAATAAAACCAATATTTCGCAATTGGTAGCGAACTGATCTACAAATAAAAAAAAATGTGATTAGACATGTGAGAATCAAAAACTATACCGAGATTGCGACAAGAACTTGACAGATTTACAGTGATGCCAGAAAATGAGATTGAGTCAATGTGGATTTTACTAAGATGTACCGGTACTTTGGAGCCAAAAAGAAGAAATTCACATTTGGCTGGATTCAACTTAATGCTAGATCCCTAGCCTGCTTCCTTTTTCAGGCCTACTGTTAGATGAATAGATCTAGACTAGCCTACAATACATTTACTATTTTTTAGAAATAGAATCTATATTTTGATAGAGTCTACAAGTCTCTTCTTTAGATCTCGACCTATAACTATTAACACCTAGATCTAGATTGTTAAAGTTCTACTTCTACTAGATCTAGATAGGGTCTAGCTTTTAGTCTTATTTTTCGTCTAGATCTAGGCCTATGTTAGAGATTCTAGATCAAACAGTAGACTAGTCTGACTAGAGTAGATCAGCCAGTACTAACGTTAGGGCTACCGGCTAGGCTAGAAATATACACAACAAAAAAGTAAGTCCCCCCTAAATCAAATTACTGTAACTTTTGAACCGAATTATTTTGAGATGTGATATTTCATGGGTGGTTTTCTACACTCATTAAGCAACTCCTGGGGGAAAACGTGATTGATCGGCTGAGTCATGCATGAGTAATTAAAGATTGAATTAAAAATGACCATTTTGAAAGTCACAAGAGTCGTTTTTCAGATTGTGCAAATACAAAGTTGGGCAAAAATTGTTTTTAGGTAAATTTTATGGTGTTATGCTGTTTTACTATCAATCATTTAACCACTTCAGACCAAATTTTGATATCGTATGTTCATGGTTGAGTGAGCACGATGTATTGCAGGGGCCGCGGAAGCGGGGGAGGGGGGAGGGGGCTGCCCCCCCCCCCAGTTTTCCCATAAGCAGGTACAAACATGTAATACGATTGTGATTTTTAGCATGGCCGCCCCCCCCCCCCCTCCCACTTTGCAAACTTCTCTGCGGCCCCTGTATTGTGTCATATCATCATAGGGATTTTTGGTAGTATCTTCTACAACTTGTTAGATCATGTTAAAATTTGAAAAAAAGTTGATGGCTCCCCCGATTATGGGCCACTCCCCCGTTTAAAATTCTGGGGTGGTATTCTGTAACTCTGTCATAACTTTTGTCATAAATTTTGTCATTTCTCTCCGAGATGTGACACCGCTATGATTGTCACAAATCGGATTCTGAACATTGTCTTTTCTCTGTCATATCTCTTAAAGTTCCCACCCATCTTTTCGGAAGCAAACCAATCAAAATCGTCGTTAGTTCCCAGTTGGAGCCCTTCTAGCCAATAGCAAAGCCCCGTGGCAGGTAGGGCGTATCCCCAAAACAGTTGCTGGCATCGCGCAACTACTCGTATATTGATGCGCTTAATTACAAACAGAGAGAGAGCTGTGAAGAATTTTAGAGAAGAATTAGAAAAGTATTAAAAGCAAACAGAGAAAAAAGGAGGAATAAATACGTAGGGTCTAACTAATTGTAGCATGAAAAAATAATTTTGAAAATTGTCATGGAAGATGAGTGAAAGTAATACCACAATCTAATCTAAATAATACAATTATTTGCTTGACATTCAGTCGGCAGGGTATCGGGATATTTGGTACTAAAAGATATGACAAAATTTATGACTGCTACCCCCTGTCATAACTTTTGTCATATCTTTTGCTTGTATAAAAGGATTACGCGCATTTAAAGCCGCGTATTTTTGCTGCGTGCTAAAGAGAAGAGACAAAATTTATGACAATTTTTGTGACAAAAGTTATGACATCCACCAGAATACCGATTTTGTCATATCTCTGATATAAGATAAAATATGGAGAAAAGATAATGTTCAGAATACCGCCCCTGGTTCCACCAATGATCTGTCCATACATTCAACTGATCCTGAGAAATTGCTAGGAAAAGAATACGTTTATGCAGTATAAAGAGTATTCATTCCTAAGTTTTCGAATGTGCTCGCTCAACCATGAAAATGGTTAAAGTTCGGAAAGTGTTTGGTGATAGAAATGATGGATGATAAAACAACAGCAATTAAAGACACATTTGAAACCGAATTTGCCCCCAATATTCACTTTATTACCCTTTAAAATGAGTCTGTGACATTGAAAATACAAATTTTTCCACTTTGATGCGTGCTCACTCATCCATAAATTAACAAATCGATTTCATTTTTGCACAGAATTCTGCCCATAGGTTGATAAACATTACTGCCAAACGACATTGCTAAAGACAGCCTTGAAAAAAAGTTCCACCATATTGAATAAGGGATTACGTATGCTTAAACATATGTACCCATAATGTACACAAGTCTATGAGAGAGGAAGTCAAAATTTTAACAAATATGAAATGAGGGTTTGTTTCATGGACGGTTTTTGTTACTTCTGCCAACAGTTATTTCATGAAACTTCGCACATGGCTTCAGAGTAACACTATCCAAAAGGTGCGCACACCAAAATAACCATTCGATACGGTACAGAGTGGGGCCAAGGCCTTGAACTTTCTTCTCATTTGCATAATTTTCGAATATTGTGTGCTCACTGATGCATTAAACATCGGGATTTTCATGAAAATCAAATCAAATGATCTGGGCAAGGAGTTTTGTGACAGATATCCATAGTTACAAATTGCATTTTTTCCAATAAAGTAAAAAAGAGCTAATCACATTCCAAATGTTCCATCCAAGCGTAAATGTTTAATTTGACACCTTTGAATCATTGAAGCATGTTAATTGGTCATGAACATAACGAAAAAATTGAGAAAAGATAATTTTCAGTAACCAAAATGAAACAATACTTGCCTACTATATTTGAAAATCGCATTTTTTGTTTCCAATAAATGTTCATTGAACCATGAAACGGTGAATATTGTTGAATACAGTGTTCCCCAAAATAACTGTCATCATATTCTAGCATTTTTATTGATAGAAATGTGTAAAAATCCATTTATAGCAAATTTAGACTTGAGTTTATTCAACCGTGAAATCTAGCGAAAAAGGTTGTATCGTCTTTTAGAAAGTACCTTTACAAGCCTTCTGACTTTTTTTCATGATGAGAATGTGGAATTAGTTCCAATAAACTGGAATCAAAGTCATGATATTTTGCTTGTGACTTTTGAAAAGTGACATTTTTGCCTTCTGACGGTGCTCACTTAAACATGACGTATGATACGTCCACAAAATTTACTCAGACGGTAGCTTATAATATTACCTACACGCTCATGTAAAAATATATCAAAAACTCGCATTGGTTCGGAAATTATTGATCTTTGTTTAGGGGGGACTTACTTTTTTGTTGTGTATAGAATCTAGAATGAATAGAAGAAAGTATAGCCATAATAGGCTGGGCCGCCTAGACCTGAAGCAGGCCCTAAATTTTTATATAAATCTAGGCCCCAGTCTAGACTGAGCTGTTGGTCTAGATCTACTAGGCTTTACTTTAGGCCTATTTTCTAGAAACCTAGATCTAAACAAACTCCCCAAAATTTATAAATTAAGAACTCCTCCAAACAAACATATGGACCTAAAACAGAAGTAGACCTAGATCTAGGCCTAGATCTAAGTTTAGGCGTAGTTGGCAAGCAATGCATAGCGATAGGCCTAGCAGTAGCACTGTAGACAGGAATTACCGTCGTTTCTGGGAATTTATTTAAAAGTTTCTGACATTTACTGTCATATCACATTGGTGAGATTAGGGTCTAGGCCAACGTAATGTTGTTAGACTGCAGAAAAACCAAAATACAGTCGGAGACAGAAGCTTTTGGTCTAGACTAGGGCTAGGCCTAACTCTAAGTCAGATCTATTCTAGTCCTACATGTAAATCTATCCCTGTCCTAAGTAAGGCTAAGCCAGGCTAAGTTGTTCTAGGCCTAGACCAATACTAATATAGGTCTATATGATGTATTAGTATACTATTATATAGCTTCAGTCTCGGTTGCTCCACTATGGCATGCCGCTAACCTACACTAACAAAGCTACATTTTGCAGCCTTCATGAAACTAGTAAAAAAAAGTAAAAAAAAAACAATGTTTAATTCTCACCAAACAGACGGATATTATAGATCTAATTGGGCCTAGGTTAGATCTATAATTTGAGGAGCTGCGTTGGCAATGACATCGTAATCGATCATGATTATAGCAACATGAATTAGGGATAATGTTAGACCCAAGACTAGTCTCAAATGTTACAAAAGTTTTCCCTAAGGGGGCCTAGGTCTACTTAAACTGCAGTTAGAGTAAAGATGTCGAGAGGAATATATTCAATTTATATTTTGACAAACTATACATGAAAAGTAATATATGGGACTGATACACAAAAAACTGTGCAAGTCACTCGGTTTGGGATTGAAATGCTTTGGTAATTAAGAAAAATATATATACGTTGAATTAACCATTCTTACTATATATGTGTGATGAATGCTCTTCTCTTACTATAATAGTTGTAATTAGTTTCAATAAAATCCAAATTTTTAAGAAAAAACAACTTTAGTCACATTTTTGCAAGTTTGTTGCAGTGACCTCTGCAGCAATTTATCATTAAGAAGGACACTGAAGGTCATAGAATTTGAGACTTTGGCTTAGCCATATCGCCTGACTTGAGACAAATGTCTTAAAGTTAATAGAATATCGTTAGGGAAGATTTATTAGACAAGCAAAATGCTAAGACAAATTGCTAAGACTTAAACAAAAAGCTCATCTTGTTTATGGAATACGGGCACTGGTGCATATGCAGCTAGCCTCATATCCTTTAACAATGCACCCTTCTTCTGCCCCCCTCCCCCCCCCTCCTGCAGCATGACCGTAACAAAGATGTACTTCGATCTTTACTTACAGATGATATCTTTGCAAAAGTGGTTAAACTTTCTTTCTTCATATAAATTTTCTTCCTGTCTGTAAATAAAGCGGGTGAAAACCCCCTTTTTTGTGTTTTGCTTGTCAAATTTCTACCAGTTAACCCCTTCTAATAGGTCAAGTCCATCCCAGCAAAATGTTCATTTGAAGAAATAGAGAAAAATCAAAATAGCAAAACACTGAAGATTGCATTGAATCGATGTAAAATAAGATTGACATTTTAAACTTTTGCTTATTTTTCAAAAAACAGTAAAACATGCACGACTCAGTGACATGCAAATGAGTCAATCCATGATGTCCATATTGTTTAAATTATACAATGTTTCATTTTTTACAGATTTGACCATAGGGACCGAATTGACTGAATCATATAGTATTAAACCATGCCAATTCCACATGTTCATGGAGGAATTAATCATTGTTTCACTTTACAATGAGGAGAAAATTGGAATATTTCAAATTTCATATAATAAATTACGAAAGAAATAGTAAGTGGATGACGTCATCAGTCTCCTCATTTGCATACCAACCAGGATGTGCACCGGGATAAATGTTTTGTGAATTAAGCGAAACTTTCAAATGTCATAACTTTCTGATTGCACATCCGATGTTGATGATTTTTTTTAAGTGTTGCGTTTTTTTTTTTTGTCTTTTAATTCATATAATTTTTTTTTCGGGGGGGGGGGGTGTTACACCCACAAATGTAATAATCGCCCACAAATGTAATTACGCCCACAAATGTAATAACACTTTACCAACAAATGTAATAATTTCACCCACAAATGTAATAATGCACTTTACCCACAAATGTAATAAATTTGAAGGGATTTTTGGCAAATCCGTTCTAAGCTAAAATCGTATAGTAATGCGTTCATTTAGCACAAAAGTGCAAAGTCTCTTTTCCTGACCCGGTTAATTAACAAATTATAATATAAGTCCAAAGTCTTTATTCCATACCCGGTTTTTGAAAAAATTATAATTTAAATCCAAAGTCTTTATTCCAGACCCGGTTGTTTCAAAAATAATAATATGAGCCCAAAGTCATTATTCCAGACTCGGTTGTTTAAAAAATCATAATATAAGTCTAAAGTCTCTTTTTCTGGCCCGGTTTATTAACAATTATAATATAAGTTCAAAGTCTTTATTCCAGACCCGGTTGTTTTAACAAATAGTAATATGAGCCCAAAGTCTTTATTCCAGACCCGGTTGTTTCAAAAATTATAATATAAATCCAAAGTCTTTATTGAAGACCCAGTTGTTTCAAAAATAATAATATGAGCCCAAAGTCTTTATTGCAGACTCGGATGTTTCAAAATTATAATATAAGTCTAAAGTTTTTATTCCAGACCCGGTTGTTTAAAAAATAATCATATGAGCCTAAAGTCTTTATTCCAGACCCGATTGTTTAAAAAAATGATGATATAAGTCCAAAGTCTTTTCTCCAGACCCGGTTGTTTAAAAAATTATAATATAAATCCAAAGTCTTTTTCCAGACCCTGTTGTTTCAAAAGTTATAATATAAATCCAAAGTCTTTATTCCAGACCCGGTTGTTTAAAAAATAATAATATAAGTCCAAAGTCTTTATTCCAGACCCGGTTGTTTAAAAAATAATCATATGAGCCAAAAGTCTTTATTCCAGACCCGATTGTTTCAAAAATGATAATATAAGTCCAAAGTCTTTTCCCCAGACCCGGTTGTTTCAAAAATTGTAAATATATGTCTAAAATCTTTATTCCAGACCCATTTGCTTTAATAAAAAATCATGATATAAATCCAAAATCTTTTTTGCAGACCTGGTTGTTTAAAAAATATAATTTTAGTCCCAAATAAGATACATTAATGATATTCCAGTGGAATAAAAATGAGAATCGAGCTTAGTCTTTTCTCCAGACGCTAATAGTAAATTGAAAATCAAGCATAGTCTTTGCTCCAGACCCGGTAGCTAAAAGCTGAAACGTTATAGTAATGCGTTTATATAGCACAAACATGCAAAATCTTTTTTCCAGACCCTGTTAATTAGAAAATTATAATACAAGTCCATAGTCTTTTTTCCAAACCTATTTATTTAAAAAATTATAATAATTATAAAAAACAAAGACCCACGATCCTATTTATGTTGAATAACATGGAAATGTAGCGTAGTCTTTCTGTCAGACCCAGTTATAAAAGTCATTAAAAACACAACAACAACAAAACAAAGACCCTGCAACCATTAAAGGTCAAGTCCACCTCAGAAAAAATGTTGATTTGAATCAATAGAGAAAAATCAGACAAGCACAATGCTGAAAATTTCATCAAAATCGGATGTAAAGTAAGAAAGTTTTGCTTATTTTTAACAAAATAGTTATATGAACGAGCCAGCTACATCCAAATGAGAGAGTCGATGATGTCACTCACTCACTATATCTTTTGGTTTTCATTGTTTGAATTATTCATTATTTCAATTTTTACGAATTTGACGATTAGGACCTCCTTGCCTGAAGCACAAAATGTTAAAATAATAAATTTCCACGTGTTGCAGGGAGGAATGAAACTTCATTTCACATGACAATGACGAGAAAATAAAAATATTCCATATTTCATTAAAAAATTACAAAAGAAATAGTAAGTGATGTCTTCAGTTCCTCATTTGCATACCGACCGAGATGTGCATATAACTGTTTTGTGAAATAAAGCGAAACATTAAAATGCCAAACTTTCTTATTTTACATCCGATTTTGAAAAGATTTTAAGTGTTATGCTTGTTGTTTTTTTCTCTTTCTATTCAAATCAAGTGTTTGTTGGGGTGGACTTGTCCTTTAAAAAAAATTTCTTGCATATTCCTTCATTTTTTCTATGAAAAAACCTAAATACCAAAATATTAAGATACATATGAAAAAAAAACCTGAGAAATAAGATATCAGTAAACAATAGGGGGATTACTTCCCGAAAACGATAAAGTTGTTGATCGACGATCTATGATATATTATATAAAAGAAAAACGTTCTAACAAGAGGGGATAACCATTCCATTCCATGTTTTTATTTGGCAATAAGTAATGATTGACTATTTTTGCCACCCACCGTATGAGAAGTTGGTTAACAATTTTATTTAGTATTATTTTTATTACTTCTTTTTGTCTCACCTGCATAGCAGAGTGAGACTATAGGCGCCGCTTTTCCGACGGCGGCGGCGTCAACATCAAATCTTAACCTAAGGTTAAGTTTTTGAAATGACATCATAACTTAAAAAAGTATAAGAACCTAGTTCATGAAACTTGGCCATAAGGTTAATCAAGTATTACTAAACATCCTATTAGAATTTCATGTCACATGACCAAGGTCAAAGGTCATTTAGGGTCAATGAACTTAGACCATGTTGGGGGAATCAACATCAAAATCTTAACCTGAGGTTAAGATTTTGAAATATCATCATAACTTAGTAAATACATAGACCTAGTTCATTAATCTTGGACATAAGGTTAATCAAGTATCACCAAACATCCTGCATGAGTTTTACGTCACATGACCAAGGTCAAAGGTCATTTAGGGTCAATGAACTTTGGCCGATTTGGGCGATCTGATGAATTACAATCAAAACTTAAAAAGGTTTTGGATCTGATTCATGAAACTTAAACATAATAGTAATCAAGTATCACTGAACATCCTGGGCAAGTTTCAGGTCACATGGTCAAGGTCAAAGGTCATTTAGGGTCAATGAACTTTGGCCGAATTTGGGGTATTTGCTGAATTACCATCATAACTTTGAAAGTATGTTGGTCTAGTTCATAAAACTTGGACATAAGAGTAATCAAGTATCACTGAACATCCTGTGTGCATTTTAGGTCACATGACCAAGGTCAAAGGTCAATGAATTTTGGCCACATTGGGGGTATTTGTTGAATTACCATCCTATCTCTGTAAGTGTATTGGTCTAGTTCATAAAACGTGGAAATAAGAGTAACCAAGTATCACTTAACATCTTGTGCGAGTTATAGTAGTTTTCAAAGTCAGCACTGCTGCTATGTTGAATCGCGTGATGCAGGTGAGACGGTTAGAGGCATTCCACTTGTTTATCATTATCATTTCTTGTATATTCATTTTATTTTTCATGAAAACCGCCCCTCAAACTTGTAAATACATATAAAACAAAAAACTAAGAAATAAGATATAAGCACACAATATGGGGATTACTTCCCGTAAACGATAAAGCACCTTTTCCACCTTTACGGATGCAACACGGATCATCACGGATCTCACACCGTGATGATCCGGGGTGCCAAATTTGTATTTTCCTAGCATTCCTGGAGTGAGTACGGAGTTAACTGGTTATTAACACGGATATGTACGGAAAAGTACGGAGTCTACAAGGATAAGCAAGGTAGCAATAGGGATCCTGTTTGATATGCTCCGGGGCCAACACGGAATACCCGGATGATCACGGATGTTACTGGGTGTTTACACGGACCTTCACGGTTGCTCACATTCTATACTGGGATATATCAAGTGCATTAGGCAAGTATTCTGACGATAAAATACATAGAAAAATTGACCTAAATATTATATTTAAGGGCCAAACAATTATCATAATGATACAAATGCTATTTGTACCCAAAATGATAAACTTTTTAGGTGTAATTATCGAATTATACATAATATTGCAAAATATGCATAAATTTGCATAATTAATTAGCTGCAAACAGAAATAACAAATTTTCCCGAATGGTACATGTTATAAATACAGGAGATTGCAGTATCCATGTCGATGAAAGCGAGTATTATAAAAGAATATTGTAGAAATAAGATTTTAAATGGTCAATTTGGCAGCCATTTTGTTTATGCAAATTAGGTGGTCAAGACATTAAAAATTGGCTTGGAAACCGGTCTTATCAGATTCAGCACCTTCAAATTAGGTGAAATAGACCGGTTCCCAACTTTTACCCCAAAATGCTCCTTGAATTCAAATTCTCCCAATATTGGTCTTGTCTAGTTATGAATACGGACTATTGTTCATGTACGCAAACAATACAAACATTTGACCCCGGATAAAGCCGGTAACAACAAGGATCACCCGGTTCTTACAAGGAGCCTCCCGGATGCATTCGGTAGCTACACGGATGTACAAGGAGGCTACAAGGATGAACACGGATGATTATCAGTCCGTGTACTCCGGGATGAAAAATTGAACATGTTCAATTTTTCTCCCGGACATGCCGGTACATCAAGGATGGCGCCGGATGAGTAGCCGGAGTGTACACGGTAGTCCCGGACTGTACACGGATGACCCCGGATTGACAATCCGGGATGATCCGTGTTGCTTCCGTGAAGGTGTAAAAGGGGCTTAAGGTTGTTGATCGACGATCTATGAGATATTATATAAATGAAAATCATTCTAACAAAAGGGGATAACGTTCTAACAAGTTCTTCGGTACTTAAAATTTTCAGTGTACCTAGCACCATTTGTAATATATTCAGCATTTTTTATTAGTTACAATTCCATTTAATCTCAGTGGCCTAAGATATATTTTCAGGGGTTATATTGACCTGTTAAGTAAAGAGAGAGAGAGAGGATTTATGTGATCAAGAAGTGATAAGATAGAAATAAAAAACTGATTTGAAATGACTGAAAGAGAGACAGGCAAAGAAAGAAGAGCCCCCTCCCACACCCGTACCACAGTTACGGAGTTAGGCTGTCCCGTCGGTGGATTCAGGTCCATCAACATCTTGAGGTTTAATCTTTCCAGGGGGCAAACGTGTGTGTGTTTGAGTTTTGTCAGACGTGTCTCAATCAGATATGATTATTTACGTCTGGGACCGACCTTTAACGTCACCATCCGAAAGACGTGACCAGGGCTCGAACCTCGAACCTCTGCATCAATTTGTAACTTCCCCATATCGCTTAGATGGTTACACTTCGTAATTTCGAAGCTTCGTAATTCCGAAGGTTCTTTATTCCGAAGGTTCGTAATTCCGAAACACGTAAATTGCCTATACCTCGATGTTCGTTAATCCGAAAACGAAAAAGGGTTCGTTAATCCGAACATTTGTGGCGTAATTCCGACGATTCGTTATTCCGAAGGTTCGATAATCCGAAAACGAAATAAGGTTCGTTGTTCCGAAGGTTCGTTAATCCGAAAACGAAATAAGGTTCGTTGTTCCGAAGGTTCGTTAATCCGAAAACGAAAAAAGGTTCGTTGTTCCGGAGGTTCGTTGATCCGAAAACGAAATAAGGTTCGTTTTTCCGAAGGTTCGTTAATCCGAAAACGAAATAAGGTTCGTTAATCCGAAAACAAAATAAGGTTCGTTAATCCGAAAACAAAATAAGGTTCGTTAATCCGAAAAATGAAAACCGGGAAAGCAGAGGCAGAGGCAAGGGGAGGGGGCGGGGGACACTGTTGCCGTTCAATTATTATGAGGATGGGAAGGCAAGGGCGGCCGAACGAATTTTCGTTGGGGGTAAAGCCAAAAAATGAAACTCATACGTCAAAATGGGCACTTTGGTGATATTTTCACCTTAAGATTATCATCTGCTTGAAGTCATTGTGTGTTTGATAGTGATTAAGTAGAGAAAAACTTTTTTGAAGTGACTTCTTATTATGGCAAAATGTATAATTAGGCTTTATTTTTCGGGAGAGAGTATGATGAGCGAGCGGCTTGGTAAAACAAATTCAAAGGTGAAGTTGTATAACGTTTTTTGTGGTCAATTATTCTTAAAATGGCATTATTGCGAGGTGTTGCGAGCGTGAATCACAAGCTAAAACTTTAGGTTATTTCAATAAAAAATGAAAATTAGTTTTTAAAAATCCGAGCAGATTTCAGCTGTCATTAAAAAGATGTGCATCTAACTAAAGAATTAACACGAGCGCAAAACGCGAGCTTAAACATACTGACCAGAAAGGAAAATGTTAAAGAAAGCATTTAGTGACCTCTTTAGGATACATATTTCACCAATCGAATGAGAGTACGAAGCGCAAGCTGAAAATTTTCAATATTCCAGCCTGAAAACTGAACTTAACTTGTATACTTTAAAAAGAGTATTTTATTTAAAAAAACATGAAAAACGGCATATTTATTTTTGAAAAAGGAACTTTCCCATTTGGGAAAATATTAATTCCCCTGTTTTTATTTCATTTTTGATGCCCCCTGCCTCCCTCCCAGCGGATCCAACTCTCGTCAAATAGAGGGGGGTGTTGCACCCACAAATGTAATAATCGCCCACAAATGTAATAACGCCCTCAAATGTAATAACACTTTACCCACAAATGTAATAACGCCCACAAATGTAATAACACTTTACCCACAAATGTAATAATTTTTGATCGCCCACAAATGTAATAATGACTTTAACCACGAATGTAATAAATTTGAAGGGATTTTTTGGCTAATTCGTTGTAAACTAAAATCCTATAGTAATGCGTTCAAATAGCACAAAAGTGCAAAGTCTTTTCTTTTTAGACCGGGTTAATAAAACATCAAAGTACAAGTCCAAAGTATTTTTTCCAGAATCGGTTGTTTCAAAAATTATAATATAAATTTAAAGTCTTTTTTCCAGACCCGGTTGTTTAAAAAAATATAATAAAAGTCCAAAGTCTTTTTTTTTCCAGACCCGGTTGTTTCAAAAATTGTGATATAAGTCCAAAGTCTTTTTTCCAGACCCGGTTGTTTCAAAAATTATAATATAAATCCAAAGTCTTTTTTCCAGACCCGGTTGTTTCAAGAATTTTAATAAAAGTCCAAAGTCTTTTTCCAGACCCAGTTATTTCAAAATTTATATTATAAGTCCAAACTAAGATACGATAATGATATTCCTGTGGAAAAAATGGGAATCGAGCTTAGTCTTTTCTCCAGACCCAGTTAATTAAAACTGGTGGAATTAATGTCTTTGTTGTTGTTTCAACTTAAACGTTGTATATTGTGAATTTTTGCACTAAGAGTAAATTGAGATTCAAGCGTAGTCTTTTCTCCAGACCCGGTTACCTGTTATTTAAACATTATGAATAACAGTTTAAAAACAGTATAAAGACCCCATAATCTTATTAATGCTGGATATAGCGTAGTCTTTCAGCCCGACCATTTTTTCTTCCAAAAAAAAAACGCTAATAGTAAGAATTAAAAAAAAATCAAAGTCTAAGACCAAACAAACCTTCAACCTAAGAACCTGTTTTAAAAGAGGTTTAGAGTGTTGTCTTTATTCCAGACCTAAAACAGTTACGAAATTTTTTTTTCTAACATAAGACCTTATATTCTTATTCTCGTGGAATAACACGAGTTTTAAAACGTACTCTTTCCTCCAGACCCGGCTTTAAAAAAAAGTAACTGAAAAACTTCAAATCTAAGACCAAATTTCCAAAGTTTCACCCAGTAAAAATATGTCTATTTTTAGATAATACTACTACCCCTACTAACGCGTGGGTAAAGCAGACATCCTTTCTCCAGACTTGGTTACTATTTGAAAAATAAAATAATTTTTACAAATATTCTAAAACGAATACCCAATAATCTAATTACTGTGGAACAACATGAAGACCGATTGTCGAAGATCGACTTTCCTCCAGACACAATTATTTCAGGAATAAAAAATCAATAAAACTCAACCCCAACAACGAATCTAAGAACCAACAATCCTCCAAATTAAGACCATGCATGTAGAAAAGCACATGTTTAGAGCGTTGTCTTTATTCCAGACCCGGTGATTTAAAAATGATTTAAACAATCCTAAAAACAAAAGACTCATATTCTTATTCTTGTGGAATAACACGAGTATTATGCTTAGTCTTTCGTCTGGACCCGGTTATTTAAAAGATAAAGAAATATTGAAAAAAAATGACAGCTGAGACCAATCTTCAAAATTAAACCCACTTAAAATGCTTGGGCTTAGAGTGTTGTCTTTACCCCTCACCGACGTATATTATAACTTTTGAAACGACCGGGTCTGAAAAAAAGACTTTGGACTTGCATTATAATTTTTGAATTAACCGGGTCTGGAAAAAAAGACTTTGGACGTATATTATAATTTTGAAACAACCGGGTCTGGTAAAAATACTTTGGACGTATATTATAATTTTGAAAAACCGGGTCTGGAAAAAGACTTGGACTTGTACTGTAATATTTCATTAACCGGGTCTGGAAAAAAGACTTTGAACTTTTGTGCTCTTTGAACGCATAACTATAGGATATTAGTTTAGAACGAATTAATCAAAAATCTCTTCAAATTTACTAGTATTACATTTGTGGGTAAAGTCATTATTACATTTGTGGGTAAAGTGCATTATTACATTTGTGGGTAAAGTGTTATTACATTTGTGGGCGTTATTACATTTGTGGGCGATCAAAAATCATTACTTTTGTGGGTAAAGTGTTATTACATTTGTGGGTAAAGTGTTATTACATTTGTGGGCGATTATTACATTTGTGAGTGTAACAGGGGGGGGGGGCTCGGAGGACCCCCCCCCCCCACGAGTCGCGCGATATATTCGTAAATTCTCAAATTTTTTTGACCGCGCTGCTCGCTGACTTTTTACTTTAAAGTCTTGCGCAACCTTTGAGACCAATTTTGCGTCACCCGGGTACGCGGTTCCGAAGTAACGTAATGTTATGTAAGTGCATGTCAGACCAAAAATTGCTAAAAAAAACCGTGATTTCGTACGGGATCAGGACAACTACCCCCCGGACAATTAACCCCCGGACAATTACCCCCCCCCCCCCGAGGACAACTACCCCCCGGACAACTACCCCCTGGTCAATTACCCCCTGAGGACAATCCCCCCCCGAGGACAATTACCCCCCCCCGAAAAATTACCACCCCGGACAACTACCCCCCGGTCAATTACCCCCCGGACAACTACCCCCGGACAACTTCCCCCCGGACAAACACCCCCGGACAATTACCCCCTGGACAATTACCCCCCGGACAACTACCCCCGGACAACTACCTCCCCTGACAATTACCCTCCCCCCAAACAATTACCCCCGGACAATAACCCCAAGAAAATCCCCCCCCCCTTCTCTGCAGCATCAAGGTTAGAATTCAGCGGGACCTATTGTAAGTTTTGGTCGGTGTCTCAGGTTTTCGAAATAATTCATATTTTATATTACGTTAATAACCTTTTTCTTTCTGTTTTATATTGGTCTTTCTCCCGTTCTCTCACTTTCTTTTTTTCCCCTTTTTTCTGTTTAGCGGCGCCTTCTGCATCATGAAAAATGGTGGGGGGGGGGGGGGCTTTTACCTGAAACCTCCCGTTTGGCTATGCATATATACATCAGAAAATGTGTAAATTGGCCCTCATACTAAGTTTTCATAGAAAGATTCAACACGATTAGTCATAATAATCATAAATGCTGAATATCTCTGATTCCAACTGATCTGATTTTAAAAATATTTATTTTGGGTTTGATTTCAGGAAAGAAATCAGGCAAATAGATAAAACATAAAAAAGACACCTTCATAGGTAGAAATATCGATAACGCAACTATCAACACTAACACTGTCAAGTAGGACCTATAAACCTGTTATTTAAAAAAAATCAACTAACAAGTAGCAGAGAATTATGAAACAATTTGTGCACATTCCAGATTAATAATAATTATACTCGCTTATATATCACTTAACACTTACTTTGTCAGAAGTCTCTAAGCGCTCTACACTATATGCAGCATAATTACCCTGGCTTTAGCAGTGCAGCTGTTACGCGCACTGTGTTTTAAGGAATAAATTCCTGCCAGGTACCCATTTACCTCACCTGGGTTGAGTGCAGCACATGTGGCTTTATGACTTAATACAGTAAGCTTAAAAAATGTTATGCAAAGATAATCTAACACAAAAAAACACCTTGTAATTTCACCATTTAGGCCTTAAATGGTAAACTTACAAGTCTTTTGTGTGTATTATTCTTGGGTGAAAGCAATTAAACATTAAAGAAGGACATTAAGTACTAAAATTACGAAATTGTAAACATTATGACATAATGAAATACAGTGTTTTTTTCTATACAAATTGACAATCATGGTAGTATACATATAAAGACGGTTTGTAAGAATTTATAAACAAGTAGGCCTATCCAAATCAAATAATGCGACCGAGCAGCGTGAGCTGAAAATATTCATAGTTAGACCATAAAACAGACATTTTACAGAGCACTTGAAAAATCAATTTGTAAATTTAAAAAAAACAATAAAAGCTCGATATCTGAAATGAAATATGTTTTCTATATTGACTTCAAAACTTGATATTTTAAGCTCCATATCACCTTATATTGAGCAAGATATTAATCTCATCGAAAAGTCAATGCGAGCGGGAAGCGTGAGCGAAAATTTTATAAACTGACATAAAAAAAAGTCTTCCCTTCACCTTATATTATTCAATCCTCGTTTTCCTTTCATTTTCCTCTTCTGTTTTTTCTATCTTTCCCCTTCTTTTTTTTTCTTTCTCCCCCTCTTTTTTGCTGAGTCAATTTTTTTCAGGGGGGCAAACCAAGTCTCAGGGAGGGGCACGTACCCCTCTGGCCCCCGTATACTACGCCACTGCGAAGATTGCAAAACGAATGATCTTATGCTATGGTGACATACAAATTATGATCGAATTCTGGGTTTCGTAAAGATTTGTAGATGGTCGGGGCGAATCAAGCTCTTGCCAATAGAGTGGCCGAAATTTTTTGTCACCCATATTTACCCAGATCGGCCGCTCAAAGTTGATTTTAATTTGTTTTTTGAAGGGGTTGTCCCTGTGGAGTAATGGGCCAAAAATTTTGAGGGGCTCAATACAGCGTATCACGTAAAAATTAATAAGAAGTTGTGAGCGAAGCGAGCGAGCAAAAATTTCAACATTTTTATCACAAAAATCAAAGTTTTTGATAGATTTTGACATAACATTTTTCGAAAATGATAGGCCTATATTTCACCTTCATCCTTTTGCTTTCCTCGTTTTTCTTTGTCGTGAAAAACAAGGGCGGTGGGGTGGGGGGCAAAACGCTGATGTCGTATTAGTCATTTCTACGCTTTATTCTTATAAAACAACATAAAACGTGTGATTGTCTTATAAGCCCTATTTGAATAGTGCGAGCGCGAAATACTCAAAATCTCTTTCGTACTTTGTAGTTGTTAAAATATTACATTTAATTAATTCATTGTAAGCGGTTATGGCCTAATGGGAAAAGCGCAGTACAAATAATAAGTAATAATAAGTAATAATAAATAATGATAATATATATTCTCACCTGAAAATTTACGTTTCTGGGCAATGTTTGTGAAGCTGAACAAGATGCATATGTAACTATATAGATAATTACTGCGAGCACTAAGAGCGAGCAGAAACTTTTAATATTGATTCTGGCTTGTTCGAAAAGGGACCTATTAAGAAGGTTTTGCAGTTAGCCATTAAACGATACATATTTCAACTATTAACTAATGTGAGCGCGAAGCGCGAGCTGAATTTCTGGTGAAATTCTGACCTACAAAGGGACAATTTTAGCACTTTTTGTAATCATTAAAAGTATAGGTATAAAACCTAACAATTGATGCGAACGCGAAGCGCGAGCAGATTTTTTGTTTGAGATTTCAGACCTAAAAATGGGACACTCTAATCATGTTTTGTAAATCATGAAAAAGGATGGGTAATTTTTTGTTCTTCCTACATTAATTATGCGAGCGCAAAGCGCGATCTGATCTGAAACTAAACAATTTTAGCACGTTTTGAATAAAGATGAAGCTGCATATCTCAATATTGTGCGCATGATTTAGAATCTGGGCATTCTGATATATTTATCACGAAAATCAAAAATGTGAGCGCGAAGCGCGAGCGGATAATACATTATATTCCGTTATGAAAATGGTGAAGTGGATGTGGAAAGCACTTAATAAATGATGCGAGTGTGAAGCGCAAGCTGATATCTTCATTAGTATTTTGACCTAGGACCTGGACATTCGAGGTCTAAGGACATTTTGTCATCATATGAAACTGGTGACAACTTTCTTATTCCTCTTCCTAAGTGCAATAAGAAACATATGAAACTGTGATATTGTCGATATTCTTTTCTGAAGAGGAACAATTTAGTCATTAAAAATTCATGAAATTTTTATTATCATATTTATTAATGAAATAAGCCTAATGAGTGAGTGAAATGTGTTGACACTGAGGCTTGAAAACTGGATATTTTAAGCACTTTTATAACCATGAATAGGATTTGTGAGTTGATATATTTTTAGCAAAAATGCGAGCGCAAATCGTGAGACGAATTTTTTGGTAAACTGTCATAAAAGGGAGGTTTTAAGTAGTTTGTTATATAATTTGGCCAATCAAATTATGCGAGTGCATAGCGTATGCAAGCTGCAAGTTATATTCACACCATAAAACGGACATTAAACAGAACTCTTAAAACATCGTAAATAAAAAGAATTAATAATGTCCGAGCTGATATATGCTTTGTATATCGACTTCAAAACTTATTTTTTTTAGCTACATATCAGCCTATTTAGCAAGATATGTACCTCATCAAACAGGCTATGTAAGCGCGAAGCGAGTGCAAAATATATTTTTTAATTATTTTCCAAGTCTCCCCTGACCTTTTTATTCACTCGTCTCCCTCATCTTATTTACCTCTTCTTTTCCCTCCTTTCTTTCCCCTTCTTTTTCTTTTTTTTTTTTCTTTCCCCTTTTTTCTTCACATTGTTTTGCTCCGCCAATAGGGGGGCGGGCCCCTCGGCCCCCCTGGATCTATGACTCTGTGCACTCCCTTTGTCTAGGGAGTTATTGTCCTTGGGGTAATTGTCCGGGGGTAGTTGTCCGGGGATTGTCCGGGGTAGTTGTCCGGGGGGTTATTGTCGGGGGGGTAATTGTCCTCGGGGGGTAATTCTCCTCGGGGGTAATTGTCCGGGGGTAGTTGTCCGGGGGATAACTGTCTGGGGGTAATTGTCCTAGAACCTTCGTGTACAAAGTCAGGGTAAATTGTGTTTTCAACCAAAAATCATAAATGTATGATTATTTTAGTTTTGCTGGCATAAATGTATGTATTTTAAGCTGTTTATGATCTTAGAAGAGTCCCCAACATTCATTTTCATTGAAAAAACAATGAAAAACAAAAGGTCAAAAAATAAAGAAATACTAAGAAAAACTATAATATACATAAGAAATTGATCTGATATCGCAATTTTTTATGTACACTTGGTAAGAACATCTCAAAGGGTTTCTAGGCTAAAAAATAGAACATTTGAGGTTTTATTTATGGAGTTAGAAAAGAAATTATGATTTCGCATACTAATTACACTGTAATTAGCATAATTACGTAATAACGATTTGCATGAAATACATTACTATACAATTTTGTAGATTATATCCCAGACAACATGCGTGCCAATTTTCAGTGCGATCGCGCGATCGACGGCCGAGATCTCAAGGGGGGGGGGGGGCTGGGAGCCACCCCCGGCCATATGAACTCCAAAAAATACCCCGACCTAGATAGGGTTAAGTTGCCCCTTTTCAGCGTGAAATTCTTTTTCTGTAGTGTGTAAATTTCCAACTTTGATCAAGTGCCCCATATGAATATTCTGATAAATGCCCCTTCTCTGCTGGTTTGTTCAAATGTCCAATTTGCTAATATAAGGTATATGTATTTGCAGTTAGCGTCCTTTCTTTCATGCAGGGGCATCTGAGACGAGGGAGGGGGGCACTTGCCCCCTCAATAAATGGACCTCGTTCCATGGACCCCAAAAGTTTTCAAGATCAAGAAAAAGAAAAGAAGAAAAGGAAAGAAAAGTGGTGAAACATGATAGTGTTCTTTATGTCAAAATCTATCACATTTGAAGGATGTCACTGGGCTACCTAAGCGTAGTCTATACTCAAAAACCCGATGGTTAAAAAGAAAAATAAAACTTTAAAATTTCGACCTCACAATCTTCGAAACCAATGCCATGGAATCAAGCATATGGATGTAGAGTTATTATTTTCTCCAGACCAAGTCATTTGAAGAAAAGACTCTTCGAAACTTCAATCCCGTCATCTTCAATACTAAGACCCTGTAATGTAGCACATGAATATACAGCGAAATTATATAGTGGGTGTAAACAGTGTAGATTTTTTACTTAATGGGTGTGGAGTAAAGGCTATGCTATAAGTACCCGTGCTTTGTTGTAGACTATTAGTTTGGAAGATGATGGGGTCTTAGCATTTAATTTTTGTTTAATCACTAGGTATGGAGTAAAGACTACACTCTATATCCAATTTTCCCACAGAGATGAGACGGTGGGGTCTTTAAATTGAAGATCTCCTAATTTTTTTTAATAACAGCGTCTGGGGTAAAGACTGTGCTCTTATGTCCAAGCTTTCTTACAGAGTCTTATTTTTGAACATTATAACATGATTTTTTAAAACGGGTCTGGAGTAACTACGGTATGTACCCTTGCTTTATAACGGAGTCTTAGTCTTGGGTCTTAATGCTGAAGGTTTTTTTAATCAAAGGTCTGTAGAAAAAACAACGCTTTACATCCGTTTTTTTTTCACAGGAATGAGACTGTGGGGTCTTGAAAATTTGTTTAAATGAGCGGGTTTGGAGAATTTAGAATACCTTATATACACGTTCTTTATAACAGATGTCACGAGCCTAATTACATCAGGGGAGCTAAAGATATTCGTTCGACCCAACCCACTCGAATTTTTGTCAATTTGATATTGCTGATTGACAAAAATGTATTTGATTCAAAATCTAACACTGATTTTAGAAATGGTAACTGCTGAACTTCCTTCGCTCAAATTGGGAAGATAAATAAGTGACTTGGAACTATTTTTCGACTGGCGGAATAATTAGTGCTAGTTTGCTGTCTCAGTTGATGAATTTGATCCATTCATAGTTATCTTCATAAATGGCGATTTTTTTTTAATGAGCTGGCTACGGTACCCTTTCCTGGTCAGATTTGGAATGTCAGATGAATATCCTATCCAATGGTAGTAAACATTTTACCCTCTAATGTCACATTTATTTTTCATGAATTTTTCAAAAGTGCCATTTTAACACACAAATCTTTGGGGAATGTTTTACGCGCGTAACACCAACAGAGTCTTAGTAGTGGAAGATGGCGGGGCTTAAATAGTTTTTGAATTTGTTTAATCACCCGGTCCGGAGTAAAGACTACACTTTTAAACCTTCAACCACCGATAGCTCAGTTGGTAAAGCGGAGGACTGAAGATGATTGACAACTGTTAATCTTATGTTGCTGGTTCGAATCCGGCTTGTTGATGTGGGGGGGGGGGTTTGGTGCAAATATTCACTACTAAATTACACGCGCTGTATAAGCTAAAACAACAACAACTTATTCCATAGGAATTAGACGGTGGGGTATTAAATTTGATATTTTTTTTATTGATAGTTAAGGTCTAGGGTAAAGACTACATTCTATATTCATTTCTACAAGGTCTTAATTTGGTAGACGGTGAGGTGTTGCACTTTTTTAAACTTTATTTTTGAATCACTATGCCCATTATGTATGCTTTAACGGTGAGGTGTTGCACTTTTTTAAACTTTATTTTTGAATCACTATGCCCATTATGTATGCTTTAGTACAAGATCTTAGTTCAGAAGGATCTTCAAATTATTAAATGACGGGGTCAGGAGCATTAAAACATCCATGTTATTCCAAACGATAGTGGGTCTTCAATTTAAAAAAATAATTCCGTTCAAAAGTTACCGCAATTTGATTTAAGGGGGACTTACTTTTTTGTTGTTTATAGTTTTCATGCAATTTATATGATTTCTTTATTGATACCTATTTTTTTACTGGTACCTATCTCATGTTAGCCGCGAGCTTCTCATTGTTGTAATTATGGAGTCAGAAGACATGAAACTTTAAGTCTGTAACTGTTATTTTGGCTATAAAGATCCATAATCATCAATTTCAGGTTTCTGTATGTATCAGGATTGGGTTCCCTTTGGGTTCTGGCTTAGTGGTCGAGAAAGTAAAAAATGTCTTGTACACCTCGAGTCGTGGCCTTCTAATCTAATTTTTTTGGTATTCCTTATCATATGAAATATATGAACTTTAATTTAAACCATTAGTTGAAGAGTTTTGTAGAGTATTTGTTGCCCATAGAGTTAACATGACTTTTGTATTTCTTAATCGAAGAGTTTTATGAAGTATATTGACCACTTGATTTGCTTCACATCTCAGTGTATTTAGTTGATTTTTTTCTTCGATAAAGTTACATCAGCATTTTATATGCACATGTGTTTCTTGAGTGCTTATGGTATGTACTGTATTTTAAGCTTAATCATAATGACTTTATTCATTTTATAATGTTTAAGCCTGGTGATGCTTCAGTAGTTGATGTGTGTCATATTCATAGATGCCTTAAATTAATGTTGGGGTTTTGCAAGAAAATATTTGCGATCGAGTGCAAATTTATGATGCAAATTTACAAGTGATAGATTAATTTAAACTAAAGCTAATCAATTTATACTTGTTGATGCAAGAAGCTGACCATCAATCAATTACAAGGCAATGAAATGCATTGATTCCAATTGATTTGGGGACCTGACATTGATTTGAGATCAACTGCAAGTTTCTTGTGACATTCCATAAGAGTACAGAATATATGCAAAATGTGTGTGAGCACTGGTATGGGGCAAGTACAAGAATTGTGGAAATGAAAAGATGTTACGAATATGAGGAACGATGAGCATGAGAACACTTAGAAAGATATAGAATTATCTTTTAACCAGGACGGCGATTTAGCTAATTTATAGAGAAATGCCATTCACGGAGCTGACAATTTTCCGGGGCCAAACATCAAAAGAAATTAAGAAAACGATATCTTTGCAGATCTCGCTTTTCTTCTTTTGCAAATAAACAGGTTTCCCCCAAAGAGTATCCCTTAAAGGGATGGTCCAGGCAAGAGATATCTATGTGGCAATAAATAGAGTTAAATTCACTAAGCAAAATGCTGAAAATTTGATCAAAATCGAATAACAACGAAGTTATTGATTTTTTAAGATTTGCAATATGCCGGTGAAACAGTTCTAGGCATGTCCTTATGAATATTCATTAGGTGGGTCGATCATGTCACATCTCCACTTATTATTTTGTATTATATGAAATTGGGTTTATTGAAAATTTCTACCAAGAATTGACAACTGATCAGTGCATCAGTTATTTACTGCCACAACTTATTTCCTCATAATGGAGACACATTATTTACAGATGTACGACAAAATGAAACATTTCTGATTTCATGTTATAACATAAAACAGGAAGCGGGATGTGACATCATCAACCCACCTAATGAATGTTCATGACGATGTGAATATAAGTGATTTTATTAACAAAATATTGATAAAGTTGGAATTTCAATAACTTCGTTATTTGTAATCCGAATTTGATGAAATTTTCAGTATTTTGCTCTTAAATTGTACTCTATTTAGTTAGATATGAATATTTTCAGCCCTGACTATCCTTTTAATGAGAATTTGTTTTTCAACTATTTAAAATGCTAACTTTTATTTCTGGCATGGCAATATATGCCCACGTTTATAACATATTTGTAATCCTACTCTGTTTATACTATTTATAAAAAAATGTCAGTATATTATTTATTAATTTTTTTTCGCGACCATAGAGCAGCATGGATTTGTTTTGATTTCGGCCCTCAAACCCAGGACAAAATCCACCCGAATCGTATTTATTTCGGCTGATAATATTTTGTAAAAATGAATAATAGCAATGGCTTCTTCTCAACCTTCACATGGTAAACAATATTTGCTCAGATATCGTGCGGTTGGGTCAGATTCTGGCTCTGAAGATTCAACCACTCCCGACCTTTCGTTTGAGGACGCGCACGCTTATTTACAACGGTAGTTGACTTTGGAAGGGACTTTTTGGGCCCGTCATCATGGTCGTAAAACTCAGTCGTGCAATGCAAATTGTGTGATATGATTTTTTTTTCGTTTCGCATCTGCGACGGAAACATTCAATATGCGTTTCGTGTGCAAAATTCTGGTTGCTACTATGGTAACAGCGATTTATCCGATTGAGGACGACTTTCCAAAGCCACATTTGACTCCTCCTAGAGCTCGAGAGGCCGCCGGGGGGCCCACTTCCATTGATTAGTGGATACCAGTAGCGACCACCGTAAAAGGGGACAGAGTGGGCAGTTACGTTACGTATATAGGCCTATGTAACGTTATAAGGGTGTCAAAACGATGTTTAAAATGCTGAAAAAAGTACTTGTAGGGTTTCACACGCCAAACACTTGTTAAGAGATGCATTTTCATAATCTGGAAAAGAATTGCTTCCCTTGTTTAGCATGTTTAGGGTACTTTTCGAAACCCCATGGTCGTGCCTGGTATCCACTCATCAATGGAAGTGGTCCCCCGGAATTTGAATCTAATCCCTATTTCTGGGGAATGTAAAACAAAATGCCCCTCACATCGTGTGCGAGAGGCATATCGTTTGTGTATAAGGAGTAAACAAAAGAAACAAAGAAACAAAAGAAACAAAAGGAAACGAGTTCAAAGGCATCGCATATGATGTGTACATATCAACGCATGCGAAATGTTCGGCTGGAGAGGTTGATCTTATCCATGAAATTAATTGCCAGTGATCCACCAATAATCCACATTAAATGTAATATCGATTCGATGGACTGTAATGATCTATATTTAAGCCTTCATTCAGTAAGTTTTTCCTCACTCATTATGTTCTCGATTTGTTTGAAAAACCACTTTCTTATCCATGTCATAAATCTATTTTAGGTCCTGCATTTTTGAAAATCTCCAGCCATCAGTCGTAATATACATGCATGTATGCGGTAAGGGTGTCGCGGAAAGGGATTTTGCACACGAAAAGCAGATTTGTAGGGCCTGTAACCCCCCTGTTACACGAAGCTTAGCATTGATCGTAGAGCAGTTTTCTACGTTTGATTCTATTGACTGTAATGCACAATCAATCTTAAAAATCAAGTGTATGATTAAGCGTTAACTTTTGTGTTAGAGGACCCTAATACTAGCGTCCGTGATGATTGCGAAAGGTCCCAACTATGTCTTCAACGTCGACGAACACAACTGAGGAGGCGCTTAAGAGTCTACGTACAGATCTTGATGGTTTCGCTCAGCAAGTACTAAGTAAGTTAGATACATTGAGTAGCGGCATTTTGGGTATTCGACAACAGATTAAGACCATTAACTCAACCCTAGCCGATTTACAAATCTCAGTACAAGATACAGCAGATATCAGTGGCGTACCGTGGGTCACGGCATGGGGGGGGGCACCAGCAAAAATTAATAGTCACTTACAGAGCGCGTGAAGCGCGCCCAGTTGCCAGGTATACTACTGACCTAATAGAGACATTTTAAGGATATGCAGTGCCATTAAACGGATATGTATCTCACTGATTAAATGATGCGAGCGCGAAGCGCGAGCTGAAAATTTTTGATATTCAAACCTAAAAAGGGGCATTATAAGCAAATTTTTTGTAATGATACGTACCTGCCTCGCTAAACAGACGATGCGAGCGCGAGCTGAAATTTTTGTATATATTGACCCCAAACGGGGAATATATTTTAGGAATCCATTAAGAGTATACATATCTCAGCATAGTCATCTAATGCTAGTACCATCCTTTGCTGATTTTGTTAGAATTACATCCAAACACATTTAGCACTTTTTGTAGACATGGTAATCATGATTATCATACGCATCTCTAATGCTATACTTCAAGCGCGAGCTGAAAATTTAGGAAATTCTGTCCTGAAGAGGGGCATTATATGGCTCGTTTGCAGGAATTCACTAAGATCGTACGTATTTCACTAACCAAATGATGCGAGCGCGAAGTGCGAGCTGAAAACTTTTGATATTGAGATCAGAAAAATGGACATTGAAAGGACTGATTTTAGGAATTCATGAAGAGCAGAAATCTCACCAATCAACTAATGCGAACGTTAGCACGGACGGGAAATGTCTTATATCAAGACCTTAAATAGGGCAATCACTTTAAGTGAAATAATAACTCGAATAGCAAGGAAATATATTTCGTGTACTTGATTTGAAAACGGGAGGTTTTAGTACAACAGGATTATATATCTCGTTAAACAGTCTATGCGAGCACCAGAATCAATAACGACACAGGCCCTGAGCAAATAATGTTTCATAAAGTTATGAAAAATGCACCTTATGTAATATAACATAATTATAATATAATATAACATTTATAATGAACATAATTTATTCATTCCCACTACGTTTCTCTTCTTTTCTCCCTCTTTTTCTCCTTTTCCCCGTTTTTTTTTGGCCAGCCGATTGGGGGGGGGGGGGCACGTGCCCCCCATGCCCTCCATAGTTACGCCACTGGTCTTATCAGAAATCACACTTTTTGTTTAGTCATTTGAAAAAATGTTAAGTTTCTTTGAATGTGATCCTTTATGTATGGATATGGAATCAATAAACTTGAAACTTGACTCTTATAATCGTCGCAGGTTTTAACATATCGTAAAACCATTTCATATTTTAACCATTCCCATTTCCTTTCTTTCTTATCTTATTCTTTCTCGTTTATCATCGAAGTTTGTTTTTTCTTAGGCCGGGGGGGGGGGTTCCCAAAAGCATCCCCCCCCCCGTCAGACAACATCATTAAACAGCTAGTTTTTCTTAAGGGCCAAAATTTGTTCAAAATTAGCGTATAATCGACTTAAACGGTTTTAGCGGCGGGGGAGGGTGCCCTTGCCCTGGATTTACAAGTGGGAATTATGATTGAACCGATAAAGTCTGGATTAAAATTGAATGTGAATCATTCGATACTTAGAAAGAAATCTATAGGATTTAAATCCAATCCGACTGGTCCGATCAGAAGTTTTCATTCAAAATAAATAAAATGTAAGCTAAAAGACTAAGATAAATCTACAATGAAGAGTGTGTTATTTCAAAATCGTACATCCATGATCAATGTAGGCAAACATTCTGATAAAAGAAAATCTAATACTAGTACCATCCTTTGCTGATTTTGTTAGAATTGCATCCAAACACATTTAGCACTTTTTGTAGACATGGTAATCATGATTATCATACGCATCTCTAATGCAATACTGCGAGCGCGAAGCGCGAGCTGAAAATCTCAGAAATTCAGTCCTGAAGAGGGGCATTATATGGCTCGTTTGCAGGAATTCACTAAGATCATATGTATTTCACTAACCAAATTATGCGAGCGCGAAGCGCGAGCTGAAAACTTTTGATATTGAGATCAGAAAAATGGACATTGAAAGGACTGATTTTAGGAATTCATGAAATCTCACCAATCACCAATCAACGACTAATGCGGACGTTAGCACAGACGGGAAATGTTTTAATATCAAGACCTTAAATATGGCAATCACTTTAACTAGTCATGAAAAAGAAGCAAATGTCACTACATGAAATAATAACTCGAATAGCAAGGAAATATATTTTGTGTACTTGATTTGAAAACAACAGGATTCTATATGTCGTTAAACAGTCTATGCGAGCACCAGAATCAATAACGACACAGGCTCTGAGCAATTAAGGGAGCTTGTCAAAAGTCCATGCACCGTTCTTGATCGTTCTTCCCGCATCCGGGTTTTCGCTTCGGCTTTCCCGCCCAACGTTCCCTTCTCTTCAAAGGAACGGCCGCCATCAAAGGCCCTTTGATGCCACCGTTCTTTTGTTCGTCTTTCCTGCAAGTCTTAATTTCTGTCGAAAGGCCGAAGAATCTATTCTAAATAGCTCCCTCTACGACCAAAACAAATGGGTGCCTTCATCATGTTCATATTGACTGTCGGATCGAGAGTTCGCGTCACTGTTCTGAACTGTGGTTCGCATCTATAATGGAAGTTCGGGTGCATTCATAAAACCACGGTAGCTTAATCAAAAATCACGCACATGTCATAAATCGTTACTGATCTTACGAATTTGCTGCAATAACCATGAAAACCTTTTTTTGCAATTGGAAGAGAGTCAATTCATGATGTTTTAGGTGGGAAAATAAGATTCCACATATTTTCGTTTCGTAGGCCCAAGCCATTCGTAGAATTCACGTCGACTTAGAATATTAATTATTACTCGCATCTCAAACAAGTGTCGAGAGCCCCCCCCCCCTCCAAAAAAAGAAGGAAATAGAATGATAAAATAAATATGACCGGAACAGCTTGACACTATTAGGCATAGATAGATCAAAGATTTACAAAGATTTATTAGAAACTGTTTTAAATAGTTTCTTAAAATTTTTGACGGGCAACAATTTCCCCAGGATAACATATTGTCTCTTAATTGTCTCAGAGTTGTGTTCTCGCAGAATTCGTGATCAGGTGGGGGGGGGGGGTTAAAAACATTTTTCCCAAAATTCTTGACTTGCGTCTTCGGAATGAGAGTACGCATGCGCGTGGACTGGATATTTACGAAATTGTGGTCGTCTATTTGAATATTGTATGCCATGAATGAATCAGCATCCTCAAATTTCCGGTACCTTTCTACCCCCCCCCCATTATGAGAGGCACAATTAAAATTTGTAATGCAAAATGCAGCCAAAACAGATCAGAGTGCCCCCCCCCCTTGAAAGCGAACCTAATTTTTTCCCCCTGTCATGGATCCGCCCCCGACCTTTAGACATTATGTTGTATAGACCCAATTCTTGGTTGGATTTACATTTACATAGGCCCCCCCCCCCTATTGGCGGAGCAAAAAAAGGGAAAGAAAGAAAAAAGAGGAGAAAAATAAGGGGTAAACATAAGAGGAGGAAGGCGAGTGAATAAGAGGAGGTGAAGACTTAGAAAATAACTTTAATAATCATTACGCTACTGGGACAACCAATTCAAAGAAATAAACAAATATCAACCTTGGGCGGCCGATCGGGGAAAATATGGGTGAAAAAAGAAATCACCCTCCCCCTATTGGCGGAGGCTGGATCTACCCCTGATTTAAATTTACATTTTATTCACACTATCGATCCCCTCTCGGGCATGAGTGTACAACATAAAAACATATAACAGACTAAAGTATAACTTCATTTAATTGGTTTAATGTATATAATATCAATAAACGTAATGTTCGGAATTGAAGATAAATACCAATTGTGGTAACGATCAGAAAATTAGTTCGATCAGAATCCAATGAATTTTACCAACGAAGTGTTTGTTTGTATAAATGAAAAATATTTGCCAAATAGCCCTGTGAAAGAAAATCGTAAAATTGCTGAGAAATGAGCGATATAAGCACAGAAAGAAGCAGCAGAAAAGAATGAGGTGGAGAAAAAAAAATAATGAAAGACGACTAAGGATATGAAGAAGAAAAAATAAAGAAAAGGAGGAGTAAGAAGAGTACATGAAGAAGGGGGCGAAGGATGAGAACAAGAAGAATAATAAGGTGGAAAAGAAGAATAACGACAGAGAAACAGAAGAAATGGAAGAGGGGGGGGGGGGGATTTGTTCTAAAGTAAAATCAATGTGAGTAGAATTAAATTAATGTTTTTATCTATATTGCAATGATTACATCATTACAATACTAGGATGCCATTATGTTCAATAATTTAAGCTTCAAAATTCTGTACTTCACGGGTGAAGATATGGGGCCACAAGCTGCAGGGAGATATGTAGAGTGATATATTAGCATTAGATCATTACTCTAAAATAGATGGAACGTGATTATTTATTTATAACTAATATTAGTTAGTACACTTACTGGCCTAAAAGCCAAAGCAAATAGGGCCATGATATAAGCTTCTCCATCAAGAGAATTGAACATTATTGACCTTTCAGGATTGCTTGGCATTGATACTCATCGAACTGTTCTTAGTCATTGCCCAGGCCTATGATCATGAAAGAGCAAGATCACTCACCCGTATAGTAGAGAATCATTGACAATAGCATGCTCAGCGGGTTCGCCACAGAAAACAATGGGAGAGCTAGACGCTCGCAGTCTTTAATTCCCCATATCCGCTGTCGTGATTATTGTCGTAATTTCAATAGATAAACCTACTTCAAAAGACCGTTGGCCCGCCCGATGGGGAATCTTTTGTAATAATGTAGTGTATTAAAGTACGTGTATGCAGTAACTACCATCCCGACTTCTGTTGTGCTATTTAAAAGATTTCTTTCACCATCATCGAGGAGCGATTAGCGTGTAAAATCGCATAAATTATCTCACATAACGGATCTTATGTTCATGATTACCAACATCACCCTAATCATTACCATTATCTTTTTATATTTTTAATGATATAAACTATGAAATTGATACTGGAGAACGATTGGAAATAGATAATGAATGAATGATGATGATAACAGTGATGATGATGGTGATAATTAGAACTTGAAGTGATATTAATGGACATGATAATACGAATAACATGAATAATAATATCAGTGATAATGTAAACATTAACAAGCGAAGATGATTGGTATATTTGCGGCAATGAACCATGTATAACTTGAGACGCGTTTTTCCTTTATCATGTTTGTTATAAAAGGGTTTTCATATCATGATCCTGAAAGACATAGATTATATTTAGATTAAAAAGAAAGAGAATGGATAGCAATCTAATTATGGAAAAGATTTTGCGGGATGTCAAGTCCGATGCAGTATAAAAATTGATTGCATATCGAGGTCGATGCGATTTTTATATCAACGATATCATCCCCCAGAGTCTATAAAGTTATGAGTTTATGTGCATTTTTAGCAAAATTGACATTTGTAATACGAGATTATTCTAATTTTAGAGTGCTGTAACATCCGAACTGCATGGCATTCCTGCTACGTACGTTTTGAATTCATCGGACATTTCGATTTCTGGATGCATGTTATATCAGTTAAAGCGGTGTACGTCTGAATCATATTGATTGTCATTTATAACGTTGATATACAAAAACAGAATTCATCAGGTTCTTTATCATTACACCAATGATATGAACTTATGCACATATAAGCTACGTCTTTTGCTTGAGAGAACACTAGCTGACCCCCCCCCCCCCCCTCCATTAGAGCGAGAACAATATTGTGCTCTTTCATTAATATTGATTTCGATAAGGAGATCGGGAAGCGCACGCCATTAATAGGGATTTACATCATTTGTATACCACTTACGAGTGAAGCACAAAACATATATCTAAACGCTACGGAACAAATAGAAAGAGAGAATGAATTTCACCAAAAATTAAAGAAGTTGCACAGTTCACAGTAGGCTGTAAAAGATAGGGGGCGTCACATGCGGCGGGAAAGGCTATTCCCCCCCCCCGAAAAAAAAAAAAAAAAGTTTCAACATGGATTTGAATTTCTCTCTTGAATCTGCTTGTTTAGTACTTTCTGTTAGATTGTTCCTTGAGTTGGATCTAGTGGGGGGGGCAAGGGGCCCGCCCCTCCCTCCTCCCTCTTTTGGCGGAGAAAAAAAAACGGGGAAAGGAAGAAAAAAGGAAAAGAGAGGAGAAAAAAACATAGGAGGAAAACGATTGAATAAATAAGATGAGGGAAAAACAATTAAAAAAAATTCTTTCATGTCATTATACAAAATTTTCGCTCATGCTTCGCGCTCGCATTGCCTTTTAGGTGATTTACACATATGGAACTTAAAAAATCAATTTGTTAAGTCAATAAACATAACATATTTTAACTCAGAAATCGAACTTTCATTTTTAAAAAGTGATATGAAAAAAAAAATATTGTCTGAATATTAACATTTTCTGCTCCCGCTGCGCGCACACAAAATTTGATTTGTCAGGTACCTACTATTTTCCTGTATTCAATTTTTGTTATCAAAATATCCCTATTCATGTCAGATTGTGAAAACATATTAGCTAGCGCTGCACGCTAGCATTTTGATTGGTGAGTTATGAAAAATTCAATATTATATTACAAACTAA
The DNA here is from genome assembly GCF_018143015.1 of Lytechinus variegatus. Lineage (NCBI taxonomy): Eukaryota > Metazoa > Echinodermata > Echinoidea > Temnopleuroida > Toxopneustidae > Lytechinus > Lytechinus variegatus. The sequence goes on from NC_054743.1 coordinate 2,003,965, forward strand.
TTAAAATCTCCATTTTATGACAGTTTATCAACAATTTTCGGCTGGCGATTTGCGCGCACATTGATTTTTGAAAATATATCAACTCATGCATCTTATTCATAATTATAGAAGTGCTTTAAATATATAATATTGACAGATTTCGCGCTCTGATTAGGCTTATTAGATTAATAAATTAATTTAATGATAAATTGTCCCTTTTTCAGAATGGAATATCAAAAAGTTTCATCTCGCGATTTGATAAGAAGAGAAATAGGAAGACAGTCATAATTTTCATATGATGGAATATTGTTCTTAGAATTTTCCGGCCCTATGTCAAAACTCAAAGTAATAATAATGAATCATATATGTTCCTTTTTAAATGTGATCCATATCCACTCACAATTCTCCTACAAATCTCAAATTTTCCGCTTGCGCTTCGCGCTCGCATCGATTACTTAGTTATGTATGTACCTTTTTTCATGATTACAAAAATTGCTTAGAACTTCCATTCTTCATGTAGCAAAGTAAATATTTTCAGCTCACGCTTCGCGCTCGCATTATCTAATTGTTGAAATATGTAACGTTTTAATTTACGGGTAATTACGAGCAGCCGTTAACAGATTCCTTTTTTATCAGAACGATCAATGCGTACTAAATTCATTTATCTCGTTTAGGATCAGAAGCATTGCCAGAATGCTATTTTAGGACAAAATACGTGAAATAAAAATTTAAAAAATAGCGGGCGCTTCGCGCTCGCACTATTTAGATGAGGCTTGTGAGATTATTTTTAATGATCCACATACATACATTCCAACCTGTTATATTCTACAAAAAAGTTATGACATTTACAGAAAAAAGAATATGCTTCTCATTCGTTATGCAGACAAACTCTTTTACAAATTACGTAACTCCTGTTGCCATTATCACATTGGTTGTTTGGTCTGATTCTATCGACATGATATTCATAATGGTCACTCGGGCTATGCGTTTCCAACTGCTATTGTTCTATTTGATATCTAAATTCGATTTGAATTTTTTACTATCACCAAGATATGCCAATTACTGTTTGCCTTTCAGAGGCGCTTTTTCTCTTCCTGTGACATCTGCTCTCTTTAATGAGTAGTATCCATGACGTGCCTAATGTTCTTCCCCATCTTAAAACACATACAATGTACAAATCCAGTGTCGCGGATATTTATAATGAAAGGATGCCTGATATAAATCTTACTTATGATACAAATGACTTATCAATAAAAGACACGTCTTCTTATTATGTATTGCCTCAGGATTTAAAATGTAAAAAATTAGAATCTTCAAATTTTTCAGCTCTACATTATAATATAAGAAGCTTGTGTAAAAATTTTGACCATTTTCAATTGTTTCTCAACTCACTGAATGAAGAAATATCTGTCGTAGGTTTATGCGAAACCTGGTTATCCGATCCACTTACTTCTCTTGTTCATTTGGATGATTATGCAATCGTTGTCAATAATAGAGTAAATAAACACGGTGGCGGCGTAGCTTTATATGTAAGAAATAATCTCCAATTTAAAGTAATTAATGATTTTACATGCATGACGGAAACAATTGAAAGCATTTTCATTGAAATTGAAATTGCATCAGGAAAAAATGTACTTGTTGGTGAAATTTACAGACCGCCTAACGCTAACATAACTGATTTTACAGAAGTATTGCATTCCTTTTCTGATTCACCCTATTTTCAGAACAAACATTGCTTTATAATGGGCGATTTTAATATCGATCTGCTTCACTACCACGAAAAGCCAGCTTGCCAGGATTTTTTAGACACTATGATCTCCAATTCTTTTACTCCTTGCATCACTAAGCCAACTCGCATTTTCGGTGTTACTACGACGCTCATTGACAATGTTTTCACAAACATCCACGGTTATTTAGACATGAGTATAATAGTATCTGATCTAACAGATCACTTCCCTGTATTTGTTTCTTCTCCCCACATTTTTAATACTAAACAAAACTATTCAACATTTCGAGGTTTAAGAAGAATGTCAGAACAAAATACTAGACGTTTTATAGAATGCTTGTCTCAGGTTGACTGGTCCACGGTACTAAATACAACTGATGCTAACCAAGCTTATGATGAATTTCTAAATATTATTCTACCATTATTTGACCATTATTTTCCAGTAAGAACATTATCCAAATCAAATTATAAAAAAGTACCACGTTCTCCCTGGATCACACGGTCTCTACTTAAATCAATAAACAAGAAAAATAAACTATACTATAAATATAAATCTACAGGCACAGATAACGCTAAATCTAAATATTCAATTTATAGAAATACCCTAACATCAGTGCTGAGACAAGCCAAAAGAAACTATTTTTTCTCTTTATTTGAAACTCATAAAAAAGATACAAGGTCAACCTGGAAAGTGATAAATCAAGTTTTTAAGAAGGAAGGATCAAAAAAGAATATTAATAGGATCGTCGACCAAAACAAGGAAATTACAGATGATGCAGACATTGCCGAAGCATTCAATTCCTTCTTTGTAAACATTGGCCCAAATTTGGCTAATGCTATACCTAATAGTAACAAACCCTTTCATTCTTTTTTGCCAAACCGTAATCCTCGTACCATATTCTTTTCACCCGTTTCCGAGCACGAAATTATAGAAATAGTTAAAAATCTACCGGCGAAAAAAAGTTCTGGTTATGATGGTATTTCTTATGATTTTCTCATTAAAATTATTGATAAAATTGTGATGCCCTTGACGCACGTATACAATCTTTCTTTACAGTGTGGCATTGTCCCTAATAAGATGAAGGTTGTTAAAGTTATACCTATCCATAAAAAGGGTTCAGAGGATGAATTGGGTAACTATCGCCCTATTTCACTACTGACTACTTTCTCCAAGATTTTAGAAAAAACAGTATATTCTCGTACAATAAAATTTCTTATGAATTGTAATATTTTTATTAATTCACAATTTGGCTTTCGTAAAAAGCATTCAACAGTTCATGCAATAATGTTATTAATCGATAAAGTTACCAAGGCAATTGATAACAAATCTCATGTTGCTGGTATTTTTCTGGACTTCTCCAAGGCCTTTGACACGATCAACCATGAAATACTTTTATACAAGCTTTCTCATTATGGGATTCGTGGAAAGGCCTTGGAGTGGTTCAGAAGTTACCTTATAAACAGAACTCAATTTGTGGTCATTAATAACTCCGATTCTCAGATACAGCAAATTTCATGTGGCGTGCCTCAGGGTTCCCTTTTGGGTCCATTGCTATTTATTTTATACATCAATGATTTCCAAAACTCATCCTCTTTATTATCATTTCTTCTTTTCGCAGATGACACGAGCTTATTTTTTACACACAGCAATCCTCAAATCCTTCTTGAAAGACTAAATGTTGAATTATGCTCTGTGTGTGATTGGATACAAGCTAATAAGTTATCCCTAAATTTTAAAAAGACACATTATATGGTTTTTAGCAACTCATTACACACATTGCCAGGTCTTGTTTATATGAATGGTAATGTTTTAGAACAAATTGAATCAGCAAAATTTCTTGGTATCTTTATTGATTGTAAATTATCATGGAAAGTTCACATTGATCACCTTCGTAAATTGCTCTCAAGAAATGTTGGAGTCATAAATAAACTTAAGCCTCATTTTCCGCATCACATTTTGAAACTATTGTATTCCACTTTATTGTTACCATATCTGAATAATGGAATTTTAGCCTGGGGAAATGCCTCTAAGACAAAACTTGAATCCATACTTAAAATTCAAAAAAGAGCCGTGAGGATAATTTCTTTTTCTGACTTTCTGGCTCATACTAATCCGCTATTTTATTCAAACAAGTTATTGAAAGTAACCGATTTATATTATTATTTTGTTGGTATATTTATGTATCAACTAAATAAACAGGAATTACCAAGTGTATTTTCTGATTTGCTTGTTCAAAATCAAGAAATCCATTCTTACCCAACTCGACAAGTACACAATTTCCACATTTCCCCAGTGCGCACTGTTCTTGCCCTTAAATCATTTGCTTTTACAGGGCCTTCCTTTTGGAATAATTTAGACACCCATATAATTCAGGCGCCCTCTCTATATTCTTTTAAATGTAGGCTGAAAACATTTCTTTTACAATCGTATGCTAGCGGTTAAGCGCCTTGCTCGAGTGACTATCTTGTAGATCTCTTTATAATGTATTGAGTATTTTCATTTTATTAATGTCGCTTCATTGCGTTAGGAGTTTTTAATCCTTTATCATTTTCTTCTGGGAACCTATATGTTTACAAGCTTTGCTTTTTAATAGGTTCCTCATATTTCACGTAATTGTATTTTCTTGTTATATACTACAACTATGTATTTTTTGTCATCATGTATTCATAATTGTGTTCAAGATGTATGTTTTTGTGGAATGTGAAACAATAAATCAAATCAAATCAAATTTATTTTACATTTATTTTTACATTTGATTTAAAAGAATAAAGCTAAAAAGTGACAATATTTGGTTTACATATTATAAAGTGCCTTCTTATATTCCAATTTTACCTTAAACGTAAGTATTTTATTTTCAAACGAATAATAATAATAATGAGACTTGTAAAGCGCCAAATCCACTCTGTAGAGTGCTCAAGGCGCATAAAGAGCTAAAAGTTAAATAGCAAAGTTTTTAGAAGATTTTTGAAGTAAACGAAGTCTATGAAAAAGGTGCAGTTAGGCTTTAGGCTGCTTGTCAAAGGTGTGCGTGCGTCTTTACCTTTATATTCCACGGCGAACCCGCTCAACGTTCCATTGTCCATTTTTCTTTCCTACGGGTCAGTGCTCTTGCCATTCAAGACGCCACCGTTCCCTTTTGCAGCGAAAACGGAAGCGTGCGCTTTGATCTTTTCTTTTGACACCACCCGGTTGGCTTTCCGATAAGATGTTTCTGCATGAGCGCCCTCTATGTCCACGATATCGGCATTTTAGGCAAACTATCTCCAGTCACTGATCTGAATATTGTTGTGTCCTTGTATCGGTGTGCGTAGTCCAGTGACTAATTTTCCAAAGTTACGCTTTCACATTTTTGGGGGAGAATTTTTCGTTTCGGGTTTCAGTATATGACAAATTTCAATTAGATTTAGATTTCATTTCTTTAATAGAACAATTAAGCTTTAGCCCTTTAGCACGAGCATGTTGTTTTATTTTGAAGAACATACCGTTAACATATTGAATTTCTGAAAGTAAGTGTTCAGGCGAGGGTAAGATTTTTTTCATCACACTGAGCCCACACAGTCAGCATTGTCGGGTGAAGAGGAAAAATATGGAATTGTCCTTAACATCTTTGTAAAGGAAATGCAAAAACCCACGCAAAAGATGCAATATAAATCATACCTTGGTCCAAAAATGATGCATTTAAAGTAATACATTGAAACGCTACCGTGACAAAAATCAATAAATACATAAAATGCAACCGTTTTTCTGGAAAAAGGTTGAAAACTAAGGGCAGCGTTGAAATTCAAATTTGGGCTTAACATAGGCCTATGTTTTATTTAGCCCTCTTACTATATGTATGTTCACTAGCGTACCTACGGGGGGCAGACTCTCCCCCCACCTATCCCTGCCCCCCCCCCCCTGACGAGAAGTTGAAGACCTTTTTTTTGCTTGTCAATTTGTTTTAGCTGTGAAATGTCCTTTATATCCTGTTGAGGACTCTTTTAGGCGATTTTGCCCCCCCCCCCCCATTGTGGAAAATCCGAGGTACGCCACTGCATTTGTTTAAACATTGGAATTCTAGAAACTTATATATTCGCACATAATACAGATGCCGTGCAAAACAAACGAATGAAATATCCTTAATTTGAACTTTAAAAAATAAATTGGATGCTCAAGCTGTCATATCGGTAATTGTAGCTTAAATGCACAATTCTTGAATTTCATTACTCGAAATTCAGAACAAAAAGTACTTTCGTTACTTTTTAAGACCATTACAAAAATCTTTACCTTCGAACGAAATCAAAAGCACTTAAACTAAATATTGAAATTATCAAAGTTGAGGTAGTCTTGACCATGAATAGAGTTCAGTGTTTATATAGGAATTGTAGCGTCTTCTATTAATCCCATTCTAAACTTTGAATGACCGATGAAAAATATCACGTGAATTAAAATGAAACTTAACACATTGAAGTGACTCCGACATGACACTGGACAGGAAAATCTATACTATATCTATACTATATCTTTTTACCTGGGATCCGTGACATCCGTCTTTATTCTCTTAAATAAATTTTCCCTGTGATCTAGAGTGCTCTGTGACCTAGTGTTCTTGATTACCATCCAGGAGCCACAGAACCGAAGGGGATCTGGGGCTGAGGCCTCCACAAGAGTACCATAATTTTATGCATGGTGACCCCACCCCTTCAAACCAGTCCGCTCGGGGGAGGGGACTTAATTATTTCTTTCAATTTTCCTGTTCTACATACAATATTCAATTTTGTCAACTTAATTCTGATGGTTCCTTTTTTGTCCAACTTCATTTCTTCCTTTGAATTTTTCTAAAACTTTTCTATACCTATTATTTTTTTAACCTTCACGTTTGACTTGAACAATACGTGTATATTGCCGTTGATTTCTTCTTCCTATCAAATATCTGAATTAATCTGCAATGTGTGTCTGTCAAATTATTGCAAATTAGATTCCCAGTGTCTAAGGTAAACATAATTTACCGACGTAATACGAAAGCCTCTTTGGCCTAGTTTCCCTTCCAACTTTGTACCTCACCTCTTAATTGTATAGCTGCATTCTGTATAGCTTATTTAAATGTGCACCAAAAATAAATTAACGTACAGGAAATGGTAATACCTCAGTCATATTTGCTTTACGGCGGCCATACAGCGAGTCGAAAACAGCCGTTTTATTCCTTTTATTCAAATTTCCTATATTTAGCTGGTACAAAAACTGTTAAAATGACTGTTTTCGACTTGCCTTAGAACAAAATTGTGACCGAGGTATTTAGCATACTAGATCAACAAGGATGGAGTGCATGCTGGTGCGGATCCTGCCGGAGTAACACAATACAATCCAATAAGCGCCGTATTTATTTTGAACAATAGTTGGCTCTCAAAAGTATTGTGGTCTATTTTGTGACCTCTACTAAAAGAAGTAGTGGGTCTATACGGGGGTCTATATTCTGCACATGGAGGGTACAGTTATGTAGTGAATCGGGGGGGGGGGGCATCCGACCCGTGTGCCGGCCCCCCTTTGAGAGCCATTATCAATTTTGTTAATGTAAATATGCCATTTTACACAAGTGTGCCCCCTTTGAAACTCCCAACATGTATTTTAATGAGAATATGTCGTTCATACCCAAATGAGGACCTTCACTTTAGCCTGGTAAACACCCCTTTTTAAAATATATTTGGGTATTAAAATGCACAGAGAGATGGTAGGCAATAAATATAACTCGAATGTTTACATTAAGAGTATACCTATAAAGAGGGAAGTTACATGCTTAATTAAAAATGTGTTGATAAAATATCATTCGAACGTTATGTTATAATCTGCTTCGCCAAGCAGGTTTTATGTAATATTGCTCTTTATAAAGGCAAGCATTAAACTACATTAAATGTCGAAATGTTGAGAAATATAATGGAAACCATATCAAAATGCACATTACGAAAAGAAACAAAATCAAGGTTCTAGTATGGGGACAAAACGAGAGCAAGAAAACTACCCATTTGATGCTTATTTTAATTCCCCGAAAGCCGGACGTTGAAAATGACATGGGCCAGTGCATTGCAAGCTGTATTTAACGGCTTACCCCATTGTCAAGGTAGATTTAAATTACCCCATTCTTGATTGCGGAGATTACCCTATATTCTTGAACATAGAGGTGGTCTGACTGGTGGCGGATTTCAATAGGAAGATGACCTCTTGATTGGTAGGGGTATGTCAAGGGGAGATTATCACTTTGTCAGCGCTGGTGACTGTCTTGTTACTTTGATGTTCCCCGATGTGCCTTCTATTCGAAAACCGTGTTTGCAACTAATCCCAATTATGAGACTATTTGGCATCAAAATGAAAGCCTAACTGCACCTTTTTCATAGACTTCGTTTATGAAGCCTTTTTCATAGACTTCGTTAAAGCCTAACTGCACCTTTTTCATAGACTTCGTTTATTTCAAAAATCTTCTAAAAACTTTGCTATTTAACTATTAGCTCTTTATGCGCCTTGAGCACTCTACAGAGTGGATTTGGCGCTTTACAAGTCTCATTATTATTATTATTCGTTTGAAAATAAAATACTTACGTTTAAGGTAAAATTGGAATATAAGAAGGCGCTTTATAATATGTAAACCAAATATTGTCACTTTTAAGCTTTATTCTTTTAAATCAAATGTAAAAATAAATGTAAAATAATCTCACAAGCCTCATCTAAATAGTGCGAGCGCGAAGCGCCCGCTATTTTTTAAATTTTTATTTCACGTATTTTGTCCTAAAATAGCATTCTGGCAATGCTTCTGATCCTAAACGAGATAAATGAATTTAGTACGCATTGATCGTTCTGATAAAAAAGGAATCTGTTAACGGCTGCTCGTAATTACCCGTAAATTAAAACGTTACATATTTCAACAATTAGATAATGCGAGCGCGAAGCGTGAGCTGAAAATATTTACTTTGCTACATGAAGAATGGAAGTTCTAAGCAATTTTTGTAATCATGAAAAAAGGTACATACATAACTAAGTAATCGATGCGAGCGCGAAGCGCAAGCGGAAAATTTGAGATTTGTAGGAGAATTGTGAGTGGATATGGATCACATTTAAAAAGGAACATATATGATTCATTATTAATACTCTGAGATTTGACATAGGGCCGGAAAATTCTAAGAACAATATTCCATCATATGAAAATTATGACTGTCTTCCTATTTCTCTTCTTATCAAATCGCGAGATGAAACTTTTTGATATTCCATTCTGAAAAAGGGAAAATTTATCATTAAATTTATTTATTATTCTAATAAGCCTAATCAGAGCGCGAAATCTGTCAATATTATATATTTAAAGTACTTCTATAATTATGAATAAGATGGATGAGTTGATATATTTTCAAAAATCAATGTGCGAGCAAATCGCCAGCCGAAAATTGTTGATAAACTGTCATAAAATGGAGATTTTAATTAGTTTGTAATATAATATTGAATTTTTCATAACTCACCAATCAAAATGCTAGCGTGCAGCGTTAGCTAATATGTTTTCACAATCTGACATGAATAGGGATATTTTGATAACAAAAATTGAATACAGGAAAATAATAGGTACCTGACAAATCAAATTTTGTGAGCGCGCAGCGGGAGCAGAAAATGTTAATATTCAAACAATATTTTTTTTTAAACACTTTTTAAAAATGAAAGTTCGATTTCTGAGTTAAAATATGTTATGTTTATTGACTTAACAAATTGATTTTTTAAGTTCCATATGTTTAAATCCCCTAAAAGGCAATGCGAGCGCGAAGCATGAGCGAAAATTTTATATAATGACATGAAAGAATTTTTTTTTAAATTGTTTTTCCCTCATCTTATTTATTCAATCGTTTTCCTCCTCCTATGTTTTTTTTCTCCTCTCTTTTCCTTTTTTTCTTTCCCCGTTTTTTTTTTGCTCCGCCAAAAGAGGGAGGAGGGAGGGGCGGGCCCCTTGCCCCCCCCCCCCCCACTAGATCCAACTCAGGAACAATCTAACAGAAAGTACTAAACAAGCAGATTCAAGAGAGAAATTCAAATCCATGTTACAACCTTTTTTTTTTTTTTTTTTTTTTTTGGGGGGGGGGTAAATAGCCTTTCCCGCATGTGACGCCCCCTATCGTTTACAGCCTACTGTGAACTGTGCAACTTCTTTAATTTTTGGTGAAATTCATTCTCTCTTTCTATTTGTTCCGTAGCGTTTAGATACATGTTTTGTGCTTCACTTGTAAGTGGTATACAAATAATGTAAATTCCTATTAATGGCGTGCGCTTCCCGATCTCCTTATCGAAATCAATATTAATGAAAGAGCACAATATTGTTCTCGCTCTAATGGAGGGGGGGGGGGGGTCAGCTAGTGTTCTATCAAGCAAAAGACGTAGGCCTATATGTGCATAAGTTCATATCATTGGTGTAATGATAAAGAACCTGATGAATTCTGTTTTTGTATATCAACGTTATCACAAATGACAATCAATATGATTCAGACGTACACCGCTTTAACTGATATAACATGCATCCAGAAATCGAAATGTCCGATGAATTCAAAACGTACGTAGCAGGAATGCCATGCAGTTCGGATGTTACAGCACTCTAAAATTAGAATAATCTCGTATTACAAATGTCAATTTTGCTAAAAATGCACATAAACTCATAACTTGATAGACTCTGGGGATGATATCGTTGATATAAAAATCGCATCGACCTCGATATGCAATCAATTTTTATACTGCATCGGACTTGACATCCCGCAAAATCTTTTCCATAATTAGATTGCTATCCATTCTCTTTCTTTTTAATCTAAATATAATCTATGTCTTTCAGGATCATGATATGAAAACCCTTTTATAACAAACATGATAAAGGAAAAACGCGTCTCAAGTTATACATGGTTCATTGCCGCAAATATACCAATCATCTTCGCTTGTTAATGTTTACATTATCACTGATATTATTATTCATGTTATTCGTATTATCATGTCCATTAATATCACTTCAAGTTCTAATTATCACCATCATCATCACTGTTATCATCATCATTCATTCATTATCTATTTCCAATCGTTCTCCAGTATCAATTTCATAGTTTATATCATTAAAAAATAAGAAAGATAATGGTAATGATTAGGGTGATGTTGGTAATCATGAACATAAGATCCGTTATGTGAGATAATTTATGCGATTTTACACGCTAATCGCTCCTCGATGATGGTGAAAGAAATCTTTTAAATAGCACAACAGAAGTCGGGATGGTAGTTACTGCATACACGTATTTAATACACTACATTATTACAAAAGATTCCTCATCGGGCGGGCCAACGGTCTTTTGAAGTAGGTTTATCTATTAAAATTACGACAATAGTCACGACAGCGGATATGGGGAATTAAAGACTGCGAGCGTCTAGCTCTCCCATTGTTTTCTGTGGCGAACCCGCTGAGCATGCTATTGTCAATGATTCTCTACTATACGGGTGAGTGATCTTGCTCTTTCATGATCATAGGCCTGGGCAATGACTAAGAACATTTCGATGAGTATCAATGCCAAGCAATCCTGAAAGGTCAATAATGTTCAATTCTCTTGATGGAAAAGCTTATATCATGGCCGTATTTGCTTTGGCTTTTAGGCCAGTAAGTGTACTGACTAATATTAGTTATAAATAAATAATCACGTTCCATCTATTTTAGAGTAATGATCTAATGCTAATATATCACTCTACATATCTCCCTGCAGCTTACGGCCCCATATCTTCACCCGTGAAGTACAGAATTTTGAAGCTTAAATTATTGAACATAATGGCATCCTAGTATTGTAATGATGTAATCATTGCAATATAGATAAAAACATTAATTTAATTCTACTCACATTGATTTTACTTTAGAACAAACCCCCCCCCCCCCCTCTTCTATTTCTTCTGTTTCTCCGTCGTTATTCTTCTTTTCCACCTTATTATTCTTCTTGTTCTCATCCTTCGCCCCCTTCTTCATCTACTCTTCTTACTCCTTCTCCTTTTCTTTATTTTTTTCTTCTTCATATCCTTAGTCGTCTTTCATTATTCTTTTTGTCTCCACCTCATTCTTTTCTGCTGCTTCTTTCTGTGCTTATATCGCTCATTTCTCAGCACTTTTACGATTTTGTTTCACAGGGCTATTTGGCAAATATTTGTCATTTATACAAACAAACACTTCGTTGGTAAAATTCATTGGATTCTGATCGAACTAATTTTCTGATCGTTACCACAATTGGTATTTATCTTCAATTCCGAACATTACGTTTATTGATACGTTAAACCAATTAAATGAAGTTATACTTTAGTCTGTTATATGTTTTTATGTTGTACACTCATGCCCGAGAGGGGATCGATAGTGTGAATAAAATGTAAATTTAAATCAGGGGTGGATCCAGCCTCCGCAAATAGGGGGAGGGTGATTTCATTTTTCATCCATATTTTCCCCGATCGGCCGCCCAAGGTTAATATTTGTTTATTTCTTTGAATTGGTTGTCCCAGTAGCGTAATGATTATTAAAGTTATTTTCTAAGTCTTCACCTCCTCTTATTCACTCGCCTTCCTCCTCTTATGTTTACCCCTTATTTTTCTCCTCCTTTTTTCTTTCTTTCCATTTTTTTGCTCCGCCAATAGGGGGGGGGGGGTCTATGTAAATGTAAATCCAACCAAGAATTGGGTCTATACAACATAATGTCTAAAGGTCGGGGCGGATCCATGACAGGGGGGAAAAAATAGGTTCGCTTTCAAGGGGGGGGGGCACTCTGATCTGTTTTGGCTGGATTTTGCATTACAAATTTTAATTGTGCCTCTCATAATGGGGGGGGGGGGTAGATAGGTACCGGAAATTTGAGGATGCTGATTCATTCTTTACCATAAATCAATTTAAATCTCCGGACAAGTCAGCGAATACATTTTCAATCATGCACATGAATATAAGGAGCCTGAGCTGCAACTTCGATAATTTACGTCTTTTAACTGATACATCTCCACAAACGAATTTGTCTGTAATCGCGTTAACCGAGACATGGTTATCTCAGGAATCTAATACTTTATACTCACTTCCTGGTTATACCTTTGTAGAAAATAATAGAGCTAATAGGAGAGGAGGAGGGGTGGGTCTCTATATTAATGAAAAATTAGAATATTTCATACATACAGATCTTAATTGTATGAATGAATTTGCTGAATCTATCGTTATTGAAATTCAAATCCAAAAATCTAAAAATATTATAATAGCGGTATTTTATAGACCTCCCAACTCCAACACAAATATTTTTTTAGAATACTTAAAAGATTTTCTACAAAATCCAGTTTTTAGAAATAAAGATTGTTACATAGCAGGAGATTTCAACATAGATATATCTAATACTAACCATAATGCCTCACAAGAATTTTTGGACATAATGATATCCTCATCTTTTTTACCTTTAATTACAAAACCAACCCGGGTTACTAACCAATCTGCAACTCTTATTGATAATATTTTTTGTAATGTTACTCCTTTACCCGAGTCGGGAATTATTTTATCTGATATCTCAGACCATTTTCCGATATTTTCAAGAGTCCCGTTTAGTTTAACAACTGCAAATCATTCCCCGCAGCATAAGTTCCGAAAAGTAACGCCAAATAATATAGCGAGGTTGAAAGAAGGTCTAGAAGACACCGACTGGTCTGAGGTGTTCGGTTCGCAAGATACCAATACTGCATATAATATATTCATTAAAATTTTAACCACACACTTAGATAGGCACGTACCACTAGTCAATAAATGCTACAATTATAAAAAGAATCCAAGACTTCCTTGGATATCGAAATCATTATTACGGTCAATAAATCGTAAAAACAATTTATACTATGCCGACAAAATAAATCGTTCAGAGAAGTCGCATCGCTAATACACCATGTATAAAAATACCCTCACAAAAGTTTTGCGCAGCGAAAAACGAAAATACTTCACAAACCAACTAATTCATTTCAAGCATGATATAAGAAAAACATGGCAAACTATAAACAATGCCTTGAATAAGTATAGCGTAAAATCGAACATAAGAACAATAAAACACAATGATATCGAAATTCATGATTCTGCGCGGATAGCTGACATATTCAATCAATATTTTTCACAGATCGGAAAAAATCTAGCCGACAATATACCATTAACACAAAAGAAATTTACCGATTTCACTCACCGACCAAATCCTCATTCTCTTTTTCTACTACCAGTACATAGGAATGAAATAATAGATACAGTGAATAATTTAAAAAACAAAAAGAGTTGTGGTCATGATGGTATTGATAATATTTTATTAAAAAATGTCATAGAATATATTGTTGATCCTTTAGTACACATATTTAATCTATCCTTAATTAATGGCGTCGTTCCCGACAATATGAAAATATCTAAGGTAATACCTGTGTACAAAAAAGGAGATAAGAATAATGTATGTAACTATAGACCGATATCTTTATTGCCTACTCTATCAAAGATTCTAGAAAGAGTGATATATACAAGACTATTAGAATTTTTGAATAAATATAACATAATTTCTGACTTTCAATTTGGATTCCGCCAAAAGCATAGTACTTCTCATGCCACTCTTTCATTTGTTGAAAAAATCACAAAAGCTATTGATAACTTTGAACATACAGTAGGTGTTTTTCTGGACCTATCCAATGCCTTTGACACTATAAATCATGAAATACTACTATACAAACTTGAAAATTACGGAATCCGTGGAAAGGCCTTGGAGTGGTTCAGGAATTACCTAATAAACCGTAAACAGTTTGTTAAGATAAATGAACAAAATTCTTCTTTACTAAAGGTTAATTGGGGTGTTCCTCAAGGCAGCATACTGGGCCCACTTTTATTTTCGATTTATGTAAATGACATTCACAATTCTTCGACAATGTTATCTTATATTCTTTTTGCAGATGATTCAAATGTACTTTATTCGGTTACACTTCGTAATTCCGAAGCTTCGTAATTCCGAAGGTTCTTTATTCCGAAGGTTCGTAATTCCGAAACACGTAAATTGCCTATACCTCGATGTTCGTTAATCCGAAAACGAAAAAGGGTTCGTTAATCCGAACATTTGTGGCGTAATTCCGACGATTCGTTATTCCGAAGGTTCGATAATCCGAAAACGAAATAAGGTTCGTTGTTCCGAAGGTTCGTTAATCCGAAAACGAAATAAGGTTCGTTGTTCCGAAGGTTCGTTAATCCGAAAACGAAAAAAGGTTCGTTATTCCGAAGGTTCGTTGATCCGAAAACGAAATAAGGTTCGTTTTTCCGAAGGTTCGTTAATCCGAAAACGAAATAAGGTTCGTTTTTCCGAAGGTTCGTTAATCCGAAAACGAAATAAGGTTCGTTAATCCGAAAACAAAATAAGGTTCGTTAATCCGAAAACAAAATAAGGTTCGTTAATCCGAAAAATGAAAACCGGGAAAGCAGAGGCAGAGGCAAGGGGAGGGGAGCGGGGGACACTGTTGCCGTTCAATTATCATATGAGGATGGAAGGCAAGGGCGGCCGAACGAACGAAATGGGCACTTTGGTGATATTTTCACCTTAAGATTATCATCTGCTTGAAGTCATTGTGTGTGTTTGATAGTGATTAAGAAGAGAAAAACTTTTTTGAAGTGACTTCTTATTATGGCAAAATGTATATTTAGGCTTTATTTTTCGGGAGAGAGTATAATGGGCGAGCGGCTTGGTAAAACAAATTCAAAGGTGAAGTTGTATAACGTTTTTTGTGGTCAATTATTCTTAAAATGGCATTATTGCGAGGTGTTGCGAGCGTGAATCACAAGCTAAACCTTAGGTTATTTCAATGAAAATTAGTTTTTAAAAATCTGAGCAGATTTCTGCTGTCATTAAAAAAGATGTGCATCTAACTAAAGAATTAACACGAGCGCAAAACGCGAGCTTAAACATACTGACCAGAAAGGGAACCTGTTAAAGAAAGCATTTAGTGACCTCTTAGGATGAATATTTGGGATAAGCCCGTCAGTCATAAGGACCATAAGTCATAATACTAACTGGTCATAAGGACCGCTAGTCATAACGTGTAAAATCCTATACCCAAAAGCTCGCTAGTCATAATAGGCAAAAGGGGTCGCTAGTCATAAGGTCATAAGGACCATGGGTCATAAGGTCCGATTTTCATAATGCAAGATAAGGGTTGCTATTCATAATGGACCATAAGGGTAATTGATCATAAGGATCGCCAGTCATAATCAACAATGAGGGTCGGAATTCATAATACTAGATGAGGGTCGCTAGTCATAAAAAGGAAGAGGCTACATTGATCATAAGGGTCGCCAGTCATAATAGGGGATGAGGGTCGCCAGTCATAATGGTAGAAGGGGTTCGCCAGTCATAATAATGGATGAGGGTCGCCAGTCATAATAATGGATGAGGGTCGCCAGTCATAATAGGAGAATGGGTTCGCCAGTCATAATGATAGATGAGGGTCGCCAGTCATAATAGTAGAAGGGGTTCGCTAGTCATAATGGTAGATAAGGGTCGCTATTCATAATAGTAGAAAGGGTTCGCCAGTCATAATGATAGATGAGGGTCGCCAGTCATAATAGTGGATGAGGGTCGCTATTCATAATAGTAGAAGGGGTTCGCCAGTCATAATAATGGATGAGGGTCGCTAGTCATAATAATAGATGAGGGTCGCCAGTCATAATAGTAGAAGGGGTTCACCAGTCATAATGGTAGATAAGGGTCGCTATTCATAATAGTAGAAAGGGTTCGCCAGTCATAATGATAGATGAGGGTCGCCAGTCATAATAGCAGAAGGGGTTCGCCAGTCATAATGGTAGATGAGGGTCGCTATTCATAATAGTAGAAAGGGTTCGCCAGTCATAATGATAGATGAGGGTCGCCAGTCATAATAGTGGATGAGGGTCGCTATTCATAATAGTAGAAGGGGTTCGCCAGTCATAATGGTAGATAAGGGTCGCTATTCATAATAGTAGAAAGGGTTCGCCAGTCATAATGATAGATGAGGGTCGCCAGTCATAATAGTAGAAGGGGTTCGCTAGTCATAATAGTAGAAAGGGTTCGCCAGTCATAATGATAGATGAGGGTCGCCAGTCATAATAATAGATGAGGTTCGCCAGTCATAATAGTGGATGAGGGTCGCTATTCATAATAGTAGAAAGGGTTCGCCAGTCATAATGATAGATGAGGGTCGCCAGTCATAATAGTGGATGAGGGTCGCTATTCATAATAGTAGAAGGGGTTCGCCAGTCATAATAATGGATGAGGGTCGCTAGTCATAATAATAGATGAGGGTCGCCAGTCATAATAGTAGAAGGGGTTCACCAGTCATAATGGTAGATAAGGGTCGCTATTCATAATAGTAGAAAGGGTTCGCCAGTCATAATGATAGATGAGGGTCGCCAGTCATAATAGCAGAAGGGGTTCGCCAGTCATAATGGTAGATGAGGGTCGCTATTCATAATAGTAGAAAGGGTTCGCCAGTCATAATGATAGATGAGGGTCGCCAGTCATAATAGTGGATGAGGGTCGCTATTCATAATAGTAGAAGGGGTTCGCCAGTCATAATGGTAGATAAGGGTCGCTATTCATAATAGTAGAAAGGGTTCGCCAGTCATAATGATAGATGAGGGTCGCCAGTCATAATAGCAGAAGGGGTTCGCCAGTCATAATGGTAGATGAGGGTCGCTATTCATAATAGAAGAAAGGGTTCGCCAGTCATAATGATAGATGAGGGTCGCCAGTCATAATAGTGGATGAGGGTCGCTATTCATAATAGTAGAAGGGGTTCGCCAGTCATAATAATGGATGAGGGTCGCTAGTCATAATAATAGATGAGGGTCGCCAGTCATAATAGTAGAAGGGGTTCGCCAGTCATAATGGTAGATAAGGGTCGCTATTCATAATAGTAGAAAGGGTTCGCCAGTCATAATGATAGATGAGGGTCGCCAGTCATAATAGCAGAAGGGGTTCGCCAGTCATAATGGTAGATGAGGGTCGCTATTCATAATAGTAGAAAGGGTTCGCCAGTCATAATGATAGATGAGGGTCGCCAGTCATAATAGTGGATGAGGGTCGCTATTCATAATAGTAGAAGGGGTTCGCCAGTCATAATAATGGATGAGGGTCGCTAGTCATAATAATAGATGAGGTTCGCCAGTCATAATAATGGGTGAGGGTCGCTATTCATAATAATGGATGAGGGTCGCCAGTCATAATAGTGGAAGAGGGTCGCCAGTCATAATAGTAGAAGGGGTTCGCCAGTCATAATAATGGATGAGGGTCGTCAGTCATAATAATGGATGAGGGTCGCCAGTCATAACAATGGATGAGGGTCGCCAGTCATAATGGTAGAAGGGGTTCGCCAGTCATAATAGTGGATGAGGGTCGCTATTCATAATAGTAGCAGGGGTTCGCCAGTCATAATGATAGATGAGGATCGCCAGTCATAATAGTAGAAGGGGTTCGCCAGTCATAATGGTAGATGAGGGTCCCTATTCATAATAGTAGAAAGGGTTCGCCAGTCATAATGATAGATGAGGGTCGCCAGTCATAATAGTAGAAGGGGTTCGCCAGTCATAATAATGGATGAGGGTCGCCAGTCATAATAGTAGAAGGGGTTCGCCAGTCATAATAATGGGTGAGGGTCGCTATTCATAATAATGGATGAGGGTCGCCAGTCATAATAGTGGAAGAGGGTCGCTAGTCATAATAGTAGATAGGGTTCGCCAGCCATAATAATGGATGAGGGTCGCTATTCATAATTATGGATGAGGGTCGCCAGTCATAATAGTGGAAGAGGGTCGCCAGTCATAATAGTAGAAGGGGTTCGCCAGTCATAATGATAGATGAGGGTCGCCAGTCATAATAGTGGATGAGGGTCGCTATTCATAATAGTAGAAGGGGTTCGCCAGTCATAACAATGGATGAGGGTCGCTAGTCATAATAATAGATGAGGTTCGCCAGTCATAATAGTGGATGAGGGTCGCTATTCATAATAGTAGCAGGGGTTCGCCAGTCATAATGATAGATGAGGGTCGCCAGTCATAATAGTAGAAGGGGTTCGCCAGTCATAATGGTAGATGAGGGTCCCTATTCATAATAGTAGAAAGGGTTCGCCAGTCATAATGATAGATGAGGGTCGCCAGTCATAATAGTAGAAGGGGTTCGCCAGTCATAATAATGGATGAGGGTCGCCAGTCATAATAGTAGATGGGGTTCGCCAGTCATAATACTGGATGAGGGTCGCCAGTCATAATAGTAGAAGGGGTTCGCCAGTCATAATAATGGGTGAGGGTCGCTATTCATAATAGTTGATGGGGTTCGCCAGTCATAATAGTGGAAGAGGGTCGCCAGTCATAATAGTAGAAGGGGTTCGCCAGTCATAATAATGGATGAGGGTCGTCAGTCATAATAATGGATGAGGGTCGCCAGTCATAACAATGGATGAGGGTCGCCAGTCATAATGGTAGAAGGGGTTCGCCAGTCATAATAGTGGATGAAGGTCGCTATTCATAATAGAACAAAGGGTTCGCCAGTCATAATAATGGATGAGGGTCGCCAGTCATAATAGTAGAAGGGGTTCGCCAGTCATAATGGTAGATAAGGGTCGCTATTCATAATAGTAGAAAGGGTTCGCCAGTCATAATAATAGATGAGGGTCGCAAGTCATAATAATGGATGAGGGTCGCCAGATATAATAGGATTTATTTATTGGAAACATTTCTTAATAACTTTGGCGCAATCTCAAAATGTATCACTGCAAGGAAAAGACTCCCTGCAGATTATTCAAATCCAAACGTTAACATATATATATCTCAATTAATTATGATATCAAATCATTTGGGATAAGATGAGATAGGCCTATCCAGCCATAATGATTATGCATTCTCCTTTGGCGACTTGCTGTTTTGAAATTGACTGCGGTATGGTTTCGAATTGGGAGGGGGGGACTCGGGTTAGGTAAGTTCGAAATGTTTGTGTGTGTTTGTGGGGGGGGGGGTTAACATTGTACTGGTTTATTGAAAAGGACGGCAAGGGGAGGGATTGAGCCTCTCATGGTCCCGGTTTCCTGGGTCAGTCAGAATATCAAGGAAAAGTAATATTACATTTCAAGATATTGAAGGTCAAGTCGCAAGAAAAATGTTGACTTAACGTTAAAAATTTCTTATAGATTTATTTATTTAATCATTTATTAAAACATCTTTATACAGGATAAAATGTTCAAATAAAACACTGTTTTTCAACACGGTCCTGTTACATCAAGAATATGAAATAACAATAAAAATGCATACAAACTTAATTAAGTTAAAATACTGAATATGCTTAATTTAAAATAAAAGTTGCAAAAAATAGAGAGAGCAGGAAGAGAAATAGTGTGGTTTAGTATATGGCAGAAGTAGAGAGAGAGAGAGAAAGAGAGAGAGAGAGGGGAAAGAAAGGAGTACAACAGCATAATACAGAATTAACTAGACAGTTAAGTATACAATAAAATATGGATAAAAGGTCAGTCTACTGTTAATTTAAAAAATACTTGTTTTTGTACGACCTCTTGAAATGTAGGAGGTTAGAAATATTCTGGAGTTCATTTGACAAGGAGTTCCATGTCTTTATTGCACTAAATTTAAAAGGATTGCTTGAAACTTTCAATATTTGGCTTATAGGTAATACAGCATTCAGTGAATCAGCATTACGTGTATCCATGTCTATCAGTAAATAGTTCAATATCATTACAGAGTCTAATAGGGGCAAGTCCATATATACATTGGTAGAAGCTAAAATACATAAAAAAATCCCTCCTTGTATCAAAAGATTGTCACAATTTCAGTTAAATCTGTACAACTAATAGAAAATCATATTCTTTCATTACAATACGTGCCGCTCGCCTTTGCAGTCTATTAAGTTCCCTGTTTTTCAATGAACAATTACCCCCAAACGGAACGAGCATGATCTATACATGACTGATTATTTTTTTCAATAAAGTATTATGTAAGTCTGGTTTAAGAGTTTTACTTAAATGTCGTAAAGCATTTAACTTATTGATCTACATAGATGTTTGACATGAACATTTCATATGAGATTATTATTAACTTCAACACCTAAATATCTTACAGAATTAACTTGTTTGAGTTGTCATTAAGCTTTATATAAAATTTTCCTTTGTTTTTTTAATAACGAGTTGAAATAAGCATAATACTTATTCTAGTAACATTGATCTTTAAACAATTGTTTATATACCACTTATCAATTTCATGTAAACATACCTGTAAATCGCATTGAATTGTTATGTAGTATTTTATGTAGTATGTATTTAAGTTCCTGTTATCCTTTCAGTCATTCACATTCACTTGTTTACAAACTCCCCCAATGTCATCTAAGAATCCAAAAACCCCAATGCCATTTAAATCCTAAACCTTGACCATTAATGACCAACCTCCAGTGATGTCAGCTAACTTCAAGGAAGAAGTAGGACTCACACTTCCAGCCCGAGTCACTTGGTGCACAGAGCATCACCTCACCCCTTATACCAGAGAAAGTTTGATAGACAGTTACCTATAGACCAATCAGAACAAGTTAACATCCCCCACCTTGAATTGTTACACCCCAAAACTAATGATATAAATAAGACTGCTTGATTATTGAAGAATAGAATACAGAAGAATACTAGACCCACGCTCATCCAGATAGAGAATCGGAAATGTACACAATTACATAATCAGCAAAAATATTACAAACATGCAGCAGCACTGGCGTAAATCCCGGGGGATGGGGATATACCCCCCCCCCTTTAAGGAGGGGGAGATGGCCCGAACAAACACCCCCCCACACACACACACACACACTTTCTACGAAAGAAATGAAAAAAGTATCACAAGAGATAATTGTTCTATTGGTGAAAATTCTTCCTAAAATACCGCTAAACAAATAAAACAATATTATTTAATCATAAAATGCAAATAAAGAGCCAGTTCACCATTTCCAAACGAAATACTTATGTCATTGAAGAGAAACCCCGGTTTCTTCAAATTCATCAATGTTGGGTCTTTGGGAAGGGATTAAGATGGAATGTCAAAAAAATTGAAACATATAATAAATCCATTAAACCATCATCATGATGGGATAAAAAAAGATAATATTGGAGGGGGTTGCCGTATGGACACACAGTGGCGTAACTACGGGGGGCATGGGGGGCAGGCCCCTCCCCCCCTCCAATCAGCTGAACAAAAAAACAAACGGGGAAAATGAGAAAAGAGGGAGAATGGAAGAGA
This sequence comes from Lytechinus variegatus, assembly GCF_018143015.1. NCBI lineage: Eukaryota > Metazoa > Echinodermata > Echinoidea > Temnopleuroida > Toxopneustidae > Lytechinus > Lytechinus variegatus. Next base: position 2,025,952 of record NC_054743.1, read on the forward strand.
AACGTAGCGGTGAAGAGGAAAATATTATTCATTATAATGTTATATTATATGATAATTGTTACATTACATAAGAAACATTGTAATCATACCTTTATGAAACATAATTTGCCCAGGGCCTACGTCTTCATTGTTCCTGGTGCTCGCATTGTCTGTTTCACGAGATATATAATCCTGTTGTACTAAAACATCCCGTTTTCAAGTCAATATAAACCAAATATGTTTCCTAGCACTTGAGTTATCACTGTTTTATTTAGTGACATAGCTTCTTTTTCATGACTCAAAAAGTGATTGCCCCATGTTAAGGTCTTCGTATCTATGAAACATTTCCTTCCATTATTACGTTCGCTTTAGTGGATTGGTGAGATATGACAGCTCTTCATGAATTTCTAAAATCTGTCTTTAAAATATCCCTTCTCCTAATCTGAATAACAAAAAAATTCAGCTCTCGCTCGCATGATTTGGTTAATGAAATACGTATATGGTCCTAGTTAATTCCTACAAAGAAACCTTAGAATGCCCCACTATAGGTCTATATTATTTAAATTTTCAGCTCGCGCTTCGCGCTCGCAATATTTGTCAGATGCGTTTGATAATCAAAATTGCAATGACTGCAAAAAGTGTTTCATGTGTTCAGATGTAATTCTAATAAATCAGCAAGCGCTTAGCACTTGCATAAGATGACTATGGTGAGATATGCATACTCTAAGTGGATTCCTAAAATATATTTCTTAAAATCTCGCTGTTTGTGGTCTAATTGTGGTCAGTATAACCATGATAACTGGCAATCACTCAGTGATTCAAATATTTTGCTGGCGCCCCCCCCCCCCCATGCCGTGACCCACGGTACGCCACTGTGAAAGTTATCAAACCATTGTCCTCATCCACTATTATGACTGGCGACCCTCATCCATTATTATGACTGGCGAACCCTTTCTACTATTATGACTGGCGACCCTCATCCATTATTATGACTGGCGAACCCCTTCTACTATTATGACTGGCGACCCTCATCCATTACTATGAATAGCGAACCCTCATCCATTATTATGACTGGCGAACCCCTTCTACTATTATGACTGGCGACCCTCATCCATTATTATGACTGGCGAACCCCTTCTACTATTATGACTGGCGACCCTCATCCATTATTATGACTGGCGAACCCCTTCTACTATTATGACTGGCGACCCTCATCCATTATTATGACTGGCGAACCCCTTCTACTATTATGACTGGCGACCCTCATCCATTATTATGCCTGGCGAACCCCTTCTACTATTATGACTGGCGACCCTCATCCATTATTATGACTGGCGAACCCCTTCTACTATTATGACTGGCGACCCTCATCCATTATTATGACTGGCGAACCCCTTCTACTATTATGACTGGCGACCCTCATCCATTATTATGACTGGCGAACCCCTTCTACTATTATGACTGGCGACCCTCATCCATTATTATGACTGGCGAACCCCTTCTACTATTATGACTGGCGAACCCCTTCTACTATTATGACTGGCGACCCTCATCCACTATTATGACTGGCGATCCCTATCCATTATTATGAATAGCGACCCTCATCCATTATTATGAATAGCAACCCTCATTCATTGTTATGAATAGCGACCCTCATCCATTATTATGACTGGCGAACCCTTTCTACTATTATGACTGGCGACCCTCATCCATTACTATGAATAGCGACCCTCATCCATTATTATGACTGGCGAACCCCTTCTACTATTATGACTGGCGATCCCCATCTATTATTATGACTGGCGAACCCCTTCTACTATTATGACTGGCGACCCTCATCCACTATTATGACTGGCGATCCCCTTCTACTATTATGACTGGCGACCCTCATCCATTATTATGACTGGCGATCCCCATCCATTATTATGAATAGCGACCCTCATCCATTATTATGAATAGCAACCCTCATTCATTGTTATGAATAGCGACCCTCATCCATTATTATGACTGGCGAACCCTTTCTACTATTATGACTGGCGACCCTCATCCATTACTATGAATAGCGACCCTCATCCATTATTATGACTGGCGAACCCCTTCTACTATTATGACTGGCGATCCCCATCTATTATTATGACTGGCGAACCCCTTCTACTATTATGACTGGCGACCCTCATCCACTATTATGACTGGCGATCCCCTTCTACTATTATGACTGGCGACCCTCATCCATTATTATGACTGGCGATCCCCATCCATTATTATGAATAGCGACCCTCATCCATTATTATGACTGGCGAACCCCTTCTACTATTATGACTGGCGACCCTCATCCATTACTATGAATAGCGACCCTCATCCATTATTATGACTGGCGAACCCCTTCTACTATTATGACTGGCGACCCTCATCCATTATTATGACTGGCGAACCCCTTCTACTATTATGACTGGCGACCCTCATCCATTATTATGACTGGCGAACCCTTCTACTATTATGACTGGCGACCCTCTTCCATTATTATGACTGGCGAACCCCTTCTACTATTATGACTGGCGATCCCCATCCATTATTATGAATAGCGACACTCATCCATTATTATGACTAGCGAACCTCATCCATTATTATGAATAGCGACCCTCATCCATTATTATGACTGGCGAACCCTTTCTACTATTATGACTGGCGACCCTCATCCATTATTATGACTGGCGAACCCCTTCTACTATTATGACTGGCGACCCTCATCCATTATTATGACTGGCGAACCCCTTCTACTATTATGACTGGCGACCCTCATCCATTATTATGACTGGCGAACCCCTTCTACTATTATGACTGGCGACCCTCATCCACTATTATGACTGGCGATCCCCATCCATTATTATGAATAGCGACCCTCATCCGTTATTATGACTGGCGACCCTTATCCATTATTATGAATAGCGACCCTCATCTATTATTATGACTGGCGAACCCCTTCTACTATTATGACTGGCGACCCTCATCCATTATTATGACTGGCGAACCCCTTCTACTATTATGACTGGTGACCCTCATCCACTATTATGACTGGCGATCCCCATCCATTATTATGAATAGCGACCCTCATCCATTATTATGACTGGCGACCCTCATCCATTATTATGAATAGCGACCCTCATCCATTATTATGACTGGCGACCCTCATCCATTATTATGACTGGCGAACCCCTTCTACTCTTATGACTGGCGACCCTCATCCATTATTATGACTGGCGAACCCCTTCTACTATTATGACTGGCGACCCTCATCCATTATTATGACTGGCGAACCCCTTCTACTATTATGACTGGCGACCCTCATCCACTATTATGACTGGCGATCCCCATCCATTGTTATGAATAGCGACCCTCATCCATTATTATGACTGGCGAACCCCGTCTACTATTATGACTTGCGACCCTCATCCATTATTATGACTGGCGAACCCCTTCTACTATTATGACTGGCGACCCTCATCCATTACTATGAATAGCGACCCTCATCCATTATTATGACTGGCGAACCCCTTCTACTATTATGACTGGCGACCCTCATCCATTATTATGACTGGCGAACCCCTTCTACTATTATGACTGGCGACCCTCATCCACTATTATGACTGGCGAACCCCTTCTACTATTATGACTGGCGAACCCCTTCTACTATTATGACTGGCGACCCTCATCCACTATTATGACTGGCGATCCCTATCCATTATTATGAATAGCGACCCTCATCCATTATTATGAATAGCAACCCTCATTCATTGTTATGAATAGCGACCCTCATCCATTATTATGACTGACGAACCCTTTCTACTATTATGACTGGCGACCCTCATCCACTAATTATGACTGGCGACCCTCATCCATTATTATGACTGGCGACCCTCATCCACTATTATGACTGGCGACCCTCATCCATTATTATGACTGGCGACCCTCATCCATTATTATGACTGGCGAACCCCTTCTACTATTATGACTGGCGACCCTAATCCATTATTATGACTGGCGAACCCCTTCTACTATTATGACTGGCGACCCTCATCCATTATTATGACTGGCGAACCCCTTCTACTATTATGACTGGCGACCCTCATCCACTATTATGACTGGCGATCCCTATCCATTATTATGAATAGCGACCCTCATCCATTATTATGAATAGCAACCCTCATTCATTGTTATGAATAGCGACCCTCATCCATTATTATGACTGGCGAACCCTTTCTACTATTATGACTGGCGACCTTCATCCACTATTATGACTGGCGACCCTCATCCATTATTATGACTGGCGACCCTCATCCACTATTATGACTGGCGACCCTCATCCATTATTATGACTGGCGACCCTCATCCATTATTATGACTGGCGAACCCCTTCTACTATTATGACTGGCGACCCTCATCCATTATTATGACTGGCGAACCCCTTCTACTATTATGACTGGCGACCCTCATCCATTATTATGACTGGCGAACCCCTTCTACTATTATGACTGGCGACCCTCATCCACTATTATGAATGGCGACCCTTATGATCAACGAACCTTTTTCCTCCTTATGACTGGCGACCCTCTTCCTTTATTATGACTAGCGACCCTCATGTTTGATTATGAATGGCGACCCCCATCGTTGATTATGACTAGCGACCTCTATGAACAAAGCCCCTTATGAATAGCGACCCTTATGACTATTATGACTAGCGGTCCTTATAACTAGCGGGTATTATGACCAGTGGTCCTTATGACTGGCGGGTGGACCCCGAATATTTCACCAATCGAATGAGAGTGCGAAGCGCAAGCTGAAATTTTTCAATATTCCAGCCTGAAAACTTAACTTAACTTGTATACTTTAAAAAGAGTATTTTATTTCGAAAAAACATGAAAAAGGGCATATTTGTTTTTTAGAATGATAATATTGATATAGATATCATTTACCCAGGGAAGCCACTTCAGTTCTGAAAACTATTCTCCCAGCTATTATTATTTTTTTTACAAGAATGCTTAGAATGTCCAGTTTTCAGGTTGGAAAATCGGAAAAATTTGGCTCACGTTTCTCGCTCGCATCAAGTATTGTTTATTGAGGAACTCATTCTATTTCTGGTTACAAAAAAAGAAGTATGAAATGTCCAGTTTTCAGGTTGGAATATCACAAATTTTAAGCTTGCGGTTCGCGCTCTCATTATTTAGTTCGTGAGATATATATTCTATTCATGAGTCACTAAATGCAGTCCTTAAAAGATTACTTTCTGAAGGCTGTTGCATAAAACTTTTTACCTGAGAAAACTCTGGTAAAAACTGAAAACTAAGGTTAGTCTGATTTCCGCCTATGACTTTAGAGTTTAGTACAGGGCAAAAACTCCTGTAAAAACAACCTGAGTTTTCTCAGGTAAAAAGTTTCATGCAACGGGCCCCAGGTCAGTATATAAACAAATTACAGCTCGCCCTTGCATTAATTCTTTAGAAAGATACACATCTTTCTCACGATTACAAAAAATGCTCCGAATGCTCACTTCATGTCTTGTTACATGAAATGTCTACTAGTTCCAGCTTGCGATTCGTGCTTTCAACATTTCACAAGGATCATTATTAGTATTATTTTTATTTTTATTACCAGCAGAAGCTGTTATTAAAATGACATCCCCTCCAATACAAATCCTATCATCTAGAGGTTGCTCGCACGCTTCCAACACACTTGATCCCCTGCATCTTTAATTAAACCATTTGCTTATAGGCAGCAATTGCTCAGATAAAATCGAAATTAGCCTATGCTTGATCAGGGCGCCATTCTTAATGAAATACATGCTTTGGCCCCAACACACGCATGTATAATCGATCGTTATTACTATCATTGCATAATATCGTGTAATCTTGTAATGACAACATCGTTTTTGTTACCAAAATGAATTATTTTCATTTTCGGAAATACGAACCTTATTTGATTTTCGGATTAACGAACCTTATTTCGTTTTCGGATTAACGAACCTTATTTCGTTTTCGGATTAACGAACCTTCGGAATTACGAACCTTATTTTGTTTTCGGATTAACGAACCTTCGGAATTACGAACCTTATTTTGTTTTCGGATTAACGAACCTTCGGAATTACGAACCTTATTTTGTTTTCGGATTAACGAACCTTCGGAATTACGAACCTTATTTCGTTTTCGGATTGACGAACCTTCGGAATTACGAACCTTCGGAATTACGAACCTTCGGAAATACGAACCTTCGGAATAACCGAACCTTCGGAATTACGAAGCTTCGGAATTACGAATGTATGCGCTTTATTCTCATCCTAATCCCGATATTTTAGTCAATATATTGAACATTGGATTGGAGAAGCTAGTACAATGGATAAGATCTAATAAATTGTCAATCAATGTACAAAAAACGAAATGTATGCTTTTTAGCAATTCTTTAGATAAATTACCATACGACATTAAATTGGACAACGCTGACATTGAAGTGGTCACTACAACAAAAATTTTAGGTCTGATAGTAGACAACAATTTATCTTGGAAAACACACATTGATTTTATATGCCGTACAATTTCACGCAATATTGGTGTTATAAATAAGGTCAAGTTTTTTCTTCCAACTTCTTCCCTAAAAATGCTTTATTCAACATTAATTTTACCCTATCTAAACTACGGGATAATTGTCTGGGGAAATACACATACATCATATCTAGAACGAATATTACTTTTACAGAAAAAGGCATTGCGCGTTATTTTTAATATGTCCTGGAGATCCCACACAGACCAATTATTTATTGACAATAAAATCTTAAAAGTAAAAACATTATATCAATACAACTTGGGTCAATTTATGTATCAATTAAATAATAATATGCTACCATCAATCTTTGATTCTTCATTTAATAAAAACAAAACTATTCATAAATACCCTACACGTCAATCCGAGGAATTTCATTTTCCTCTACCCCGGACAATTCTTGCAAAATCCATCTTCACTTTCGAAGGCCCTCGACTTTGGGGCACTCTTGATAATACTATCAAAGATTCCCCAAGTCTAAATTCTTTTAAATTTAAGTTGAAAAAGTTTCTCCAAGATACTCGTTAGTTATTTTTAACTCTTCATCACTCATACATTATATTTTTCATATATACTCAGCACTACGAGCTGTGAAATATGATATTTTTCGTTTTCCTGTTCTGTAAATTCGCTTTGAGTGTTGGGGCAAGAATCTGGAGACCACTGATCTTGCTATTTTCTCTTATTTTCTATTTCTTTCTTTTTATTTCTTTTAAATTATTCATTCAGATAGATTTAAGTTCAAATGTCTACCATGTTGGGTTTGTGTTTTGTTTACATTCTTCATACGTGTGTTATAGGAGGCTGCATCTTACAAGCTTCGCTTTTTAGCAGCCTCCTCCGTTTCCGACCTGTTATCTTGATTATTATACATAATAAGTTTCTTTGTTTTATTGATTATAATTATATCAAGATGTATGTAACAAAACTATTGTAAATGTAAATGATTGTTGGAAATGGAAATAAATGAAATGAAATGAAATTCATGGCATACAATATTCAAATAGACGACCACAATTTCGTAAATATCCAGTCCACGCGCATGCGTACTCTCATTCCGAAGACGCAAGTCAAGAATTTTGGGGAAAATGTTTTTAACCCCCCCCCCCCCCCCCACCTGATCACGAATTCTGCGAGAACACAACTCTGAGACAATTAAGAGACAATATGTTATCCTGGGGAAATTGTTGCCCGTCAAAAATTTTAAGAAACTATTTAAAACAGTTTCTAATAAATCTTTGTAAATCTTTGATCTATCTATGCCTAATAGTGTCAAGCTGTTCCGGTCATATTTATTTTATCATTCTATTTCCTTCTTTTTTTAGGGGGGGGGGGGGGCTCTCGACACTTGTTTGAGATGCGAGTAATAATTAATATTCTAAGTCGACGTGAATTCTACGAATGGCTTGGGCCTACGAAACGAAAATATGTGGAATCTTATTTTCCCACCTAAAACATCATGAATTGACTCTCTTCCAATTGCAAAAAAGAGGTTTTCATGGTTATTGCAGCAAATTCGTAAGATCAGTAACGATTTATGACATGTGCGTGATTTTTGATTAAGCTACCGTGGTTTTATGAATGCACCCGAACTTCCATTATAGATGCGAACCACAGTTCAGAACAGTGACGCGAACTCTCGATCCGACAGTCAATATGAACATGATGAAGGCACCCATTTGTTTTGGTCGTAGAGGGAGCTATTTAGAATAGATTCTTCGGCCTTTCGACAGAAATTAAGACTTGCAGGAAAGACGAACAAAAGAACGGTGGCATCAAAGGGCCTTTGATGGCGGCCGTTCCTTTGAAGAGAAGGGAACGTTGGGCGGGAAAGCCGAAGCGAAAACCCGGATGCGGGAAGAACGATCAAGAACGGTGCATGGACTTAACGAAGTCTATGAAAAAGGCTTCATAAACGAAGTCTATGAAAAAGGTGCAGTTAGGCTTTCATTTTGATGCCAAATAGTCTCATAATTGGGATTAGTTGCAAACACGGTTTTCGAATAGAAGGCACATCGGGGAACATCAAAGTAACAAGACAGTCACCAGCGCTGACAAAGTGATAATCTCCCCTTGACATACCCCTACCAATCAAGTGGTCATCTTCCTATTGAAATCCGCCACCAGTCAGACCACCTCTATGTTCAAGAATATAGGGTAATCTCCGCAATCAAGAATGGGGTAATTTAAATCTACCTTGACAATGGGGTAAGCCGTTAAATACAGCTTGCAATGCACTGGCCCATGTCATTTTCAACGTCCGGCTTTCGGGGAATTAAAATGAGCATCAAATGGGTAGTTTTCTTGATCTCGTTTTGTCCCCATACTAGAACCTTGATTTTGTTTCTTTTCGTAATGTGCAGTTTGATATGGTTTCCATTATATTTCTCAACATTTCGACATTTAATGTAGTTTAATGCTTGCCTTTATAAAGAGCAATATTACATAAAACCTGCTTGGCGAAGCAGATTATAACATAACGTTCGAATGATATTTTATCAACACATTTTTAATTAAGCATGTAACTTCCCTCTTTATAGGTATACTCTTAATGTAAACATTTGAGTTATATTTATTGCCTACCATCTCTCTGTGCATTTTAATACCCAAATATATCTTAAAAAGGGGTGTTTACCAGGCTAAAGTGAAGGTCCTCATTTGGGTACGAACGACATATTCTCATTAAAATACATGTTGGGAGTTTCAAAGGGGGCACACTTGTGTAAAATGGCATATTTACATTAACAAAATTGATAATGGCTCTCAAAGGGGGGCCGGCACACGGGTCGGATGCCCCCCACCCCGATTCACTACATAACTGTACCCTCCATGTGCAGAATATAGACCCCCGTATAGACCCACTACTTCTTTTAGTAGAGGTCACAAAATAGACCACAATACTTTTGAGAGACAACTATTGTTCAAAATAAATACGGCGCTTATTGGATTGTATTGTGTTACTCCGGCAGGATCCGCACCAGCATGCACTCCATCCTTGTTGATCTAGTATGCTAAATACCTCGGTCACAATTTTGTTCTAAGGCAAGTCGAAAACAGTCATTTTAACAGTTTTTGTACCAGCTAAATATAGGAAATTTGAATAAAATGAATAAAACGGCTGTTTTCGACTCGCTGTATGGCCGCCGTAAAGCAAATATGACCGAGGTATTACCATTTCCTGTACGTTAATTTATTTTTGGTGCACATTTAAATAAGCTATACAGAATGCAGCTATACAATTAAGAGGTGAGGTACAAAGTTGGAAGGGAAACTAGGCCAAAGAGGCTTTCGTATTACGTCGGTAAATTATGTTTACCTTAGACACTGGGAATCTAATTTGCAATAATTTGACAGACACACACTGCAGATTAATTCAGATATTTGATAGGAAGAAGAAATCAACGGCAATATACACGTATTGGTCAAGTCAAACGTGAAGGTAAAAAAAAATAGGTATAGAAAAGTTTTAGAAAAATTCAAAGGAAGAAATGAAATTGGACAAAAAAAAAGGAACCATCAGAATTAAGTTGACAAAATTGAATATTGTATGTAGAACAGGAAAATTGAAAGAAATAATTAAGTCCCCTCCCCCGAGCGGACTGGTTTGAAGGGGTGGGGTCACCATGCATAAAATTATGGTACTCTTGTGGAGGCCTCAGCCCCAGATCCCCTTCGGTTCTGTGGCTCCTGGATGGTAATCAAGAACACTAGGTCACAGAGCACTCTAGATCACAGGGAAAATTTATTTAAGAGAATAAAGACGGATGTCACGGATCCCAGGTAAAAAGATATAGTATAGATATAGTATAGATTTTCCTGTCCAGTGTCATGTCGGAGTCACTTCAATGTGTTAAGTTTCATTTTAATTCACGTGATATTTTTCATCGGTCATTCAAAGTTTAGAATGGGATTAATAGAAGACGCTACAATTCCTTTATAAACACTCAACTCTATTCATGGTCAAGACTACCTCAACTTCGATAATTTCAATATTTATTTTAAGTGCTTTTGATTTCGTTCGAAGGTAAAGATTTTTGTAATGGTCTTAAAAAGTAACGAAAGTACTTTTTGTTCTGAATTTCGGGTAATGAAATTCAAGAATTGTGCATTTAAGCTACAATTACCGATATGACAGCTTGAGCATCCAATTTATTTTTTAAAGTTCAAATTAAGGATATTTTATTCGTTTGTTTTGCACGGCATCTGTATTATGTGCGAATATATAAGTTTCTAGAATTCCAATGTTTAAACAAATGCAGTGGCGTACCTCGGATTTTCCACAATGGGGGGGGGGGGCAAAATCGCCTAAAAAGAGTCCTCAACAGGATATAAAGGACATTTCACAGCTAAAACAAATTGACAAGCAAAAAAAAAAGGTCTTCAACTTCTCGTCAGGGGGGGGGGGGCAGGGATAGGTGGGGGGAGAGTCTGCCCCCCGTAGGTACGCTAGTGAACATCAATATAGTAAGAGGGCTAAATAAAACATAGGCCTATGTTAAGCCCAAATTTGAATTTCAACGCTGCCCTTAGTTTTCAACCTTTTTTCCAGAAAAACGGTTGCATTTTATGTATTTATTGATTTTTGTCACGGTAGCGTTTCAATGTATTACTTTAAATGCCATCATTTTTGGACCAAGGTATGATTTATATTGCATCTTTTGCGTGGGTTTTTGCATTTCCTTTACAAAGATGTTAAGGACAATTCCATATTTTTTCCTCTTCACCCGACAATGCTGACTGTGTGGGCTCAGTGTGATGAAAAAAATCTTACCCTCGCCTGAACACTTACTTTCAGAAATTCAATATGTTAACGGTATGTTTTTCAAAATAAAACAACATGCTCGTGCTAAAGGGCTAAAGCTTAATTGTTCTATTAAAGAAATGAAATCTAAATCTAATTGAAATTTATCATATACTGAAACCCGAAACGAAAAATTCTCCCCCAAAAATGTGAAAGCGTAACTTTTGAGAATTAGTCACTGGACTACGCACACCGATACAAGGACACAACAATATTCAGATCAGTGACTGGAGATCGGGCGTTTAATAGTTTGCCTAAAATGCCGATATCGTGGACATAGAGGGCGATCATGCAGAAACATCTTCTCGGAAAGCCAACCGGGTGGTGTCAAAAGAAAAGATCAAAGCGCACGCTTCCGTTTTCGCTGCAAAAGGGAACGGTGGCGTCTTGAATGGCAAGAGCACTGACCCGTAGGAAAGAAAAATGGACAATGGAACGTTGAGCGGGTTCGCCGTGGAATATAAAGGTAAAGACGCACGCACACCTTTGACAAGCAGCCTAATGTTTCATAAAGTCATGAAAAATGCGTCTTATGTAATATAACATAATTATAATATAATATAACATTTATAATGAACATAATTTATTCATTCCCACTACGTTTCTCTTCTTTTTTCCCTCTTTGTCTCCATTTCCCCGTTTTTTTTTTGGGCCAGCCGATTTTTGGGGGGGGGGGCACGTGCCTCCTCCATGCCCCCCCCCCCCGTAGTTACGCCACTGGCAGATAGAGTGACTGAAATAGAGCAAGTGAAAATACCAAATGTTGAGAAAGAGGTAAAGGATGTTGCCAAGAAACTGACTGATGCCATTACAGCATCGGAAATACATGACCGTAAACAGAATCCATTGTTTTACGGAATCCCCACCACAAGCACCAACAAGTCCCAGAAGAAAGCAATCACCGAATTACGCAGCGCCATTTCCAAGCTTGGATTTTCGCCCCAGCAAGCGGAGGATATCCCGATAGTAAACGCCCACCGCATACCCCGAAAAATTCAAGCTGAGAAAGCTCGATCTGATGCTACACCATCAACACCGGATCCGATCATCGCAAGATTCGTAACGATTTTCGACCGTGACCCCATACTCCAAGCATACTACAAACAGCAGCGAAAACTTCCCCCTGGAACCAAGATGACTTTCACTCTTCGCACAGATCTTCCTCCCAAATTGAAAGAGAAGCGTTACAAGTTGGAGATTAGTGCTTATAGTCCAGGATAGAAGAGGCATAACCTTGTTTTTTATATATACAATAGTTTTTGATGGTTTCGTGTCAATTCGAGGGTGCTGACCGTGAGCATTTCCGCAAAGTGGCAAAATCCAATATGGCCGCCAAAATATGCAAATTACCCATGAAACTCATAAAATTGTCCGCCAGTTGGCTGTGAAATGTATGAAATTGTATGGCAGGAGTGAAATACAATCTTAAGAAATAATTTTTGACAAAAAAATTATTTTCCCGATATTCAACATGGCCGCCATTGTATTCACTATAATGTACAATACGAATAGGTAAAACTAATTTTCACAAAAATGAGCACTAAACTGCAAAAATCGCGATATATGAACGAAGTAATATATGCAAATCATCATTACTAATGAGATATATTATTTATTATGTCAAATGTGGGAACATTGCTGTATTTCGATATCTAAAATAGCCACCACTAGCCCAAACAGTATTTAGTACAATGGCAATGGGGGCCCAAAAATTCACAAGAGTGATCACTAAAATGCTTATTATGAAGATTAAACAGCTGGAATACTGACTATAAACATAATTATTAACGAAATATATTATTAATATGCCATGTATGTGGTGAATGTTGTATTTTTATATTCAAAATGGCTGCCAAAGGCCCTAAAAGTATTATGCAAAATGAGAAATGTGAGAAAAGAAATCACAAGAGTGAGCGCTAAAATGCATATATATGTGATAAATAAATTGAATACTGTCTAAAAACGTATTTTCTAACGAAATATATCATTCAGGTTTCAAGTTTGTGTTAAATACTGTATTTTGACTTTCAAAATGGCCGCCATCGACATTAACTGTATTATGTATAATGCAAAGTGGGAAACCAATATTCACAGGAGTGAGCACCATAAATGCACGTAATAGTGATCTATGAGTAAAATATTGTCTGAAAGCATAATTTATATTAAGATATATCATTTATTCTGCCATTTAGGTGATAAATACGGTTATCTTAAAGTCAAAACGGCTGCTACAGTCCCTAACGGTATTATGCACAATATGAATGGGAACAAATCATTTCAACAGAATTTCGCTTTGCTTGGTCAAATGGTGATGTATTACTGGAATGTCTGAAAACATGATTTATAACAAAATATATCATATCTTATGTAATTTAGGTGATAAATACTGTATTTCAACATTCCAAATGGCTGTCATATGCCCTTTTTGTGAACATTATTTGTCTCCATCCAAATTGTATATTATACGATATTTCCCTAGGTGGCCATTTTCAATTTAAAAATGCAGCATTTATCACCTTAATCATACATCATTATGATATATCTCGTTAGAAACCGTGGTTTTAGACAATAATTCACCCTTACATCACAATTCACAATTATATGCAATATTTCGAGTCAAGAAAAGCCAAATTCTGTCAAAATTATATGTCCCATGTTACAATGTACACAATACTTTTAGGACCTATGGCAGCCAATTTGGACTTGAAAGTACAGCATTTAGTACCTCCACCATGCCCACGACCAATATGTGCTGTATTTAGTTAGAAATAATGTTTAAGACAATATCTTTACTCGTACATCACAGTTATCATCATTATATGCATTTTATGATTCTCACTCTTGTGAAAATTAGTTTCCCTGTTCGTATTTTACATTTAGTTAGGGCGTGTAGAGGTTATTTTTAATGTCAAAATACAGTATTTATCACCTATATGGAAGAAGAAGTGCGATGATTAAAAAAAAATGTTTTCAAATAACATTTTACTCATACAACACGATTATATGGATGTCATAGTCAAGCAAATGCAACTTCTTACAAAATTATATGTCCCAATTCACATTGTAGATACTGTTAGGGTCTATAGGGGGCCAATTTAGAATTTCATAAAACAGTATTTATCTCATGCATGACAAAAGAAATGATACGTCTTGCTATAAAACATGTTGTCAGACAATATTTTACTCACAAATCACAATTACATGCATCTTATGTTTCTCAATTCGCATTATACATGATGAATATAGGGGCTATGGCGGCCATTTTGAATTTCAAAATACAGCATTTATCACATAAATGGCATATTAACAATTATGTTTTTAGTCAGTATTCCACTCGTTTATAATAATATGCATTTTAATGCTCAATCTTGTCATTTTTTTGGCCCCGGCCATTGCCATTGTACATAATGCTCTTTGGGCCAGTGGCGGCTATTTTTAATATCATAATAAATACTATATCTCATTAGTAATGGTGATTTACATATATTACCTTGTTCATACATCGCGATTTTTACAGTTTAGTGCTCATTTTTGTGAAAATTAGTTTTACCTATTGGTATTGTACATGATACTGTATACAATGGCCTATGGCGGCCATTTTGAATATCAGGAAAATAAATATTTTGTCAAAAATTATTTTTTAAGATTGTATTTCACTCCTGCCATACAATTTCATGCATTTCACAGCCAATGTGCGGACAATTTTATGAGTTTCATGGGTAATTTGCATATTTTGGCGGCCATATAGGATTTTGCCAATTTGCGGAAAATGCTCAAGTTTACACGAGTGGCATCATTCAGATTCGTAATCAGCACCCTCGAATTGACAAGAAACCATCAAAAAATATTGTATATATAAAAAACAAGGTTTGGTCAATTTTCTATGGGGCCAATCCTGGACTATTATAGGCTGAGGAGAGAACAAGGAAAATCTACAAGAATTCGACTAGTAGGAACTGATTTTTCACTTGAAACGCGTAACAAAGGCCAAAAGAAGCACCATGGGTTAAACATGTTGACTAAATTATAACAAGCCTGTGCCTGCCAAAGTACCTTGATAAGCTGACACACTACATCTGGATAGATGGTATTTTCGTGACACTTTTTTATAGACTATACCAAGATTTATAGATATCTTTTGAGTTGAATTTCAAAGTCAGCTATTATTCACTTTAAAGTGAAAGAACTTATTATTTCTAGACCATATCAATAATATTTTGCTTTCATTTGATATTACATCAAAATTGGTCATGGTTTTCTGATTTACTGCAGTTGGCTATTCCGGCCGGAGAGTATAGAGCTCTGGCTGGGCAGTTAATGGTGGGTCGGGTAAATGTGACTCATGCATGGTGTATTCTGGCTTATTACAACTTTCTTTGGTCAAAAATAAAGCAAACTGGGATTTTCTACAAACTTATGCAAATAAACTGAAATTTGCTTATTGCTGTTCATGTACATCTCAGTGTGCCTGCATGTAGATGAAAAGAAAAAAGTGTTAAAACTAGTCAAAGGACCAAAGTAACATGAATGAAGTAAAAAAAAATTGTTAAAGCTAGTCAAAGGACCAAAGTAACATGTATGACGCAAATAGAAAAATTGTTAAAGCTAGTGAAAGGACCAAAGTAATATGTATGAAATAACTTCATAATGTTTTCATTTAAGAAAAACAACGGTTCAAAAATGTATTTTTAGCTTTTATTTATTCATTTATTTTGCTCATGCATTGGAGCAACCACCGGTAAGGAGTACCTACAGGTATACGCATGCAGTGAAAAGTATTCAATATATTTCAGGTCTGATATTAGAGACTATACTATATCTGCAAATTCTTTTTCAGGCCTCACCTGTTTTTAATGTAATTTACATTATTTCAAATTACTAATGACATGCCTGTGCAGTAACAAAACGTTAATTACTCTAAACATGTCTAAATACACATGCATACCATTTTCTCCTCCTTGCTGCATATTGCAATATGAAGGCCAGTATGATATTGGAAAGGTCTTATGATTTGAGAAGTTAAGAAAGTTACTTATTACTTATTATTTTCAGCTGTAAAGTATTATGAAAAGTTGTGACTTTAAGTGGGTTGGATACCTTGTCACAATGTCAAGCTTTATGGAAGAATTTTACATGTATGTTCGATATATTGTCTACGTACATGAAATTGTAGATGTCTTTGTTCTATGTTCGTACAAAGAAAAAACCCACAGTAGATGCGTTACAACTTTAGGAAGAAATGTCTTGCAGAAAACATTTTATGTTAAGCTATCGAGTGTTTTTTATAAGGAAACAAGAATGTTGTTTTATTATGGCTGATGTCAAAATAATAACGGTAAATTGTAGAGGACTAGGTGATAAGAATAAAAGGAAGGATGTGTTTGATTACTTATGCCGTAAAAATGGCTCAATCTATTGTTTACAAGATACTCATTTTGATGCAGGATTATCTGACATAATCAAACAAGAATGGAATGGAAAAGGATTTTTCAGTTTTGGAAATACACAATCAAGAGGAACTGCCATTTTATTCAATCCTAAACTTGATTTTACAGTAAATCAAACAAAAATAGATCCTGTAGGAAACTGGGTAATTTTGGATTTGGTAATGGTTTCACTGAAATTCACATTGATATCATTATACGGACCAAACGAAGATAATCCTGATTTTTACGAAAAGATAGGGAAAATTGTAACTGATTTCGATAATCCGCATATCATTATATGTGGTGACTGGAACTTAACACAGGATCAAAATATGGATAACTATAATTATGTAAACATAAACAACCCCAGAGCTTAGGGAGTGGTTGAATAAAAAAAAAAAAAAATGAATTAATTGATCCATGGAGACAACAAAATCCATATGTTAAACGTTTTACAGGGAAGAGAACATCTCCAGTAAAACAATCCCGTTTGGATTTCTTATAGTGTTCAAAGGAGCTTTTGTCTATTTTAAAAGAAACAGATATACATGTATTGCCTGGTTATCGAACAGATCACCCAATGGTCACTTTAAGTCTTAGATGCTCTGATTTGGCAAGAGGTAAGGGATACTGGAAATTTAACAACTCTCTCTTAGAAGATCAAGCGTATACAAACTTAGTAGTTGAAAATATTATTGATATCAAAAAACAATATGCTGTATCTCCATACATAAAAGAGAAAATTCAAGATATACCAAGTCAAGACCTGCAGCTGACTATAAATGACCAATTGTTTTTTGAAGTCTTACTAATGGAAATAAGAGGTTCAACAATATCTTATTCTGTGAAGAAGAAAAAAGACATGATTGAAGAAGAAGTTTTGTTAGAAAAGAATATACAAAGATAAGAAAGTGAACTGAGCTTTAATCCCAACAGTGATCTAGAAATACAAGTATTAGAAAAACGTATTCTACTTCAAGATATAAGAAATGTGAAATTGAAAGGTAAAAATGATAAGAGCGACTATAAACGCCATTGCATATGGAGAAAAACCTTCCAAGTTCTTTTAAATTTGGAGAAGAAAAGAAATGTTGAGAAAACTATGTCGTCTATAACTTTGAGCAATGGATCAGTTGTTGACAACCCAAAAGAAATAACAGATGAATGTAAAACATTTTATTCAAAATTATTTTGTAACAAAGATCATATTTTAGACACAGAGAGTTTTCATGACAGGTTAAAGAATTTGGAGATAAACAAATTAAAAGACTATAACATGAAAAGACTAGGTGGTCCTTTAACCTATGAAGAAGTGACTGAAAGTCTTTAAAAAAATGAAGAATGGGAAGGCCCCTGGTTCGGACGGATTTACAGTAGAATTCTTCAAGTGTTTTTGGAAAGAATTGGGACATTTTTATGTCAGAGCAATTAACTATTCTTATAAGACAAAGAAGCTCTCAAATTCACAAAGATTGGGAATTATTTCTTTAATACCCAAAGGAAAGAAACCTAGACATATTTACAAAACTGGAGACCTATAACTCTTTTAAACACGTCATATAAAATTGCATCTTCTGCTATAGCCAATAGAATTAAAAATATATTGCACGAAATTATCCATGAAGATCAAAAAGGGTTCATGAAGAATAGATATATTGGAGAAAATATTCGTATTATTTATGATACTCTCCATGAAAGTGAAGAATTAAATACTCCTGGGATGTTGTTATTACTTGACTTCGAGAAAGCTTTTGATTCAGTTTCACATAATTTTTTATACAAAAGTCTTAGAAACATTTAATTTGGGGCCTTCCATTCATCAGTGGATTCAAACGTTTTATAATGATAATATGTCTTCAGTATACATAAATGATCATTTGTCAGAACGTTGTCAGGCTGTAGGCAGGGTGATCCCATTTCCTCATATTTATTTCTGTTATGTGCTGAAATTTTAGCAGTTATGCTTCGTCAAAATGATTGTATCAAAGGAATTGATACTAAAGGAAATATTCGGGCAATTACTCAGTATGCAGATGATACAACCCTCTTTTTAGATGGTCCGAATGAATCTCTGAACAGTGCCCTTTCTGTTATTGTAATTTTTTTATTCACTTTCAGGATTGAAAATTAATGAAGGTAAAACTAAAATTGTTTGGATTGGATCAAAAAATATAGCCTATACAGAATTAAAAAAAAAATGAAACTCGTGGGTTGATGATGGCTGTTTCACTTGTTTAGGTATAAACTTTTCTTTAAATTAAGATAACATTGTATCTCTTAATTACATACCTGCCCTAAACAGGGTGAAGCGCCTAATTCAAGTCTGTTCAAATAGAAACATAACCCCACTAGGTAAAGTAACTCTTGTTAAAAATCTTTTTCTTTCACAATTTAATTATTTAATTTTGTCTTTACCAAATCCATCGCCTGTGTTTATAAAAGAGCTGGAATGGGTTCTGTTCAGGTTTTTGGGGAATAAAAAACCTGATCGTATCAAAAGAATTCAGATTTGTAATTCCTATATGGAAGGTGGTGTGAAAATGGTCAATATTGAATGTTTCTTTATGTCATTGAAATTAACCTGGATACGAAGAATGCATAATGGATTCATGGATAATATATGCTTCAATTCTTTCTTGCATGCCATCCCTTTTTCAGACCCCAATTTTTTTTACTTTATAGTCATGGCTATTTAGAAAATTTTGTTGATATAATAACAAACCCTTTTTGGAAAGATGTACTCTCCTCATGGGTTTTTTTCGGAAAGCAAATAGATGTTCAAGTAGAAGAGAATTCTTTTCTGAACTCCTATGTCATAATGAAGACATAGTTATTAACAGAAATCTAGTTAACTTTAGGCACTGGAGTCAAAAGGGTTTAAGATTTGTCAACGACTTAATAGGAACAGATGGTCAGGTTTTAAGTAGACAAAGAATTATTGAAGTGTACAATGTTTCCATTGATTACCTTACATATTTCATTATAAAACAAGAGATCAGTGAAAAGTTAGAGAGTTTTTCGCAACCTGATAACGATTTTGTGAAGTTAACCACTCCATTGAGACCAAATGTCATTACTGTATTGATGAAGCAAAATAAAGGTTGTAAAAATATTTATGTTCCATTGGTGAAAGAAAAGGTATCTAATAACTTTCAAAGAAAAGAAAAATGGGAAGAGAGAATCGGAAAACAAGTCTCACTGGAGAAATGGCGTTGTTTTAATTCTATACCATTTCAAGTAATGACAGATGTTTCAATCAGGTGGTTTCAATATTGCTTAATTAACTGTATTATTCCAACGAATTTGTATTTGTGCAAAATCCAAGCTAAAGCAAGTAGTACTTGTACTTTCTGTACCTCCCAAGTTGAAACTATTGAACATCTGTTCTTTGAATGCCACTTAGTTAAAAAAGTATGGGCATACTTTGAAAGGAGACTGTTTGAAAGATGCAAATTAGTATTAAAACTAACCATGGAAAATGTTCTTTTTGGAATTACTCCCATTAAAAATTTTTATGTACAAAAGCACAAACAACATTTTCCCCTTGCAATTTAGTAATCTCTGTCATTTTAACTTCAATTCGGATATTCATAAGTATAGTACGAGAAACGCTACCCAAATTCATTTACCGAAACATAGAACCCGAAGATACCAGTACGATATTCGTTACTCTGGGCCAAAACTTTGGAACAGTTTACCAGCCCACCTACAAAACTCTCGTTCTTTGCAATCTTTTTCTTATAAAATGAAACTTTATTTAAATGCAGATCATTGACATGTTGACATGCTTGAAGTACCTTCCATTTCTATTGTTAATTAATGCACATGCCTTACCTGTTGCTATGCTAGACAAATGTCAGTCAAGCTCTACATACATGTACCAATGTCACGTCATTGCGACCAATTTACTCTTTTGTTCAAATGAACTTCTAATGCCTACATTTCTTCTCCCTCTTCTCCATCTGCTGTATGTTTCGTTTATACTCTTAACTTTCTTTTTTTTATATGCAATTACATATGATGTCATTACGTAACTTGTTATTTACTTGTATCTGGCGACCCCAAATCAAGCTCTGCTTTTCGGGTTTTCGCCTCCTTCAAATTTGTATCGAAATATATACTGTATTCGTTACTATGTCAAATATTATTTTGTATCTGTTTGAAGGAAATAAATGTGATTTTCAATTCAAATTCAAAAAATATAATAGAGCCTTAAATACACTGATAATTTCGATAAAATGGATGATATATAAAATCAAATTAGCTGGGATTCGTCTTATGCCACAGAAAATCCTCAACGAGTTAAAGAATTATTTTTTGTACGAAAAAGCTATTTCATGTGAAAATATGCAGCAAGCATCTTTTGAAAAGTGTTGGTCAAATTTTATTAATCTTTTCGACTAATGTCGAAAAGATTTTCTTTCAACAATTTGCGACATACAATTTTGCATCTTTATCTCTCGTTCTCTACATAAATTAAAGCTTTGGTTTTTTTTTGTGCTTTTGGTACCGTAAATGATTTATTTTATCATAAGACTGAATTATCAGCTTTTGTTGTAATACTGTTAAACACTCACTATCTGATTATTTTTGTACATTGACTGAAAACAAATGTAAACTGAAGCCATATTAATTGTGAAAGCAGATGTACATGTAAACTGATTGTTTATTGAATAAAACACCCTACTGTGGGTGAAAAAGAAATTGGAAAAAAAAGAAAAAAGGGGGGGGGGGCTCTGACTCTAGACCCTCAAAAGTTCAAGAACTGGAGAAAAAAAATATTTAAAAAAGAGAAAGAAATTGAGAGGGTAAAGGGTTCAATTAGTCATTTGTTTATATACATGTATGTTTGCTAGGTACCACTTGGTACAAGTAACTGCAGTACGAGGGGGGGGGGGGGGGGGCGGGGCGTGCACCCCATGAAAGTCGAGGCGGATAATATAGGTTTTCCTGCTCTATTTAAGATTAAAATCATTTAATTTAATGTTATGATCATTTGAGTTCGCGATAGCCATGGTCGCTAAGGCGATTTGTCTTTGTAATTCATAACTTGTCACTTGAATGTATTCTCCGTGCAATATATATCTTATCATCAAAATTACTAGAATTTAAAAAGTATGAAATGGGCATTCGAAATCAGATGTTGCATGGCGTGGTAGCTGTTCAAATGAATTAACATATAGGTAAGCATGACTTACATTAGTACATTTAATTTTACATGTTAAAGAGACAACTAATTTGAAATCTAGGTGAATATTCGGTGATCATGGTGATTGCATTTCATGTACAGACCTACTTTTCCTGTTAGTAATATTTGAAATAATGTTATGAAATGAAATGGAATATGTGAGCCCGATGTACACTTTCCTGTCTCTAGATGTCACTACCTCGGCTTCATAGATGACATTGGTGGCCATGCACTTTCCAGGAATCGGGCAGTCTTATTTCTGCAGTTGCAGAAGTCCTTGGCTTGGTCTTTGCTAGTGTCTGTAATCTTGTTGCTGTGGGCTTTTATTGCTGTGGCCACATTGTCCATGCAGCTATAGCTGACTTTCAGCGTGTTCCTGTTGCAGACCTTGTTGAGCTGGTGTTCTTTTGGGAAGTGCTGTTCTACAAGGGTCATCTATGAAGCCGAGATGGTGACATCTGGAGACAGGAAAGTGTACATCGGGCTCACATCAACTCCATTCAAGACAAGGTACGCAAACCACAAAGCAAGCATCACCAATCGGGGGAAACGGCACCAAACTGAGCTCAGCAAGTACGTATGGAGATTGAAGGATGAAGGAACTCTCTACTCAGTCAAATGGAGAATCGTAAGACATGTACAGCCCTACTCACCAAAAACAAAGAGGTGCAACCTGTGTCTGTGGGAGAAGTACCACATAATCACGGCCAAGAGAGCAGCAATGATAAACTCAAGAACAGAACTCATTTAGACTTGTAAACACAAGAAGAAATTTTTCCTTTCAGGTTATGGTTAACCATAGAACACCCCCCCCCCTTATGTGTCAAACCCACTCCACCCCAACATTACCCCCAATCCTCCTTACTCAGTTTAAAGAATAGCTATTACCTGTTCACTGTAGTCATTTATCCCCTTACATTGTGTCTTTTGTTTGTTTGCTTGACTGAACTAGAGTTATTGTTCTCTTTAGCTTTACTTTCGTTCAACATTAAATTTGATTTAGTTGCTGATGAACTCTCAGGGGAAACAGTCTGTACAACTAAAATCTAAGCAACTCGCTCCTTCCTATTATTATATTATATATATATATATAGAGAGAGAGAGAAACAACATTGAAGATAAGTAGATTTTGTTATATCCAATTGTATGTTCACATTATAGTTCTCATTAGAACATTGCAGTAATTGAACAAAACAAAACAAAAAAAATTATCGGAATGGTCCAAAGTGGACCTAACCTCCTTTGCAACTAAACTCTTCCATTGCTCATGCATTTAATTATTTCTTTGTCACCAATGTTGGCCCTAACCTGGCATCTAAAATTGCAACTAAAGTCAATGACGTTTATACATATTTAGATAACCATGCCGGACGTTCTTTATGTTTTAATCCTAGCAATATTCACGAAATTGTAAAACTTGTTCAAACTTTTTAGTCTAGAAAATCTAGTGGTCATCATGGTAAAATTATATTTTTACCGAAATAAATGATTAATTATTTTGCTTCCCACTTTCATATGATTTCAATTTATCTCTTTCAAATGGAATTTTCCCCTATTAACTAAGAATTGCAGAAATAATTCCATTTTACAAATTAGAAGATCCTTTTCAAATGTCAAACTAAATTAACATTTCATTATCATTTAGTATATCCAGATTGATTGAAAACAATCTATTATAAACGACTACTAGTATATTCATTTATTGACACAAATTGTCAATTCCGCATGTACGGCTTAAGGGAAACATCTTTTTATTGACTGTACAATCTTAATTTTACACGACAAATTAACAGATACTGAATCTAGTGAGGGTATTGATACTATGAATTACCATATCTTTCAAAGTAGAAATTAAAGACTTGGGGCCTCGGTTGAATCGTTGTATCATGGTTCAATGATTGTCTAACCAACATACGTCAATATGTTAGCATTATTTCTAAATCATCCCAAGTTTGATGTGCTTAGTGTGCAGTACTTCAAGGATCCATCTATGTTCTCTTTACAGGTGACACAAATGTATTTTTCACACACAAATTTAAACACGCTTGTAAAAATACTCAATCAGGAATTACATAAATTGTATATGTGGTTTTAATATAATGAACTTTCCTCAAACATTATTTCGTGGTTCCATTAACATAAATAATATACATGTAAGTCTAGTTAGGGGTATGAATCGACTGTAATTTAACTTGGAAAAGACACATTCTTAATGTTCGCACATTAGTTGCCCAAGCTATTGGTATATTATCCAAACTCAAATGTTTTCTTTCCCAAAAATAACTTTATATGCCGTACAATTTTTTTTCTTTGGAAAAATTCATATTACACTTTGTTGTGGGGTAATAGGAATAACATAAATATAGATTTAATTTTCATCCCAAGCGGAATATTTAGCTCGTACTAGTCCTCCTTTTTCGGAACCTCAAAATATTGAAAATAAACGACACACATACTTTCTAAACTGCCATCTTAATGTACAAGTTTTCCATTATTGCCATAATAGGCGAGCGGCCAGAGGCCAAAATTTGGGACTTTAATCCCCCCGACTGGATCAAAGCAAAAACATGCATCATTTTAAAGGAAATTTTCTGAATTTTTCAGAACTGAGAATTAAAAGTGTCGCAGAGTGTAGCTTCACCATGGAAACCATAGGCCACGCACATTTTTGTTATAAATACAAAGCAGCAACTTATTATTTATATTTGTTAATTAATTGCACTAATTTATATATAAATACAGAATTTACAAGGTTAAAATCACTACAGATTGAATGACATGTTAACGCATAGCAACTAAATATATATTTCATAATATTTGATTTCAAAACTGTTGCCTAGCAACATTATTTTCCCTAGCGACCATATTCACTTTTCAATATTCTCTTATTTTTTAGAAGATTAATTAATTTTATCATTTTTTGTTTTTAATTTGTAAAAACTAATGAGGAAGGTGAATTTTGATGAAAAAGTGATAAAAGAGGAAGACTAGGGTGTATAATGCATTCATGATCATGAAAAATTGCATTATACTAGTTTGATTAACCCCTGCATGTGAATGATATCACTTATAATTTATTTGTGTGTATTTACGACTATACGCATCATTTAATGGATTTTATGATATTGTTATAAATCATTCTTAGATACCCTGC
The DNA here is from genome assembly GCF_018143015.1 of Lytechinus variegatus. Classification (NCBI taxonomy): domain Eukaryota; kingdom Metazoa; phylum Echinodermata; class Echinoidea; order Temnopleuroida; family Toxopneustidae; genus Lytechinus; species Lytechinus variegatus. Next base: position 2,051,088 of record NC_054743.1, read on the forward strand.
TGTGTCATGTCATCTGTTCTAATCTAAATAATTGAGTATTCAGATATTTTTGTTACCTATGAAAAACATTTTATGTTTCCTAGCAACAGTATTTTCCCTAGCAACCATCACTTTTTGGCGATGATATTTCAAGCCTTTAACCTCCCAAAAATTCCTGTTTTTTTGGTACTCAAAATGCATCTTATATTATTCTAAGCATTTATCGCGGTGATGACAATTAATTTCACACATCTGGCCAGACAGTTGGCATATTGAGAGAGGGCATGGCTGTATGAAGACGATTTTTCCTTGGGGTAGCTGACGACTAAAAAAATTCCAAGAAACAAAGCGAGGGAGCGAAGCTACTGAGTTTGGCAAGAGGTGCCTTTTCATAGTAAATTGAAAGATATCATGCACACTTTGGGATATTTTTTGAAAACTATTACTTTCGCTGCATACGGCAATGGGAGAGGAAATAGGTATTATTAACAATATCATTTAGGTTGTTATTTGGAACATTTTAGTATACAACATTTATTAGGAAGGGTAATACATATCCAAAACCAACCAATAAAGTGTAAAGTGTCTGCAATAGGAAAGCGAAATTATTTATCAGTATGGCATACGTAATTCCTAAACTGTAGTGATTGTGAACTAAAAAGCTTATTACTTTATGGGGGAACCTCCTAAATTATGTAAACCACAACGATCTATCAAATCACAATGATCTATCAAATCTATCTGCGATTCTGGCAATTTTCCTGTGTTGTTGCAAGGTTCTGTATTTTTCTTTTATTATACCAATGCATCCATGGGCAATGGGGCAGTTAACACAATAATCTACTTGCAGACCTTCAAGCAGGATTGCTGGTTCATCTGCACAACCTGATGAAAAAAGCTTTTCAATGATCACCTGCCGTGATTTAAACATAGACCAAGAGATCGTCAGTGTGCCGTACATGTATCAAGTAGACAACGAAAATTGCTCTAATCTGAGCCTGTTGCTCATTAGAACCGGCTATTACCTGGACATTCTATATGGGCATTACTGATTCCAGCATTTAATTAGCATGTGGAATATCTTTTCAAGTATAATTAATCAAGGGGAGGGCCTATTATTGTCTCATCAAGCTAAAGAGCAAATTCCTAACCACTGAACTTATGAGTATTCCTTTCAGTTTTTCTATAAACCTCCTAACCAATCTTTCTCCCTTACTCGAGAAGCCACCTCCGATCTAGGAAATGTAATTATTGGGCATTTCAACTGTCACAGCATTATCTGGGGGTTCGGAGAAACCCCGGGAGAAACAAACGAGATGGAGAACTTGTGGAGAACTGGTCACATGCAAATTAGATTGCATCACCCGACAAAATTTGAGAAAGTTGTGCTTGACCCTCTCCCGCACAATCAACATCGACCAATTAGGCTGAAGGTTTTGATTTGATTTTATTGTTTACTTCTGCAATTACATCATTCGTATATAATACATTTTCCATAACAAAACAAACATAGTATATTGAGAACTTTTTTTGGCATGAATCATAACTAAATGTACTAAGATTATCATTAGAAACAAAACTGATCTCATACCAAATTAGTTAACATTTACAATTTGCAGGAGAAGGATTGTCATTATAAGCAGATTGCTTGAAAAAATGACAACCCCAGGTTAGAAATCATTGATTAATATAATACGATAATACAGCAGAATCGATAAACAGTACATTTCATGAAAAACAGCAGTAATGTAATTTCAGCAATGAAGATGGAGATGATAAGGATGAAGATGATGGTGAAATGGTGAAGATGAAGGCGATGGAGAGGATGATGGTGATGATGCTTTAATGATGACACATCGACACAGAAATTTTACTTCAAATATTCTGATATCAACATAGATTTAACGTTTGCCTTAAATGAGTAAAGAGACGTGGATCTTTTTATAGATTCAGGTAGAGAGTTCCACAAATCAGGACCATGGTGTCTTATGGATCTCTGCGCAATAAGCAATTTGGGGTCGATTAAGTGGAAATTAGAAGAGTTCCGCGTAGGGTATGAATGGATAGATGTGTTTATAGTATAAAAATTGTGAAATGAAGGTGGGAGCATGTTATTTACGTATTTAAACATAAGCAGTAAGCTTTGAAATGAGTTTATGTCAAAAATAGTTAGAGTCTTTAGTTTATGGAATAATGGATTTGTGTGTGATAAATATTGCGAATTAGTACAAATTCGAATTGCTTTTTTCTGTAATAAGTATATTATATTAATTTTAGTTTTTGCACACGTTGCCCAAACTATATTGCAGTACGATATATACGGCAATATTAATGAATTGTATAGTAGAACGAGTGTAGTATGAGGAATTATGTTTTTCATTTTGTAAAGTACACCTACGTTTCTGGAGATGTTAGTAGTTATACAACGTATATGTTCATTCCAATTTAAATGTTCATCTATTGTGACACCTAAAAACTTTGTTTCTTTTTTCCTTTTGAGTGGAATATTATCTATGCTTATGTCGTATGGAAACTCAGTAATATGTGAACTTGTATGCGTAAAATACATAAAGTTTGTTTTGTCTATATTAAGTGAGAGCCTATTACATTTAAACCATAAAGATAGTTTAGGTAATTCACGATTAAATGTATCTACTAAAGTTTCTAAGCTAGTGTTTGAACAAAAAATGTTTGTGTCATCGGCAAATAATACAAATGATAATAAAGGCGTTACAGTAGTCAAATCATTAATATATATAAGGAAAAGTAAGGGGCCAAGGATCGATCCTTGTGGAACTCCGCATTTTATTGACTGAAAGTTAGAAGAAATATTGTTGTGAGTGACATATTGTTTTCTATCAGACAAATAACTCTCAAACCATGATAGTGCGATTCCCCGAATTCCATAATTTTCAAGTTTTTTAAGTAAAATCTGGTGGTCAAGAGTGTCGAATGCTTTGCTTAGGTCCATGAATACTCCTATTATGTGTTCTTTATTTGTCATTGCATTTGTAATTTTATCGTATATTTGTATTAAAGCCTGATCAGTTGAATGCCCTTTCCTGAATCCATATTGGTTTGAATTTAGAAACTGAAAAGTATCTAGGAACTTATAAAGTCTTTTGTGAATAATCTTCTCTAATATTTTGGATATGCTGGGGAGAATAAAAATAGGCCTATAATTTGTTGTTTCGTGTGGATTGTCTTTTTTTAAAACAGGAGTAACCTTTGCAATTTTTAGGGAATCTGGACATTTACCGGTGCTGATCGACAGATTAAAAATATGACACAATGGAGAGACAATATAATGTATGATCTGCTTAAGAAGGAAAGTACTAATTCTATCATATCCCTGTGATTTGCTGGATTTGAGATTTTTTGTTATTTCAATTATTTCCTGAACATTTGTGGGGTTAAAGAATACGGAAGAATTGATGGGTGTGGGAAGAAATTTTGCAAAACTTTGGTTTGGTCTGGCAAGGTTGTTAGCCAAAGAGGGTCCTATGTTAACGAAAAAGGAATTAAAGGTATCAGCTACATCATCTGAATTTATTGCAGCAGCATGAACTGTGAAATTGTCTTTAGGTAATACTTTGGGTTTCTTGCCAATCAAATCATTGATTATCTCCCATGTGGCTTTCATGTTTGATTTAACTTTGTTAAGTTTCTGGGAATAAAACAATTTGCGAGAAGCCCGAATTATATTGGTTAGTCTATTTCTATAAGTTTTATATTTATTTTTGTTTTGAATAGAAGGGTTCTTTAAAAATGTCTTGTATAGTTTATTTCGGGTATGTATGGATCGTAGAATAGCTTTAGTAATCCATGGCATTTTTGCTTTTCTTTTTTTGATAGGTGATAGAGGAAAATTTTTATCGTAATATTTCTGCAATTTTTGGTTAAAATTTGTGTAAGCAATATCTGAATTTGACTCATTAAATACATCTAACCATTCCTCAATCGCAAGATCACTTTTAAACGATTCAATATTGATTGGTGTTTCTTTACTGTACATTGTAGATTTAGGTGAATTTTCTTTTGAAATATCATTATCACATAATAAAAAACCGGTAAATGATCAGCTATATCAGATATTATTAATCCGCTGGAAGTATCTCTGTTTAGTATGTTTGAAAATATGTTGTCGATAAGTGTTGATGAATGGCTATCAATTCTGGTCGGTTGATCTATGTGGGGATAATAACCAAATGAATGCATAGTGTGTAGGAATAAATCGTTTTCATTATTTTGGGATAACAGGTCAATGTTAAAATCACCCATTAAATATATTTGTTTATCTTCTTTTGTTATGGTATGAAGGCATGTTTCAAGCTCTTCGCAAAATAAATTTGCATTGCCTTGAGGGGGTCTGTAAACTAACCCAATAATTATATTTTTGCCTTTCGGCTTCATGATTTCTAAGAATAAAGTTTCACTTTGTTTTAATGATATTTCTTTTCTTATTTTAAACTGCAAATGTTCATTGATGTAAAATGCTACACCACCTCCTCTTTGATCTTCACGATCTCGCCTAATAAGATTATAGTTTTGCAAGTTGAATATGTTAGGTGAATTATTATGAAGCCATGTTTCCGTGACACCAATAATGGAGAATTTTAAATTATTTAGAGAAAAGAGTAATGATTCCAATGATTCAAAGTTTTTGTTGAAACTTCGGGCATTAACGTGAAGCAAACTGAATTTGTGTTCTGTGTCTCTAAATTTAGAAGTAAAATCTTCAGTTGAGTAATATTTATTACATGATGCATTGTTTGTATTGAAAATAGAAAAAATGTCTATGTCATTACTCGTGAAGAAAAAATGATATTACCAAGATTTTAAGATCGAAGATATGATAACTGGTTTGTATGTAAATTTTCTGTGCCGTAACAGTATGATGACGGTGATAATGGTGATGATGATGGTGGTGGTGGTGATGATGATGATGATGATGATGATGGTGATGATGATGATGATGATGGTGGTGATGATGATGACAATGATAGCAAATCATACGGGAGGTCAATGAAGTCATAACCTGCGAGCATCTGGCCACCTTTACGTTAACAGAAAGTAGAACCAGAATTGTTGTAATCACATAAGTGAATAAAGAAATGAAACCTGTCTAAATAATTCTATAAATATTTCTCGATAAACCTTGGTCAAAGAACCAAACATAAATTTAAAAGAATAGTAAAAATCGGAATACATGCAGTGTAAAATTGCGGGTAACAGATCGATTAAATTCAGTACAGGTATTAAAGAGCATCTCTTGTTTGATTACAATTAACGAAATTAAGCAAACATGTGGTGAGAAGCAAGGCTAGTACAATGCCTTTGAGAAAAATGGATACAGAAACAGTTATAAACTAAAATGATTTAAAATAAATACCACTGAGCATGTACTTGCAAGATATTGACAGCAAAAAGTATTTAAAGGCTCCTTCGTATATTGAAAATAAATTAGACAAACTGTTTTTTCCTACATTACAATAACTGTAATCGGTTCGATTGACTTTACCTGTGTTGTAATGTTAAATTTTGTTATGTATCAATTTAATAGATTGCAATATCACCAAAGGTAAAAATAAAGCAGGCATCAAGCCGTCCAGAATGCAAAGAGTGTATAATGGTGAACTTGGCAGCAATCGATTGCTGGTAATCAAATAGTAAGCCATTAATCTTGAAAGTTATTTTCTCAAGTGTGAATTCCAGCAATCGATTGTAAGTATTTCTTTAGCCTTTGCCTGTTTTGAATCATTAAGTAGTTTAATAAATGAAAAAAAATGTTGTCCATTCAATACAAAAGGGTTGAAAAATTCACCATAAGTCGAAACTCACACATGGCAATATTACAAAAAGTAAGTTGGTACTTTTTTATCACTATATTGATGTAAATTTAAAAGTGCTAGTAATCGATTTGAAGTATTCAACTTACTTCAGCATACAGGCTAATACAAAAACAATCTAAAACATGTACAGGCACACATTCTGGATCATTTCTTTTTCTTTTGGTGTATGAAAACATATAGACCATTTCGTAAAAAAGATTGAGAAATTCATCATCATTCGAAAAGCACACGTGGCAACATCACAACAGGTAAGTTGGTTCTTTTACCTCAACACATATTCTATATTGATATAAATTTATAATACATTTGATTCACAATAAGTCGAATCGCATACAGAAAATGATCAATTTTCCTTTACATATGTAAATCCATTGAGGTAAGTTTTTAACGGAATTGATGAGCATTGTAATCAATATACTAATTGCTGAAATTTTAGTCAATCTTAATTATACTTGTCTGATGGTGCTTCATGAGTGTAGCTTGGTAAGATATATAACAAAAGGACCTGTAATGGATTGTAGAAGTTCAATTGACTTTACCTGCATTGTAATATTAAATTTTGCTACGAATTGACTTCAAAGATTGCAATATCACCAAAGGCGAAAATAAAGAAAGCATCAAGCCATTCAGAATGCAAAGAGTGTATGGAATGGTGAACTTGGCAGCAATCGACTGCTGGTATTCGAATAGCAAGCCATTAATCATGAAAGTTACATTCTCAAGGGGGAATTCCAGCAATCGATTGTAAGTATTCGATTTGTTTAGCCTTTACATATTTTGAATTACTTTGTAGTTTAATAAATGAAACATGTTGTCCTTTCAATACAAAAGGGTTGAGAAATTCACCGTATGGAAACATTACAAAAAGTAAATTGGTACTTTTTTACATATCACTATATTGATGTAAATTGGGAGTAATCGATTGGAAGTATTCAACTTACTTTAGCCTACAGGCCAAAACAAAAATAATCCACATTATGTACAGGTACACATTTGGATTTTTCCTGTTATTTATTTTTTGGTGTATGAAAATACATAGACTATTCCGTAAAAAAGAATAAGAACTTCACCATCAATCGAAAAGTACACATGGCAATATCACAAAAGGTAGGATGCTACTTTTCCCTTAACACATATTTTATATCGATATAAATTTATAATAGCATTGATGAGCGATTATAAACAATATAATGGAGCTGATGTAAGAAGCCACGGAAGGCAAAATAGTGATGAGTCAATACGTCGAGATGGATAGTTAATGATGATTTTAAACTCACCAAGTTATTCTTTGTAGGCCTTCCATTCAGCTGTGGAGTTTTTTTCTTTCGTGAAGAGTGTGACTTTGGTGCCAGTAACACTATCTTAATAGATAAGTTGTTCTCTTTCCGCAGGTTGTATGCTTTGGTCGCTAGGATGCTTCGTTGTGCTTTGAGTGCCGGTGGTAGGTCTGTGCGTACGGTGATCCGTGGATTAGGCCTGGCGACTTCCTGATCATTTCCTCGGCGGTTGACGGTTCTTCCCTCGAAAGCAGACAACAATCGATTTATCTGAGCCATGTAGATGAATTTACCAATTATTGGCTGGGGAGCATTATTGGTTACATTCCTGTTGGGTAGGCGATGAGCATTGATGAGAGCAATTGATTCAGCTTCTTCTTCACTCAAGCCAATGGCTTTAAAAGCTTCACGTAGAACCCTTTCTACATTTTCATTAGGCTTTTTTTCTATGCCATAAAAAAGAAGGTTTGCTTTCCTGTGGTAGATTTCCGAAAGCAATAACTTCTCGTTCAGTAGATCGATCTCTTTCTGCAGCTTTGATCCCATTTCAGGAAGCTTACCCTTTTCGATGTCTAAGACTCGAGCCGCGTTGTCAGCCACTGTTGCCTCAAAATCTGCCATCTCCTTTTTCATGCACGTAATATCTGTATGAATCTCATCCAATTTGGTGCAAACCTTGCCAGAAAAATCACTCAGTGATTTTTGCACGTCCGCAAGTGTAGGTTGAATCGATGACGAGTCTTCAGACTGCGTACGTGGCACTGTAACACTCGTAACTGGCGATTTAGGGCGTTGGCTTTGTGTAGCGTTCGCATTTCGTTGTGCTGGTCCTGGCATTTTTCCTCTCAAATCATAGGTTTTCTTCATGAGGTAGAAAATGTTTTCTCAGGTCAATGATTCTCAAGCACAGTCAGTTTCAAGTAGAAGAAGTTTATTAACGGCATTTACTGGTTCCAAGTAGAAAATAATGATGAAACATAATAAGGTGGCGAGAGCTCAAAAATGGTGCGTTCACTCCATTCCGCTGCGCATGCGTAGGTGAATGCAGCCATCACTTCACGCACAGTTCCTTTTCACAGACGTTTCCCCCTGAAGAAAGCAATCTGGGGGCAGTTTTTCAAAGATCCGAATACCTATCCACAGAATCTTCCAGCACTCCCTACGACATTAAGACACATTTGGAAAGCTGTTGAAGGAATCATCACAAAAAATATTCCTCAAGAATGCCGTACAAACTATTCTCCGGGCTTGACGGATGACAAGGCTGCTGTACAATTAATAATTAAAGGAGTTTTGGGAATTACCCCTTTGGTGCCGATACACTTGAATGTAGGGAAAATTGACAATTGCCATAATGGATAGTAAAAAAAAGAAAGTGACAGTAATTAATTAAATCAATGGATATGACTCACTGCAGCAGAAAAGCCGGGAAAAATAAATCGGATCCTTGAAAACGACTATGCGAGTCTCAAACTATACCCCTAGTGACCACCGACCAAATGGCCAACTATCATTTTGTGTACAAGGTATCCCTATTTATTGCCCGCGAAGTGCCACCCTCCCTAAAAGTGGAGAGACAACCTCTCAACTATGAGTCATTTGAAACCACAAGACCATTCAGCATGAACATCTTGTCTGCTTGTGCTATGCAATCAAAGAAAATAATGAAGAGCAACAAGGCATCTAATTAGATGTCCTGAGCAGATCACACTTCTTGAACCTGTTGCAGCCCAATGGCTGCTGACATGTTAAACCACTGTTTGCATGAAAAAAAAACAAAACAACGGCAAGAGGAAATTGAGGGTAGTTGCCGAACTAGAGCCAGGTAATGACCCAATCAGCCCAAGGAGTTACAGAACAATCTGTCTACTCTGCCACACATTCAAGCCATTTGAAAGGCTCCTGATTAAACGCATTGCTCCCTTTGTGACTGAGTTCCTCATTCAAGTATGCAAGATTCAGGCAAGGAAAGTCCTTTACTGAATCTGACTCAGTACATCAGATGGTTTGAGGAAGGTTTGAAAACTAGAGCAGCCAGTGTTCACTTCTCTGCAGCTTATATAACATTTAATCACAGGTTAGGCCTACTTACGAGGAAAGAAAGGACGACAAGTTGACAGGGCTAATTCAGAACATTCCCTTAAACCGGTGGTTTGTGAATCTCAGTGGTTCCAGCAGCAAATGGTGGAGGCAGAAAAATGGTCCCCCACCAAGAAATGTCCTTGCCCAAATACACAAACTACCAACTAATTCACCCAAACACGAAGAGCTACCAAAGCTTATGAATTATACATTGCCTCACTGAAACAGTCATTTGAAGAGGTGGAAAAAAACATTCAGTGATTCTCTGGCGTATCTGGCTCTTTACTATCCAGAGAACACACAACTTAGCTTCTCCCACCTTAACGATAAAGATACAGACCGTAAACTGATGGTCAGATGGTGTTGAAACTTGACAGTGATTGAATCACACCAGCAAGCTTGCCTACCTTGACGTTACTCTTGCATACAAAGAATATGTTGCCAAGACAAAGAGTGGAAGAGCCGTGGTGTAGTGGTTCTGACTCTCGCCTTGTAAACAGAGGGTCGTGTGTTCGAATCCCACCGCGGTCTAGCGTCCTTTGGCAAGGCGTTAATCCACACTTTGCCACTCTCGACCCAGGTGCTAAATGGGTACCCGGTAGGATGCGAAAGATATTGTATGTTTGATTTTTTGCCAGCGCCATAATGTGGCTGCGATGAATGCAAGGAATGCTCCCCAGGGAGTGGAAATTGTGCACTTTTCGTGCTTGATTAAAATGAATCCAATGACCGGGTAATAATATGCTGTACCGCGCTTTGGGCCATTCTAGGAAAAGCGCTTTTTAAAAATTGGCTATTATTATTATTATTATTATTATTAAGACAAAGGCAAAAGCTGGAGAAAGGAACAACATCAAAAAGAGGCTTGCTAGCACGATATGGGGAGCTGATGCCAAACCATCCATTCAACAGCTCTGCTGTATTGTCCAAGTTTAACCCAGTCCTGAATGCTGCTTGCAGATCAATTTTAGACTGCTACCAAAAAGAGTAAATGATCTTTACCTATTGTGTGACACAGTCCCCTACACACAGAGGTATCAGCACAGATGGAAAAACAAGCAAAAAAGAGACTCGAATCAAGACAGGTTCCTTCACTTGACTGAATCCCTTAATGGCTATGCCCACAGCCAAAGGATCCCCCTATGGTCAAACCACCTCTAGTCTGTGACGCAAAAAGCTTTCCATGTGACCAAGCGAATCTGGCCCCAGGTATAAGACAAGTGACGAATGGCAATCCTGGCTATGTCTCAATCGCCTATGGTCTGGAACAGGAAGGTGCAAAGTCCTTAATATGCAGTTCGAGGCTACACTGAGAAGAGATGCAGACACTATCTACGACTGAGGAGATGATCAGACAGTGCATCACCTTTTGGTCTGCCCCCCCCCCCCTCCCTCCTACCATGCCGTACGCTGCCAAAGATCTGGAGTCGTTTATATAGATATAAGGTAAAATTGTTAGCATCGAATATTTTTGTGCTCTTTCGCTGTCAAATTGTAATTTCACCTTAAAACACTTACAATCAGAATATAGGCACCGTTTTCAGCAGAGTCTTAGCCTAACCGACAACCCCATCAGGAACCTATCAAGTCCCTGCCTCCTCCCCCTCCCAAATGTCAGATTACCATAAATATGTGTCTTCTACCAGTCAGATAATTAATGACACACTTCTTCTTAGTTCATGTCAAAGATGTCATATCCTGTAATTGGTACAAGATCTACATGTAGCTTTCCTGTGATAAGATTATATTGCAGTGGCAAAGGCAGTGGCAGTTCATAGCTCTGTTAGGAGGGAGCAGACACAAAAATGTATCCTATGATCATCCTTACAGTTGTAGGTAGTCTCTCCATCCGTATTGTAGTCCCACAGGCGATTTAAACAAGATCAGGTAGGCCATTCTTCACTTGGACCTGGAGAGTGATGTACTAAGTCCATAGGTGAGATCGTGCATCACATACTGGAGATTGTTAGACCAGAGGGTGACGCTTTCATGCGTGAAGAGTCATCATCCATGTCAAGGGATTCTGCTGAGCTGAGAAAACTGTCTAGTTTTGAGTCTCTTGGCAGGTTCATGGTTGACGAGTGGAATACTATCCTCTTGATTGTTTTTTCTTTCTTTTGTGCTAATGACTTCTCTTCCGATGTATGACGAGGCAATAATACAGGGAAGGTAAAGATTACTCACTGGCAAACAGCCAGTGATGGCTCTGCAAGCTCCATTTAAGACTTGTCACCAAGGGCTGCGTACTCAGCAGCGGAGAAGCATATATCAAGAGCTGTGTACAGATAGATTTGGCATCTCTCAATTCCCCATCTGTTTCCCAGCTTCTTCAGAATGATATTCCTTGCTCCAAATTTTGCATCTGTTTTGGAAGCATGTTCTTTTTATGAAAAGAAAGGTCTAGAATAACGTCAAGATAGGTTGACTTGTTATCATCTGATCCTCAATTTTTTTATCTGCTCTCTGTTTTAAGGTGGAATACACTAAGTTGGGGTCTTTCTGGATTGGCTCAGAGATGATTTATAGCACAGAAAGGAGTAAGACTTGCCAGATCATCACTTTGGCACACAAAGGACTAATTATTTAAAGATAATTGCACAGTTCAATGTTTGCCCATTCCGTTAAAGCAGTGATACAAAATTATGGCTGTAATTTAGATGTTCCAACCTTATTATTTAAACTAATCATCAATACAAATGCAGATTAGTATGTTTTTCCACTACTGTAGGGGCATCATCCCAATTACATCAGTTTTAGATATATTCTTAGACGTATTTCTTATACCATGGATTCTTTAAAGATTTATATTGATCTAAATCTCCTAGGAACGAACAGTAGCGTTAGTGCAAGCCCTACAATAGTGGCATGTGTACCTGTTTTTCCGAAGCTTTGTCAACGTCCTCTACATATGTATGCATGGGAATCCTTCTCTTTTCTTTCAGACATATTTCCTTAAACTGAGTATTTAAGGCATCAGTTTTTAACAGCCGGAGTCACTGACACTATCGCTGTGGCAGAAAATACCTGAAGGACAACATCAAAGATCACTGAAGCTGATATGCCTCCTCTCTATATTCAGGGACTTTTCTTGTATGCCCTTCCGTGGTTGTCTCTATTCGGCAAATGTGTGCAAACATCATGACATATTGCCTAATGACACCGAGACATAGAAAACATCTCCCAATTTAGTAAGCCTTTCTATCCTTAATTGTTTTCTTGGCCTAATCAGGAATGATAGCTCAGTCGGTAGTCGGTAGGGGTTTCGGATTCCGGTGACATGAATTTGATTCCCACTTGGTACATTATTGCTCTTTAGTAAGGCGCATCTCATTACCAGGTCTCGAAGAGGACATTAAGCTGTCGGTCCTCTGGTTGTTTTCTTACAAACATTCATGCTTTCATAGCAATCAGGTAAACAACTACCATATTAAGACCTAAGATTCCAAGTTTCCATACTTTCATCCCTCTGATTTCTTGACAGTTATCAGATTGAAAGTGACATCGTAAGTTCCCTGTGATTAAGCTTCTGACACTTATTAATAGTATTCAACAGAAACTTGTCAAACTCACAGCTTTGGCATCTTTGGGTTACAGCCGCCCCGCAGACACAAACTTGAAAGTTGGACATGCATGGGTGATTAAGAATTATTTTACAAGACACATCAATTTATTAACCATTCCATATTCACTTGAGGAATATGCAGCCAAGAGCTAAAAAATATGTTATGTACCCAGCTATCAATCCTCCAACCATATTAATCTGTTTACATCTTCAACATTTACATTTCTCTTTGTAGCTGCTCTTTTTATATGATTAAGTTTAAAAACCATGTTCATCGTACTGTTAAGAATTTGTAGACCAAAAATATACAAACAAGGATAAATGATTTTTTTTTTAAATGAAATAAATTATGTGGTGTCCTTTAATTTGCCATTGCCAGTATGTATATGGCATATTATTTAAACGGATTGTCCAGGCTGGCGACATTTCAATCTAAATAAATAGAGTAAAATTCACAAAGCAGAATGCTGAAAATCTAATCGAAATCGGATAACAAATAACAAAGTTATTGAATTTTAGAGATTTGCATTATTCCGGTAAAACAGTTCTAGGCATGTCTTTATGAATATTCATTAGGTGGGGTGATGATGTCATATCCCCACTTGTTCTTTTGTATTTTATTATATGAAATTAGATTTATCTAAAATATTTCTACCAAGAAACAATTGGATTGACAACTGATTAAGTACATTGGTTATTTATTGCCGTAACTTATTTCATCATATTGCAGACACATCATGTACGCATGTATGAAACATTTATGATTTCATGTAATAAACTAAGAAAAAGGAAAGTGGGGATGTTACATCATCAGCCCACCAAATGAATATTCATGACAATGTGCATATAACTATTTTCACAATATATTGGTAAACTTCAAAACTCAATAACTTTGTTATTTGTTATCCGATTTTGATGACATTTTTAGCATTTAGCTTTGTGAATTTTACTCTATTTATGGTACTGTACACTTAAAATTGGATTATTTTGCTCAAGATTGTTTAAGGGGAAAATACATCGTTGCTATGGTAAATAGTGTTGCTAGGAAATGGAATTGTGTCAGTAGATGATGGTAAATTCCTGAAAACTGTTTAACAAACTATCATATGTAAATTTTCTCAATATTTTTTACTCTAAGGCACAACTTCCTCAGCACATTTGACCTAGATGAAGAGTGGTAACATAGCCATTGCTAGGAAATATTGTTACTAGGCAGCATATTTGTATCCATGGAAGCTAAAAAATAGTCAGTTTGTTGAACGATTACTAAAAACGAGGTTTTAGGCATCTAAATGATAATTGTGTCAGTATTATTGCTCATAATGAACGATTTTTACAGATTTGTCCAGGGAGGAGAGTCGTTATCATAGTGGTTGCTATGAAAAATAGTCGTTGCTAGGCAATGAATTGGTATCCATGGATAATGTGAAATGGTAATTTTGTTGTTGTTCTATTGAAGACAAGATACTGCATGTTAATTGATCAGGTATTATTAACTCAATCCACTTTTTTCACCATAAAATAGTATAAAGTATGTAATTTGTACGTACGTGTATCAATGTAGTCAAAATGAACAATAATATGGCGATTTTTTACGATAGAAGGGTCGTGTTAATTAGAGCTTAGCAAATTTGTGTGAGGTCCGCAATGGTTAAAATGTTTTTTATTTTGTTCTTTTTATCATTTTTCAATAATACGTTATAGAATTTCATTGGTGTTACTTATTAGGTTTAATCTAACCTAGTTAAAAATAAAAAAATGTGTTTGAAATGGAAAAATGAGTGGTTTACTTAAGGAGCTAACTGGTTGCTAAGGAAAGTTATGTTGCTAGGCAACAATTTCTGAGAAAATGTTCATAAAATTCATGCTATGTTGTTATTCAGCAATCCTTCTTACAATATAAAGTGGAACTATCCTTTAAAAATAAGAAAAAAATATCTGATAATTTAAATTAATTAGTAACAAATCAATATTCACGATAAATATTCAATATGTATTTCAAATGGCGTGGCTTAATTGAGGCCGGTTTCCATGGTGATGCTACACATAACGTCACTTTAATGCCTAATTCCGAAGAATTCAGAATATTTCCTTTGATTTGATGTATGATTTTGCTTTGATCCTGCCGGGGGATTAAAGTCAAGAAATAAGTCACTTTTTGGCTTCTGGCCGCTCACACGCTAAAAGGAAAATAATGAAAATATGACACTACCAAATAATACAATGCAAGGCAGAACGACAAAGCTTTTATTTCTATCAAAAAATCAACATTACTTTTAACGATGATTCCATAACCATCATTATGTAACTATATACAAACTATTTAATTAAATCGCGAACAGAAAGTTTAAGAAAAAGCTTTTAGGCATATACAGACGATACACAGTAAGAGACAGCACAAATCCAACAAATACAATGAAACGAAACGATTCTTAAACGGATTCTTACCTGTTTAGAGTGAAAACTCTATGGAAAATGCTGGCTCCTATTTACTTGTCCTGTAGGCAGTAGCATGTGAACAATTCATTCAATTCAACGATGATGTATGAAACTCATTATTGTAATTTATTACCTGACCATTTTCTGAACAATCATTAATATAGGTATACTGTTGCAACCAGAGCATACATGAAAACAGTAATTGCTGATGTTTTAATCCGTTGCGTGCGAGCACATTTCATTAGCCCCTATTGCGAGAAAAGACAGACCGTGGAATAACGAGACTTCAGAGAGCTGGAATCGTACCTTCATTATCAACAGTTTACTTCATGTCGTATGGCTCAACGAATCCCCAGGTGAAATACTTTCGTTGAATTAAGGCCACACAAACACTTGATTTATATTGTACATCCAAAAAAGTAATTAATAAAAAAAAACACACATTTCATTTTGAAAAAGAGCATTTCTAGCTACCGGGATTATCTAACTTTAACCAGCAGAGAATATGTTAAAAATAACGATCCCTCCCATAAAAAATACCCTTATCTTGAGGTTATGCACATACGACCAACACTTGGTCCTCAGCATTATTAATTCATTTGCTCGTTCGGGCATCCTTTCTTAACCCTAACTAGGCCGGGGTATTTTGGGAGTTCATATGGCGGGGGGCGAGGGATGCGAAATTATTTTTCCCACCATATTTCTGGACCAAAATACGAACTCATTTGCATACAGCCAATCAGAGACGATTGTTTTTTCCTCTCGATTTTTCGTCTTCGGAGTACGCATGCGCATGGACTTGTGAACTAAAAAGTTTTTTTATTTTGGGCATCGACGAGCTAGTTCAGAAATCAACTTGAAGTTGAATAGATCTTCTTTCTGGACAAAATGTCCAACATTGTGTTGTGCTCGCATTCGACAGAGGCAGAGCCAGATCCTGAACAAGTACGCTGGTTAGAGGTAAGTTCATATTTGTGATAAGATACCGTCTAAAGAAACAAGTTAAGGACTTAGTCGTAGAACCTACCTCGACTCGAGCGAAGTTCGTGCAGGCTCGCTCCACTCCACTACACTAGGGCTAGGCCGAGGTGGAGCGAAGTGCAGCGGTAGTGAAGCGTGGAGCCTGCAGTGTTGCACGAACTTCGCTCGAGGTAGTTATAGGCCTACTATTACTAGTTTATTGAATATAGACCCCACTCATTCAATGAACAAGGTTATATATAACCTTGTTCTCAGTTACATCTCCATGTGTCATGTGTGTGGCAAAATGAGGGTGGCAATGTTTGGCTTATTTTCTATTTTTCTATATGAGTATGATGAGACAAATGCTTGATTATTTTACACTGTCACTAGTCAGTTTTCATTAGGCCCTACAGCTATCATATATGATAGCTGTAGGGCCTAATGAAAATTTTCTTGCCATATTATTACTTTCCACCAATAGAGGGCGTACACAAAAATATGCCCAAAATTCAAGTTTTTGAGTGCTCTGGTGAATACAAAAATTATTCCCAAGTTACTAATGATAAATCAATTGCAACTATGTAAGGAAATTAGTAATTTTGGTCACAAAAGTGATATTTTAATGATTTTTTAAGTGTGTGGTATGTACAGCATTGGCATGCCATAGACAAAGTCCTACCTGTAGATTCCCTACAGGCAGGATGGTTGCAGTGAACAAGTGAGTCCCTAGTTCTAGACTAGTCTTACGTATGCAATTGTTCTTGACAATTAATGGGAATCGCATGTGAAACTTTTTTCCTGTTGCTTTTTGCACACACAACGTGCACATGTACCTCGATGGCTGACAGCTGTCTCTGTTTCGAGGAGTTTTTGTCTCACCTGCGTAGCAGAGTGAGACTGTAGGCGCCGCCACTCATTCAATGAACAAGGTTATAATATAACCTTGTTCTCAATTATATCTCCATGTGTGACAAAATAAAGGTGGCAATGTTTGGCTTATTTTCTCTTTTTCTTTGGGGCAAATGCTTGATTTTTTTACACTGACAGTTTCCATTAGACCTGTTAATTCATACCACTTGGCTCTTATTTAAATTTGATTCTTTATGTCATTTTTTTTAATTAAAAATAGAGATCAAAAATGAAAATTTTCTTGCCATATTACTTTCCACCAATAGAGGGCGTACACAAAAATATGCCCAAAATTCAAGTTTTTGAGCGCTCTGGTGAATACAAAAATTATTCCCAAAATATTAATGAAAAATAAATTGCAACTGTATAGAAATTAGTAATTTTGGTCACAAAAGTAATATTTTAATGATTTTTAAAGTGTGTTCTCTGTACAACATTGGCATACCATAGTCCTACCTGTAGATTCCCAACAGGCAGGGTGGTAGCAGTGAACAAGTGGGCGCCGCTTTTCCGACGGCGGCGGCGTCAACATCAAATCTTAACCTGAGGTTAAGTTTTTGAAATGACATCATAACTTAAAAATTATATGGACCTAAACCTGGCCATAAGGTTAATCAAGTATTACTGAACATCCTATATGAGTTTCATGTCACATGACCAATGTCAAAGGTCATTTAGGGTCAATGAACTTAGACCATGTTGGAGGAATCAATATCGAAATCTTAACCTGAGGTTAAGTTTTTGAAATGTCATAACTTAATAACATAATATATGGACCTAGTTCATGAAACTTAGACATAAGATTAATCAAGTATCACTAAACATCCTGCGTGAGTTTTATGTCACATGACCAAGGTCAAAGGTCATTTAGGGTCAATGAACTTTTGCCGAATTGGGGGTATCTGTTGAATTCCCATCAGAACTTTGAAAGTTTATAGATCTGATTCATGAAACATGGACATAATAGTAATCAAGCATCACTGAACATTTTGTGCAAGATTCAGGTCTCATGATTAAGGTCAAAGGTCATTTAGGGTCAATGAACTTTGGCCGATTTGGGGGTATCTGTTGAATTACCATCATAACTTTGAAATTTATTGGTCTAGTTCGTTAAACTTGGACATTAGAGTTAAGTATCACTGAATATCCTGTGCGCATTTCAGGTCACATGACCAAGGTCAAAAGTCAATTAACTTTGGGCCAAATTGGGTGTAACTGTTGATTACCATCATAACTTTGAAAGTTTATGGATCTGATTCATGAATCTTCGACATAAGAGTAATCAAGTATCACTGAACATCCTGTGCGAGTTTCAAGTCACATGATCAAGGTCAAAGGTCATGTAAGGCCAGTGAACTTTGGCCATGTTGGTTTTTTTTTGTTGAATAACCATCATATCTCTGTAAGTTTATTGGTCTAGTTCATAAAAAGTGGACATAAGAGTAACCATGTATCACTGAACATCTTGTGCGAGTTAGAGTAGTTTTCAAAGTCAGCACTGCTGCTATATTGAACCGCGTGATGCAGGTGAGACGGCCAGAGGCATTCCACTTGTTAATTTTAATTTCTCCTCGGCCTCGTACACAGACGGCTCGCTATCGTGCAGCCACCATTAACTTGTTACGAGGTTACAATGCAAAAGCTTCCAGATGGGGCTCCTCGATTTTAGTCTTTACAAAAGAATACCAGTTATTCCGTTTTGGCCTGAAATGCACCAAAATTGAATTAAACAGGTTTATCATGGTGATAAAATTTGAAATTATTGTCAGAATGTTATTCCTCGACTTGAATAACTTCAGTAAAAATAGCTTTATTAATTTCAACTTTCTTGGATCAAATTGTCAATGTTTACCCATGCCATGCTTATTGCAATTTAGATAGGCCTAATTATGGAAACATGCTAATAAAAAAAGGCCTGAGGTTACCACTGTGGTAACCAAGCTAAAATGTCTTTAATAACCATTTAGAACACAAATCAATAGAAACAAACCTTGTACCTGTGATAATTTGTAGGTCATATAATTATGAATTATATTTGATGTCTTTGGAAGGCTGTCAAGAGGTTACAAAATGTGTGACCAAATTATTTTAATGACTAAAGTCTACTTTATACATGCTGGCTACCTGTCATACTTAGTTAATTTCAAGAATCAAGTTTGCACATGTTCCAGGTGTATAATTATTTTAGCCCTTTTCAAATTTCAAATGTCAAGATATTACAATTTGTTCATGCATATTTTACACTCATTTCAGACTGAATTTCGCTGCCAACATAAAGCCAAACCAAGAACAGCAACAGCTGATCAACGCAGGGGGTCAAAGAACACATCTTGTCCAGCGGGCCTGATTATTGTTGTGAAAGTCAGCACCTTTGAAAGGTCAGACGGGAGAGTAAGGAAGTGCGGGTAATTTAATTTTGCATCCATTTTGTACAGGGTATACTGTTTGAAAATTTTTGCACCATATTCTATTTTACTGCTGGTCAAGTAAGTCCATTGTTTGACCTGGATAAAATTTCAACATAATTCATTTCTGTTGTAACAACAGTAAGTATCGAAAAAAGATCAAAGGAAAAAAAGGGAAATAAGAATAATTTGCATGGATAAAAATTGCAATTTTGCTCGTAGGCTAATATGCTATTTGGATTTGAATTTATGGAGATATGAGGTCATGTTTAATTGTACATACTGCATGAGTTTCAAGTCACATAACCAACATCCAAGGTCATTTAGGGTCAATAAACTTTGGCTTAGTTGGGGGTATCTGTTGAATTACCATCTTTAAAAGTTTATGGATCCGATTCATGAAACTGGGACATAAGAGCAATCAGGGCTCCGTAACACAAAGGTTTGCGATGAATTGCAAATATGAAAGAGCCACTCTGATTGGCTCCCTGTCATTTTAAACAGAGTGCGCATGCAACGATGATCTTGATTGGTCATTGGTATTTAGGGATTGATTGCAAACCTTTGTGTTACGGAGCCCAGGTATCACTAAAGATCCCGTGTGAGTTTTAGGTCACATTTTAAGGTCATTTAATTGAACTGTGGCCAGTTTGGAAGCTATTAGATTGCTGTCGTAACTTTCAAAGTTTATATAGTTTATAAAATGTGGATATAGGGTTATCAAGTATCACTGACAATTCTTGGGTCGCATGTTCAATTGCCATCTATTGTCAATGAACATAGTAATTGTGTTTTTTGTGAATAATTATTTTATAGTAGTTTTCAAAATAAGCACTGCTACTATATATACATGTAAAATGGCGTGATGCAGGTGAGACTGCCAGAGGCACTCCACTTGTTTCTAGATTCGCTGACTAGACTATACTGCATCATCATCACAATCATGTTATCACATGTTCATCCATCCTAGCTAGTAAATTAATTTGGCAAAGAATAAATACAGTTGAACAAATATTAGAATAGGCATGGTACATGTATAAAGCCAATGATATGCAGGCAGAGAGGACAAGACAGTTGTTTTAGTAGATGATTTTATTTATAGAGAATTAGCAAATGAAAAGACTTTTTTTATAAAAAAATATTGTCAAGCTGGTTCTTGCGAATCTTGTCACATAGCTTTTGCACATATTTTTTAGGGCTCAACTTACCCCAAGGTTTGGGCAATTTGAGACATTTGACTCTTTTTTTTTCAAAGATGACGATGCCTTCATTGTGAGGGGTAGAAAGTTACATATTGGAAAAAATAATGTTTCCAAATAAATGAATTTTACGGCAAGTTACTTATTTCTACAAGATTATTGGTCATATTGGTCCTAAGTTACCTAACATGCAAAAGGCAAAACAATTGTTCACTCTCTCCTTCCCCTACCTGACATCAAAATACAGCCCCAGTTTGATCGTATCCAGGGGATGTGACACTTATTCTTGTTGTGAATTTTGTTTCTACATTTTCTCTATTTTCTCAACATGTGGCACTGATATAAATTGTCTTTTTTCATTTCAGGTTATATTGTCGAAGCATTGGAGGCAAAGCATGAGGAAATCATAAATGATGAAACCTTGGAGACATAATGCAAATGTACATAAGCATTTGGAGGACATCTATGCCAGAAAGATGACTTGGGCTGTGTGTTACCAAGCTGACCTGAACATTCGTAACAACACAAAAACCTTCGCAGAATGTGCCATGCGCATAATGAAGGATGAGATCCTTGAGAGGACCAGCTGGTCGTCTTCATTGTCACAAGGGTGGAGATGTATTATGAAAGACGTCTTATCGATGTCTGCAATAACAGACTGGACAGGGTGCTCTAGTCGCGATTTCTGCCAAGTATTGCAATTGGATCTGAGATTGATCCCAACAAAATCATGAGATTTTAGGACAATCAGAAAGTGTTCTTGGTTTCTAGTGAGACAGCTGATACACAAAATACAAGGTGGATACTGCTCTCTGTGTGTGGGATTGCAGGAAAGGAATGGCAGGTAAGACTGAATTTCATTTTTGTCACCACTGTAAACCCCAAAATGTTTGTGTGTCGAGATTTGACAGTACAATGTAAATGTCTTTACCTTAATCCGATTGGGAAGGGGGCATTATGGCCGCCCCTGTTGATTTTTTTACAATATATCTACAGATGGATCAGATACAGATGGGGGGGGGGCATAATAGCCTCAATGGACTCCAGTCCAATAGGGTTAGGGTTTATTAAAAATGTATTTGAGTTAACAGTACTTTAATGAGAGCTTTAAACTATATGAATTAAGCTTTAACTAACCCAATCTGGACTTGGGGCATCTAATGCATCAAAGACCTTAATTCCTCAACACTTGCATGATTTATCTTCGGACTGCTAGGCATGTTTGTGCGTTGCTCTATAAGATTATCTGTGAAAGCTTACACATCATTTGAGACCAAATTCGCAACAACCGGTGTACAACAAGAAAAATCTATTGAATCTGTGATCTTTTGTGCTGTTATTTTTCAGTTTATTCTTATTATACACTATTCTGTTACTTTTTAGCCTTTTTAATGTTTAGGTTTTGCTTGATTATGAGTAAAACAAAGCGTTGGCATTAATATTTAAAATTGTAGAATTTGTAACTTTGAATACCCGGTATTGTCATGTTGTCGCTAGTTAGTGCAGTTGACTCTCCTAAGAAAAAAATCCTTGCGACCAAATAAATTATTTATATCGAAATATTGTTATACATAAATCAGGGTTGCAAAACTTATGCAAACAAAATTTGAAATTTAAGATCAGAAGAATTACTTTGTTTATATAGTGGGAGTTATATCAGTGTTCTTTGTAATGAGAGTAGGCCTACACTGTAATTGGTAAATAAAACATGCGCGAGCTTAATTAAGGAATGGGTTGGGGCAGTATTTTGCAGCAAGGAACCAAAGCCCTGGTGGAAACTTTACATGAATTAGAGTCATCCTCTCAATCACATAAATATGAACTGATGGGTCTCCATAGCTCTGCATGAGTCTCATCTGATATTATATATGTCTACTTCATGGCATTCTTTCTCTCTGTCTCTACAGGTAGCCCATGTACATGTAAACATCAATACCTACATGTAGTTGTCAAGAAGTTCAACATCCATTGCTGCTGGAACTTCATTTCTGCCAATGATGTACCAGTGAGGAAACTGTTGTACTTAACATACAAGGTGGCCACAGGCTGTGCAAATGCCCCCAGAAGAATGGTTTATCTCTTTGAACCATCAAAGTGGACCAAAACAAGCAGAAACCAACTTGATAATGGAGTCCATAAGCAATACAACTTATGAAAATGATGGTATTGATGAACACAGCATGGACTCGAACGATGGGGAAAACAGAAATGAAGGAGCTGTCTGCACAGATGTTGAGATTTCAGACAATGGACACGATGAGATTTCAGACAATGGACACGATGCTGTTACGAATCCATGGCTAGCAAGTTTACACTTGCAATGCTCTCTTCAAAACCAATTTGATACACGCGGTTGCACATCAAAATGAAGTGCTGAGAACGGAAGTGACCCAATACTCAATGAGCTAAACAAGGGATTTCTTGCTTTACAGCAAAGCTACATAGGAGACTAAGAATTCCTTGGAGGACCAGTACATAAATTCACGAAGAAACTTCTGAAACTAAATTCTGGAACAAATACTGGGTTAGCTTCCATGCTTGAACCCCCATTCCACAGAGAACAAGACCGCTGTAAGACCTCAACAATCTTATGTCTTTCAGTGGTCTTTCAATGGTCTCCATTCTGTGGAATGGGGGCCTTACTCTGGGGTGGCAGGTGCTCTTGGCAAGAAAAAAAAATCTCTAGTCAGTATGCAGACGATTGGTGTTCAGCCAACTGCATGATCTAGGAGAAAGATGGTTGGTGGTGGCAGAAACCGCATTGGTGCTGGCAGACCGTCAAAGGATTGTTTGAAAACCAGGAAAGAAACTGCCGTTCAGTTCTCAGCGTATTCCTAGACGCAAAGCATAACATTAGTGAATGTGTTAAAAAATAATCAATCTCTTGGTAAAGCACATTCTACAAAGTAATGGCCGAGCTCTATTGAAATAACTACCCTTAGTGATATTTTCCTTTCATGACTTCTAAGAATGTTTTTGTTTTTAATTGTTAAAAGAATGAATTGGCAAGTACATACTGTACATGTTTGTCATGTCATTATGATGAAGTCTTGGACACCCCCCCCCCCCCCCTTTCATCTAACATGCAGTTTTATTAAATAACTATTAAAGTGTCATGTCTCGAGATGTACTTCACTTTTATATGCTATTTATGATACAAATATTGTTTTTTATTTGAGTTTGATATTTACTCTTGCGTGTTAGTATACGGTAATAATTGACATGCTTGGTAACAGCAGAAATACTTTTTTTTACCCATACCTACTTTTTTATGAGTATGCCAAAGAACAATATTTCAAAGTGTGGCATGAAATCTGGTAGTCATGGAGAAGAGATTAAGAACAGGTTCTTTTGTTTGGCATAATGTCATTTTGTCTCTCAGCTGCATGGCTGAAATGTATTAAAGCCATTTTGCATCTATTCAATATTTCCCATGTTTCAAAGCACTGCACTTGTATAAGATATAATCATAGAAAAAAGTTATAAAAAATGTTCACAATCTTAATTAAAATCAAACATGCATGAATTACTGCTGGAATAAGAGAGCAATAATCAAACTCAGATTTCCAAACCGTAGATGATTTATGAAACTTCAGACATATTGCAGGTTTTTCAGCTTTTGACTTGTGATCTTACCCGACAAACGTGTATAGGCCTGGTCACACCGCCCGAGCGTTGTTGGAGCGGTTGTTGAGCGGTAGGGGGAGAGGGTTGAATTTCGCTCACAAAATTGGGGAAAAAATTGAAAACAAAAAAGAAAACAATCGAAATCGAGATGATTTTTTCTCTCCGCTCCACGACCGCTCCAACAACGCTCGGGCTGTGTGACCAGGCCTTTAGAGCCAGATCAATATAGTTGAACAAAATGAGATTTCAAAACTTTTTTTAGAAGTTTATTTCAGTAAGGTGATTCAGAGAAATTAAAGTAATTTTGGAACACAGCATGCATGTTGTATTGTCCAGGTAGCGGTAAATTTTTAACATTGAGAAACCAAGTTGCCCATTTGAGATTTGTATACATGTCGTGTTCTTATTTTTCAAAGTGCCCTTTAATACATGTACTTCTCATTCCTTGTCGAAATTTCCTTCAAACTTTCATGCTCATTTTTATCTTTTTATTCTCCCTTCACATAAATCTCATTATTACTAAAGTATGATCCCTGAATAAATGGTAAGCGGATTTAGGGACACTTGTAAAATTTACTAATGCACATACTTTAATTTTAAAACTCAAAATTTAAAATTCAATCTTATCTTTAATGTCATTCCTTTCAATAAAATTCAAAATTATCTATGAACAGTTTTTGTATTTTATGGACTTGCTACAACAGTTTAGGAAACATTTGCTACATTGAAGTTAAGGCATAGTGGCATACACGTCTGTTTTATTTCATGTGACAGTAGACACCAAAGTAATTTAGAGCTTAACTCTAATGTATATATATATAGTTCACTGGTGGTATTGGATTTTCAAATGATATTCAAATATTTTGCCAAAAATCTATATGCATGTATGTTACAAGCTCTTATATCAGCAGTTTAGGAAAATATTAAAAAAAAAACTATAGACTGCTTTTGCCCACAAAAATTAGTATTAAAATTTGTTGAAATAATAATGAAATTTTTAAATAGATTAATTCATTTTTTATATCCTCCAAATGTGGAAAAAAGTTCATTTAAACATGTTAGTATATGGCAGGCAATGAATGGTGACATAAGTGACTAGATATATCATTACCCAAGAATAGCCCAATCAGTGAACAGCATCGCACATAATGGTCAATTTTGAATTCGATTAAAATTCAAGGACACTCCAAATTTTGTCTTGATGTTTAGCTGATTATAAACATACATTTCTCAAACCAGCAGTTAAGATTTTAAGCACCCTCTATCCCACTACTGAAATCCTCTTTGAATACTTATGATTTTTTCTCGAATTATTTTATCTTAGCATTTTCACATGTCACACTTGTTCACAAATATTTATGGGTGGACCATGGATGCCACAAAATTGTAACGAATAATAATTATTTATGTTGAGAATTTTTGGACCTGCAGAGTTTGATTTTTTTTAAAGGATTCTGACTAAATATCATGTAATGTTATCAAGTTGAGGAATTCAACTAAACTATGGGAAGTAACATTTTTGTTTATGTAGATATATATATTCTAAATTCATGGACAAAAGAGGTTTGTTGGTCCTAGTTGAAACCCAGTTGGGAAATGCTTTAGCGATAGTAAAAATTGGTATAGTGTCCTAATATTTCTATCTACCAGTCTATATGATGGAAATATTATATGTGGTCTTGTGTTAAGTATTTATATTCATGTGCAGGTTTTGATAAGTAACTGAGCTGGAAACTGCTTTAGTATTTTGTTTAAGAGTGAAACACTAGTGGACTTTGGTTTAATCGTCTTCATGAGAGGATAAGTTTATACAATTAAAGTTTTTGTTTCTTAAACGTGCGAAATATAGTTTACATTAAATCATTAAATGCAAGAGTGCACACTATTGGTCAGCTGATTACTGACTGGCTTACAAATGATTCAATGCATAAATTGTGCAATTATATGCTCATTTTCTCTTTCATGATGATGATGATAGCGGTGATGATAATGCTGACGAAATTGATGCTGATGATTCTTCTAGTGATGAGGAATTATGATTATTATGATAATCGTGATGATGTACTATATGTTAAAGTTGATGTTCTTTGTTAATGTTGATTTTGATGGTTTTATGTCGATAGCTGTATTGATGATTGTGATGATGGTGCTAATTATGATGGTAAAGGAAAAGACCACCCCAATAAAAAGTTGATTTGAATAAAAGGAGAAAAATCCAACAAGCAGAACAACGAAAATTTCATCACAATCGGATGTAAAATAAAAAAAAGGTTATGACATTTTAAAGTTTCGCTTATTTTCGCATAACAGTTATACTGTATGTGCATGCTGGTCAGTATGCCGATGAGCTGATTGATGACTTCAATCACTCACTATTTGTTTTGTATTTTATTATATGAAAAAAATCTAATTTTCTTGTCATTGTCATGTGAAGCAAATTGTAATTCTCCCTGAACATGTGGAATGACCATCATGATTAAGTTAAGTTGATACTTGTCAAATCTGTAAAAATTGAAATATTGTATGTAATTTAAATTAAAAAAAAACACCCAAAAATAGTGAGTGAGGGACATCATCAACTCTCTTATTTGCATAATGAGTTGTGCATATAACTGTTCTGTTAAAAAAAATAAGCGAAATTAGGAATGTCATAACTTTCTTATTTTACATCCGATTTTCAGCGATGAAATTTTCAGCATTTTGCTTGTTTGATTTTGCTCTATCAGTTACAATAAACAATATTCTGGGTGCACTTGATCTTGATGAATGATGTGAATTATAATGATGACTACATGTATATGATGATTTTAATGATCTTTAGAATATCATTGTCAGATGAATTATCAGTCATCTTCGTAATCATAATCGATGACTACCACTACCATCACTTAAACGTCAATGTCTTATGAATTGTCAAATCCAAAAACACCAATGGCATACTGATAATTTTGTAATAACCTATGGAGCTTTAAAGAACGTAACTAAAAATCACTCCTAAATTAAACAGGGAAGAGTGGGATAAATAAGGCCACCTTTTTGTATAATTCCAATTATATCTTTTTAATGTAAAGCAGTAGATATGTTAGATGTCTATGACTAGATCTAGAGTAGACCGACATTATTCATTAGATGTGTTAAATCAATTGGTTTGAAACGATAACTAAACATTTAGTAACAATTATATTGTTGCAATTTAGTTATTTACCAAAACTCCCCCATTTTATTATAGATTAATTAATCCCATCCAATATTATGGGGGGGGGGGGGAATATTGGATTGTATTTTCTACTGTCAGTTATATTATTGTGTATCTACGTGTTTTTATTGGTAGTGGACACATACTTTATCCTATTCAAGACAGTGTTGCGATGTCTACACCACATGCATTTTAAAGTTTCAACAGATGTAACCATAGAATTTTAATTATGTATTAGCCTCATATACCCCATTGAACATGTTGAGTTCACAGGCATCCAGTCAGAAAAAAGGGAAAGTGGTGAAATTTACTACAGTTATGGCATGCACATGACAATAATACTTTATACAAGTTAACTATGATTGACACGTGCATTCCACTGGACCTTTGGCTCTGCTGAAAATCTGTGCTAAGGAACTGCCTAAAAACCTACTACTCAATCAGAAAACCATTTGAGCTAAAAACTAACATGTGGCCTTATCTACCCACTCTCCCAAATCTCTAGATTAGAAATAACAATTTCTGTGTCAGTATTGTCTCAATACAATTTTGATTCCTTTTTAGTTTGATAGCGCGAGAGACGAGCTCTGGTGCTGGTTGATATTGAATGCATCTTTGCTTGTACTCATGCGCACTCTTATTCATTCCAGAGCTAAAAAAGAGAACTGAGGAAAAGCAAGTCCACGAGCATGCGTACTCTTACTCCGAAGACGCATGCATGAATATTCATATCATGTCGACCGAAAGATCGAGAGGAAAAAAAACAATCGTCTCTGATTGGCTGTATGCAAATGAGTTCGTATTTTGGTCCAGAAATATGGTGGGAAAAATAATTTCGCGGCCGGGGGCAGGGGCCTCCCAGGCCCCCCCCCCCTTGAAATCTCAGCCGTCGACAGCTCAATCGCGCCGAAAAATGGCACGCACGTTGTCTGGAATGTAATCTACAAAAGTGTATAGTAATTTACTTCAGGCGAATCATTATTACTTAATTATACTAATTAATGCGTAATTAGTATGCGAAATCATACTTTTTCCGCTAATTCCATAAATAAAGCTCCAAATGTTGTAATTTTTGGCAAAGAAACTCTTTGTGATGCTCTTATCAAGGGTGCATTAAAAATATGTGATATCAGATCAATTTCTTATGTATTATATTGTTTTTGCAATTTCTTATGTATTTCTTTGTTTTTGGACCTTTTGTTTTTCATTGTTTTTTTCAATGAAATTCATTTGGACTCTTCTAAGATCATAAACAGCATAAAATACTTACATTTAGGCCAGCAAAACTAAAAATAATCATACATGTATGATTTTTAATTGAAAACACAATTTACATTGACTTTGTACACGAAATCACGTTTCTGAGCAACTTTTGGTCTAACATGCACTTACATAATGTTGCGTAACTTCGGAACCACATTCCCGGGTGACGCAAAATTGGTCTCAAAAGTTGCGCAAGACTTAAAAGCAAAATATCAGCGAGCTGCGCGGTCAAAAATATTTGCGCGGCGAAAATATCGCGCGACTCGTTGGGGGGGGGGCCTCCGCCCCCCCCCCCGGCCTAGATAGGGTTAAGAGAATCAAAACTAAGATGTTTGATGAAAGCTCAATTTATTCATGCAATACATGCTCTGACAACAACAAACACATGTGCATTCATTGGATGAAAATATTACTGCATAACATCATGTCATTCCTGAATTAGATCCTTTTTTTCATTTTCAGACTAATAAACTTTCGGATAACGAAATTTATTTCGTTTTCGAACTAACGAACCTTTGGAATTACAAATATTGTTGCGTTTGTGGACTGACGAACCTTATTTTGTTTTCCGATTAACGAAGATTTGAAACGGGAAATTTTGGTAATAATGAAACTTGGTAATAACGAACCTTTGAAATTTCGAATATGACCGACAACGGAATATTACTTGCCTTTACGCATTTTGAATGTGAATGAAAACGGTCCGTACTATATTCAGGTATAGCCAGATTAAAGGGGATTCGGGGCAACTCGGACCTGTCTCTAAAATTCTTCAACCTGTTTCATTTTTTTTTATTATTATTCGTCATTATGATATTTTGTTTTAGCTCGAATTTGCCTCGTTCATCAATCAGCCTCATTTTCTAATCAGATTTCTTCAAATTACCACTTTTGTTGAAAAAAAAAATCGATTTTCTTTTATTCCCTCTATCTGATCATAAAAAGAAAAATCTGTTTAAATACATTATAGTTTTTATCTTTTCCCCTGATTGTAGGTACCGAACAACCAATGGATGATCTGGTAATCTTTATTGCATCCATACGCAGCTCGGCCCCTGCTGCCAACCTGGTCTCCTTCTTAAATTAACCAATACAGCTAAAGTAAATTCTTCCTTATAATAACAGATTTTCCTAAAATAAGAGTTAGTTAGAAAGGAGCTCTCTCAAACCTCACGTCCCTGCTTGGTAAACGTCTTTCATCCATACAGTTGGATACCCCGCCGCCGTTCTCACCCCCCCCCCCCCCTTTGGATCACAGCAAATAACACGATCTCCTTTTTTCTTCCTCAGTTTATTTCTTTCTTTTATTATTTTTTTTTTTGGGGGGGGTGGAAAGTCCTATTTTTTCCCCACTCAGGCGCACGCCTGCAAAGGAGACTACACTTGCGCGCGCTATATGATCAGCTGATAGCATAAGATAAAGGCATATGCATACAGCAACGCTCAGCGCCGGGAGCGACCGGCCGGTCGGCCGGATGCGTGCCAAGCCCACTGGGCCACTTTCGATCTCAGCAGCAGATCTAAAGAGAAATAAAAACATGGCGAAAGATCGGCAGCCTACCGACTCCTCTATAGGCTTATGTTTTAGATGGTACGTATGTATTTATTGTTGTATGCTTTTTCATTCTTAGAGTCAAGACTACACTTAGACTTTTTACTTTTTGTTTCATGGCATCATGCACATATTAGTTTATTAGTTATTAGTACCACTCCAGTAGGGCCTGTTACAATCAATAATGTCGCACCAACGCATAATGTCGGAGATTGCGACATTTATGCCAAGAGCGACCGACGCATAATGTCGCAGTCAACGCATAATGTCGTAGTTTTTCTAACGCATAATGTCACATGTCGCAACGCATAATATCGCAGCAAATTGTCAACGCATAATGTCACATGTCGCAACGCATAACGTCACAGCGGTATTTTTTTTAGGACTCGAGCCAATTGGTCTAATAATCACTTTGTGTACTCTCATTTTCGTCCATGTTCCATTTGGTCTAACTTCAGTTGGTTCGCTTTCACTTCGTCTAAATCCATTTCGGCTAACAACAATTTGGCATCGTTGCCATGGGTCCAATCACCAATAGGTCCAATCACCTGTTCTAGGACAGTTACCCCCCCCCCCCGATAATCACCTTCCGGACAACTACCCCTGACAATGATTCCCCAGACAGTTACCCCCGGACAATTACCCTCCCCCCCCCAAAAAAGTCCCTTAATTTGGGGACAATTTCCCGGAAAATACACGCACCTTCTCTCCGACAAAAAGTAGTACGGGTGTGCCGCGGGCGAGACAAAAAACGGGGTCCTTGGAACGGATCGCCAGCGTGTGAGTGCATATGAACCCCTATGGAATGATGCAGCATGCATGATGCAGCTAGCCCGGCGGCACGGCCACGGGTGCGCTCGCACAGAGGCGATGGTCGAACAGCGCTCTGCGGCCGCATTTGACCAAAATTGCAGCTCATTGTAGCAGATCAATGCGACCGGAACGGCGTAACGAAAAATATGCCAAGTTTTGGAGCGGATTTCTTTCTTCTTATTTCTCGATA